>NC_045595.1:109613664-109940092 GCF_009762305.2 Zalophus californianus | reverse complement strand
CCAAAGGTGAGGAGGGGCATTCTACTTCATCACAAAGTATTGAAAAAAGATAACATTGGGCCAACCTCTTTACTTCGGGGTATAGAAAAAGTCAAGTGGAAAACCATGGGGTATTTGGAAAACATCATTTTGAATCTGTATTCCACCACTTGCATTAGTGTGATGGTGGGAAAGTCACCTAACTTCTGTGCCTCACGTCCTCCTCCGTGACTGGGATCATCATAAGCTACCCTAGAATCATTTTGTAAAGCTCCTAAGAGTTCAAGGAACATTTTTCACATACATCATTTTCTTTCACCTCCTCTTCAAGATGAAGTGCTACCCTCAGCTCCCTTTGCTGACTTTGTCACTGGTGCATTGAACAGACTTAGAAATAATCTCCTCCTCCTCCTCCTCCTCCTCCTCCGCTTCTTCTTCTGCTTCTGCTGCTGCTTCTTCTGCTTCTTCTGCTTTTGCTTCTTCTGCTTCTGCTGTTGCTGCTTCTGCGGCTGCTTCTTCTGCTTCTTCAGCTTTTGCTGCTGCTGCTGCTGCTTCTGCTTCTTCAGCTTTTGCTGCTGCTGCTGCTTCTTCTGCTTCTTCTGCTTCTGCTGCTGCTGCTTCTTCTGCTGCTGCTTCTTCTGCTTCTTCTGCTTCTTCTGCTTCTGCTGTTGCTGCTTCTGCTGCTGCTTCTTCTGCTTCTTCAGCTTTTGCTGCTGCTGCTGCTGCTTCTGCTTCTGCTGCTGCTGCTTCTTCTGCTTCTGCTTCTGCTGCTGCTTCTGCTGCTTCTGCTGCTGCTGCTTCTTCTGCTTCTGCTGCTGCTTCTTCTTCTGCTTCTTCAGCTTTTGCTGCTGCTGCTGCTTCTGCTGCTGCTGCTGCTTCTTCTGCTGCTGCTGCTGCTGCTTCTTCTGCTTCTGCTGCTTCTTCTTCTGCTTCTGCTGCTGCTGCTGCTGCTGCTTCTTCTGCTTCTTCAGCTTTTGCTGCTGCTGCTGCTGCTTCTTCTGCTTCTGCTGCTGCTGCTCCTTCTTCTTCTGCTTCTTCAGCTTTTGCTGCTGCTGCTGCTGCTTCTGCTGCTGCTGCTGCTGCTTCTGCTGCTGCTTCTTCTTCTGCTTCTGCTGCTGCTGCTTCTTCTTCTGCTTCTTCTTCTTCTTCTGCTTCTTCAGCTTTTGCTGCTGCTGCTGCTGCTTCTTCTTCTCTTTCCTCTTCCTCTTCCCCTTCTCCTCCTCCTCCTCTTCTTTTCTCTTCTTCTTCCTCGTCCCCTTCTTCTTCTTCCCCTTCTTCCCCTTCGTCTTCTTCTTTTTCTTCTGCTTCTCCTTCTCTTTCCTCTTCCTCGTCCCCTTCTTCTTCTTCCCCTTCTTCCTCTTCCTCTTCTTTCTTCTTTTTTCTTCTTCTTCTGGCACAAATGCCTGAGAATTTCTGGGTTCTTTCCTAAGAATCCCCTCTCCTCGCCTTCTTGCTTCTTCTTGGAGATGTCTCCCAATCTCTTTCTCCAGGTCCCTCTTTGATGCTTCTCAAACATCTCCCCCTGAAGTATAAATTCATAGAGTATTTTCAGAGAAAATCCAATAATATGTATCAGGAGCATGAAAAATGTGTATACCCTTTTAATCATGTGATCTTACTTTGAAATAATTATCTCAAGGAAACCATAGGGATCCATACCCACATTATGTATAAGCTTAAGTATGGTTTTATTTATAATAGTAAAGATGGAAATAAATAAACACAACAGAGAATTTCTAAGATCAGTTATAATCTATTCACATGATGAAATACAAAGGAGCTATTTAAATCATATTTTAGAAAAATATTTACTCACAAGGGAAAAGCTCACAATATGCATAAAGTGAAGATAACAGAACGAAGCAGCATATACGGTTACATTCTAAATTTATAAAATTTACCAATATGTTATATTTCTCTTTCATCCCTATATTTCTATTAAAAGCACTAGAAAAAACCACTGAAATCCAAAAAAGGAAAAAAGACCAAGAAATCCCTTTCCCCACTATTTTAACAAACCAATAGTCATATTTCCGTGTTCATTTCCAGTCCGGGTCAACACCCGTAATAGTACTTTTAATTACTTTTTGGTGGTAGACTGTGGGTGATTTTAATTTTCTTCTTTATACTTTTCTATATTTTCCCGTATGTTCAACAATATTCTTGTATTTCTTTTATAAGCAGAAAAAAATGAGACTGCAAAAAAAA
Source organism: Zalophus californianus (assembly GCF_009762305.2). Classification (NCBI taxonomy): domain Eukaryota; kingdom Metazoa; phylum Chordata; class Mammalia; order Carnivora; family Otariidae; genus Zalophus; species Zalophus californianus. The sequence goes on along the minus strand of NC_045595.1, from coordinate 109,937,905 downwards.
AATCTTACTTCTTTTTTACAACTCCTCTATACATGCACATTCAACTCCCCTACCAGCCCCGCCACACACACATCACCATCATATCATTAGCACTGTCAGTCACCTGGGTCCCACCAACTTCCACACAGAAGTCATTTCCTTCACCTTAACCCAATAAAGGATTCCAGCACACATTTGTTGGTTAAGTGTCATCTCTGACCCTGGGGAACCCCCAAAAAGAGTCTCTCCCATTATTACTACTTCCCATGGGGGCTCAGTCTCCCCACAGCCAACGAGGCCTTCACAAGTGAGCATACCCCTGGCCTTTGGGTGAGTGACACTTCCATCTGTTGAACATCAGACTAGTCTTAGTTTTCTAAAATGTGGATGGTCCCCAGGTTCTACCCTCAGACTTTCAAAGTGATACTGAAAAGATTTAAGGAAAAAGAGAGATTTCCTGAGGATTCTCTTCCCTGATAATGCTTCAGAATCTGGCTTCATCTAAACCAATTGGCCCTCTGGGTGACAGACCACTCCTCACCAACAGCCTGCGAATACCTCTCTTGAGCTGTAAAGGCTGGCCTTTCTCAGAACTATTTGGAACTATTCTTCACTCGTGTTTGCTCTATTTCTTACCAGAAGGCAGCTGTTTCTAAGCAATTACCCCTCTTGTTGCCAAGGGCTACCCTTGCCCAAAGATATGCTTATCACCAAAGCTGATCTGTCTTAATCCTCTAGGCAAGAGCTCTGCTAGGGACCACTAAAAAAAAAAAAAAAAAAAAAAAAATCACTAAAATAGATTGTTACATGAGTAACAAAACCTAGCATTTTTAAAGCATTTCACATTTTGCAGATTGTTTCCACATACATTATTCTTCCTCTAGGTCAGGAACAAGATTCAATGTTGATGAGGCTTCCGATTTGTGTGGCAGCATCTGGTATCCAATGTTTTTCTAATTCCCAGGATGACAGTATATTTTACCAGGGCCACAATGACTACATTTTCCAAATGTAGTAGAATTCATCAAAGATGAGGCAAAGCATAGGAAAACAACATCAGGGTTCTTGTGCAGAGGGTTTTTATTAAAGGCAGTGATGGATGCTCAACACCTCATTTTTCCCTTATAGCATCCTACGTGACTGGTTTTCTTTTGTTCATTTTACAAATGAAGAGATGTGAGTTCACACAGCGAGTACATGCTAACACACAGATAACACAACCCATGTGGTAGAGAGATAGGACACAGACCATGTCCCTAAGGCTGGGTCCTAGATCTGGCTTCTTCACTATCCAGCCCTCTCTTTGTCTCTCTGGACTGCCAGGCCCTCATCCTCAAACTGGGGGCTTTGGAAGAAACGGCCTTTTTCAGAGTCCAGTTGTCCTAAAGAGTCAGTGGTGTTCAAGTTCTGGGTGAGCCTTTCCAAGGCTCATATTCAATGACAGTTTAACCATATGCTGTCAGGACAAGCAGTAGCAAGTTGTTTTGTTAACTATCAAGATGAGATTCTTCTTTCAGTAATACTTTGAGCCTAATTACCATTTCCACAGGACTGATTTCAGGTACTCTTGGTCAAGGCAAAAGACACCAGATGTATGTTAGTGCAAATGGTCATGAATATTTAGTCCCATGTGTCCGCACCCAGGCTCCTATATCTGAGTCTGTACGTTTTCACCACCCTCCCCCCAAAACCTGTTTGATCCTAACTGTTCTCCAAGGGCCTTGGTGAAGGTCAGGCTCCCTTCCAGGAGCAATAACATATTCTGTCCAGACTTGTCTCTGGCTTCAAGTAAAGGAAAACACCTGAGCCTCTAAAGGTTATGAGAACCATCTTATTAACAAAGGTTAAAAGAGTATTTAAAGGCTGTTCTATGATTTACAAGAAAAGCTCCAACTCCAAATCAACTGCAGATGACACTTCTGTGTGCTTCTGAAAAGCCCAAGCATTAGAGCCATCAATGAACTCATGGCTGGCTGACCGTCGCTTGGTCAGACACAGCTTGTCAGATGTTATTTGAGGTTTATATTCCTCTATGTCATCCCTTTAGCTTTATAATCATTTATAATCAGGGAATATCCATGCCACACCATCTGATGAATGGAAACAATAATCTACCTTATTTTCTCATTTCTCATGCAGAGTTGTCCTTCTAAACAGTCAAGAAATGAATAGGACGCCTAGTTACATATGTTTAAATTGCTGTTTTTGCTTTGCAAAATATATACTAGTTTTTTTTTTTAATGTACGTCTCCAACCATTAAAGAATTGCTACTTGTATTGCATTTTGTGACATTATGACATGGCTTGCCTGTATCTTTATCATGAGAAGAAAGGAAGACTAAAAATAAATCGATTTTCATAAGGATGTTATTAGTTGAAGTGCAAATTATTAATGAGTGGCCCTGGGATACATTAAAAAGCAGGCTTTGGGATTATTTCTTTTTAAACATGTCAATACTAGTAACTTGTTAGAGAGAGCCTCCTGTACATCTAAATAGAGAAAGCCCTCTATTACAGTCAAGGAGAGAGACCCTCAGACACTGCAGGCATACAAAATTTTAACCAGCCACCTCGTTGAACTGAGAAAGCCACAGGTTACCATCTCTTGTGCTGCATCTATTTTCAGGGGAACAATCTGACAGCCTGATTAATCCCCTGTCTCTAACTCAGCTGATGTAATAAGCAGCAAACTCTTACCATATAAAACCTAAAGCATCCCTTCTCCCTGGCTGTGTCACATGTTACAGAGCTATGGTGTGCTGTGGCTATACCAAAGATTGTGAAGTTGGTGAGCAGTTGACTAGAACAGGGAAACTGTTATCATCACAGACTTCTAGAGAATAAGCATCTATTTTTAATAAAATTTGGAATTAAAACAACCTGGCCAGCTTTAACTCATGCCTGAAATAGTTAACCTGCCTGCCTGCATCCAATCTTTACCCCTTCTATTTCCATTCCCACACTGATGGAAACTGATTATGTTATGATTATGTCAATCCCCAGTACATTCTTTAAAAATGTATACATCTTTATTGAGATGTAACTTACATACCATAAAATTCACCTATTTAGAGTGTGCAATTCAAGTTTCTAGCATATTTGCAGACTTGTGTAACCATCACCACAACCTAATTTTAGAACATTTTCATCACCCCAAAAAGAAGCCCATACCCATTAGTAATAATTCCCGACTCTCCGTCACCTCTACTCTCAAACCTAGACAATCACTATCTACTTTTCTGCTGCCAAAGCTTTCCCTATTCTGGATATTTATATAAATGGAATCATACAAAATGTGATCATTCTTACTGGCTTCTTTCACTTCGCATGATGTTTCCAAGGGTCATCTGTATTTTAGCATGTATCAGTACTTTACTCCTTTTTATTATACCCTTTTTATTGCCCATAACATTCCATTGTATGGATAGACCACATCTTATTTATCCATTCATCAGTTGATGTACATTTGGGTTCTTTCCACTCTTTGGCTGTTATGAGCAATGCTGCTGGACATATTCTTGTACAAGGCTTGGTGTGGCTATGTGTTTTCAATCCTCTTCGGTAGGTACCTGTGTGGAATTGCTGAGCCATAGGGTAACTATATGTTTAACATTTTGAGAAAGTGCCAGACTCTTTTCTAAAGTGACTGTACCATTCCCTCAGCAATGTATGACAGTTCCAGGATCTCCACATCTTTGCCACTATTTGCTATTATTAGTTTTCTTTTATCATAGACACTATGGGTGTTATAAGGTGGATATGAAGGGGTATCTCACTGTGGTTTTGATTTGCATGTCCCTAATATCTAATGACTCAAAGAAAGCTTTATGTTTTCTTCTAGATACTTTTAAATTTTAACTCTTAAATGTAGGTTTACCAGACATTTTGCGTTGACTTTTATGGATGATATCAGGTAAGGTCTAAGTTCATGCTGTTGTTGTTTAAATTGTAAATAACCAACTATACCGACACCATTCATTGGAAAGATTATTGTGTCCCCATTGGGGGACATATCTTGGCTCTCTTGTCAAAAATCAATTGACTGTAAATGTAAGGATTTTTATTCCATTTGTCTCTATGTCTTATCCTGAAGCCACTATTGTGCTATTTCATGACTCTAGTTTTGAAGTAAGTTCTAAAATCAGGAAATTTAAGTCCTCCAAACTTTTTATTCTTTTTTGAGATTTTTTTTAACAATTCTGGGCCCTTTCCATTCATTTTAGGATCATCAGCTCATTAATTTTTAGGAAAAAGAAAAAGAAGGAGGAATCTTAACAGGGATTGTGTGAAAGTTAGAGATCAATGTGGAGGGGCGCCTGGCTGGCTCAGTTGGTAGAGCAGATGACTCTTGATCTCAGGGTCATGAGTTCAGGCTCCACATTGGGCATAGAGCTTACTTAAGAAAAGAGAGAGACTAATATAGGTCAATGTGGGGAGTGTTGCCATGTTAGCAATATTAAGTTCGTGTAGCAGAAGACCCAGGTCATTTTCAAGGGCTCTGCAATTGCCTTAAGATGAAACCTATACACAACAGGCCTTCCAAGGTCCACCTTGATCCAGCTCCTAGGTAACGAATGAGCTTCCTCTATTGCAGCATCCCCCTCCCACTGCCAACCCAAAATACACTACCAGCCACATAAACCTGCCGTCAGTTCCTGAAACACAAGATACTCTCTTTTATCTGCAGGCCTTTCCTTACTCACATATACACCACATTCCCTGTGTCAGGACCTTTCTCCCTTAGGCCCCATCACCTGATCCACTGCTTTTCCTTTATCTCTTTACTTTTTACTCCCTCTGAGAATCATATCCTGAAACACATAACCCCCCACAGCCCACCTTATTTACTTTTCTTTGTCCTTACGTAGTAGACTTTAGGGAATTTGCAGAAAACAGGCTGGTCAAGACCTCAGGCTGGTTGAAACGTCTTGGTTAAAATGGACACCACTGGCCCCTGTTTTGGGCAGTATTAGAAATTTTGGCAGTTTTACGACTGCTCAAATGTCTTTAAACATTGTTATCACATTTCGTAACATTTTCAGGATTTTTTTACCTAGATTATTTTACCTGTTCACATAGCTTATACTGGTTGTTACTGGCTGGATGAATAGCGGCCCCTCAAGATGTGCATATTTTAATCCCCGGAACCTAGAAATATGTTACATTATATGGCAAAAGGGCCTTTGCAGATGTGATTAAGGGCCTTGAGATGGAGAGAGTAACTGCATTACCCAGGTGGGCCCAATGATATAATCACAGGTGTCCTCATAACAGGAAAGTAGGGGGAGATACCATACAAAAGAGAAAGCAATGTGACAAAAGCAGCAATTAGAATGCTGGCAGCCTCTAGAAGCTGGAAAAGGCAAGGGAATGAATTGTCCGCTCACAGCCTCCAGAAGGAACTGGCCCTGCTGACATCCCGACTTTAGCCCAGTGAAACTGATTCAGATTTCTGATGTCCAGAACTGTAAGAGAATAAGTTAGTGTTGTTTTAAGGTACTAAATTTGTAGTAATAAGTTACAGTAGCAGTAAGAAATACAACAGTAATGAGTTGGAAATAACCTTATATCCAACAGTTGGAGAGGCTCCTAGGTGGCTCAGTCAGTTAAGTGTCCAACTTCGGCTCAGGTCATGATCTCAGGGTCCTGGGATCGAGCCCCGTGTGGAGCCCCAGCTAGGCTCTGAGCTCAGTGGGGAGTCTGCTTCTCCCTTTCCCTCTCCCTCTGCCCCTCCACCCATTCACGCTCTCTCTCCCTCAAATAACTAAATAAAATCCTTTAAAAAGGGGGGGAGCAACCGTTGGAAACAACCTCAATATCCAATAAAAGCGTTAGTTGGAAACAACCTAAATGTCCACGGGATGGAATCAGTTATATAGCTTCTGATAATTTTCAAAAGAATAGGTGTGGCTTGATCCCTTTTAAAAAAAGTATTAAAAATTATTTGGAAGGCTATCTATTAAGTTATTAAAGTATATAGAATAATCAGTATTCATATCCTAATCTTATTTGTTTTATCTGCAATGAGTCTAAGGCTGCATTGTTCTTGTTATAAGGGAGAAAAGGCAATAAAATAAACTTAAGCAATGAAAGAAATGAGAAAATAAAGGAAAAGGATTTGGAATTTTTGAAAGCTTGTATGGATTTGATTTCTTAATTTCTAACTTATATTCATCCAGCTTTTCCTGTATTATTTGTTCAGCATTGCTTTCAAGAAGTTTTCTATCTTGTAAATTGGTTGAAAATGAGTATTTCTGATCTCCAGTTCACATTTTTTAAATTTTTGGAAGTACTATACATGTCATCTTAGAACCTCTACTATTTATGCACCATAAGACACAGTGCCTGCCTAGAAATGATCATTCAGATGGAGAGAATCAACAAAACTAAGTGATATAGAAAATTAGGCAATATGCAATAACATGTTAAGGTATACAGCTTGGATTTTAAAAGAATGATGATGTGGTGTTTCATAAAACCATACACATAGCTTTGCATGTGCTCAGATTATTTATCTAAGATTATCTCCCAAATGTTAGTTCAAAATAACAACAGTAATGGCAATGATAATAGTATTAACAATAATAATAGTGTTATATTCCATAGTATATTTGCCTAACCAAAAAAACTCTCACTGTTCATCCACCCTTACAAAAACTATATGCAGCAAATGCTATTTTACTATTAGTTCCACTTTATACATGAAGAACCCAAAGCTCAGAAAGGTGAAGCAATATTTTCAAGGTCATAAAGGTCCTTGGTGGCTTGGATGAGTTTTCTAGCCAATGACCTGCCCATGGGAGTATACATATCCCAGCTGCCCATCTGTCTGTAAAGACAAAAAGTAGGAAACCTCACCAGTTGGTCCCCCACTCCACTGGGGATTTCCAGCGAAGAGGAAAAAGGAGCCAGAAATTGCTGACATCTGCTCAAGGCTCAAGGAATTGCTAGTGCCTAAGGGGTCATGCTGGTCAGTTTGTTTTTAAAAGAAGTTACTGCTCAACTTGCCAGAAGTGACTTCTAATATTATCGTACACATCAATAGGATATAGCAGAATCAGAATTTAGAATGATTCAAATGTGTACTAAATGGAAATTTATTTTCCACCACTGTTCTCATCGTGCTCCAGCTTGCTCTGGCTCCATTTCTGATGTCCATTGAGGTAGAGTTGGAAGGATATTGGGAAGGAATCGTGACTCTCCAGTGGCCACGGTACAGGCCACAGGGAATAAGGACACTATTTTAGAGCTGTCCATAGAAACACCTCTTCCTGACATTACTTCCAAACTAAACCCGTGCAATGGCACTGTGTTGAACAAGGTGCCATAACAAACTCAGGGCTTCCTTCAACAGCTGAAAGTCTCCCCAGCCTGGACGCTCCCTGACAGCCCCAAACCTGTGTACATGTTTAACATACCCACCCCCTGTTCAACCCTAAGGACATGGAGAGCCAAGAAAATCCTCTCTTTCTCAACTCTTTTCTGCCCATAGCACCAGAAGGACTTTCTACTTAACTTTTCCTTCCAGGAGGAACTCTATGTCATAGCCTCCTTCTTCCCTATCCAATGAGCTTTTCCTTTTTTTCTCATTAATCAAAAGTTTTTATTGAAGTGTAATTAACATACAATGTTATATTAATTTCAGGTGTACAACATATTGATTTGACAATTCTCTAATACATTATTCAACCTATGAGCTTCTTTTCTACAGGTGGATATATTTTCCCTTCCTTAGCACAAAAAGCCTCATGATCTGGCCCTAATGGTGGAAAGATTACAGAAAAAAAATTTTTTTAATGACCAAAAGGCAAGTACATGAGGAATTATTTCAAAATATTCATTTCTTTACAATAGCAGTGGTTAAGTGTGAGGCTCTGTCTCCAGGATTTGGAACCCCAGCTGTACCACTTACCAACAGCATGACCTTGGACAAGTCACTTAATTATTTTACACTTCAGTTTCCTGATATGTAAAAATAGAGACAATACTAAGCTCATTGTGAGGATTAAGCGTGACTATGAAACAGCAGGTATAGGGGCACCTTGGTGGCTCAGTTGATTAAGCGACTGCCTTGGTCATGATCCCGGGGTCCTGGGATTGGGCTCCACATCGGGCTCCCTGCTTGGCAGGGGGCCTGTTTCTCCCTCTCCCTCTGCCACTCTCCTGCTCTTTCTGCCAAATAAATAAATAAAATCTTTTTTAAAAAAAGAAAAAAAGAAAGAAACAGCAGGTATAGCACTCAACATAGTCACTGGCACACAATGAAGTATCTAGCTAACATTAGAGACTGTTTCTTTGTCCCTTAGCTACCAAAGTAGTCATTCACTCATGTTATTGAATCATATGCAGAAAAGGAACACTCAATGAAGGATATCCATCATTTTCTTTCCCTACAATAACAATAAAACTCTACCTCCGTGTTTTAGATCTCCTTGCAGAAGGTCATTGCTGAGATGCCTGACTAACCCTGGATGGCAATGTTGCACTAGGTAGAATTTATATATTAGACCTGGGAAAGTGCATTCTGGCTTTCTGAGAAAAGGGCAGAATTCAACAAAAATCTTGAGAGGCACCTGGGTGGCTCAGTTGGTTGAGCATCCAACTCTTGATTTTGGCTCAGGTCGTGATCTCGAGGTCCTGGGATCAAGCCCCTCATGGGGCTCTGTGCTGGGTGTGGAGCCTGCTTAAGATTCTCTCTCTCCCTCTCCCTCTGCCACCACTCTCCCTCTCCATTAAAATAAAAAAAAATCTTGACAAAAATCTTAGGTGAAAATGTAGGGTGTATTACACACATGCACATTAAAACCAACCAGAAAATATATCTAAAAAAGGTATAAGCACATTTTAAATGATCTATTTAATACTATATCTTTTTTTAAAAAAGATTTTATTTATTTGAGAGAGCATACATAGAGGGAGGGGGAGAGGGAGAGGGAGAAGCAGACTCCCCACTGAGCAGGGAGCCCAACATGGGGCTCAGCTCCATCCCAGGACCATGACATCATGACCTGAACCAAAGGCAGACACTGAACCGACTGAACCATCCAGGTGCCCCAATACTTTATGTTTTATTAGCACTGAAAAGTGTCTCTTTTTATACTACTTAGTAAGTGCTATTATCAGTATATAATGTTCTGTGTACAATTGTCAAGTATTCAGTAATATCTGATTACTCTGGCTTTATTGTCCAAGTCACTTCTGAATGGATCAGAAGCACTTTGAAACCTGGCTAAAACAATTTATCTCATGGTGAAAATGCAGTTCAATGAAACAAGCTAATAAATTTCCTTGGCTCACAGTCATGCAATCTCAATCAAAGTTTCTTGAATAGCAAAAGGTTATCGTACAGCTGCCTTGAACTAAATGCAATTCTTTAGAAATCACCATTATGGGGGCACCTGGGTGGCTCAGTGTGTTAAACGTCTGCCTTTGGCTCAGGTCATGATCCCAGGGTGCTGGGATCCAGCCCTTTGTTGGGCTCCCTGCTCAGTGGGGAATCTGCTTCTCCCTCTCCCTCTGCCCCTCCCCCTGCTTGCGCTCTCTCTCTGTCTCAAAAAGAAATCACTGTTGTGGAGATATTTGGGGCATAAAATAAATTTTATTTAATTTAGTGAGATACATATAATAACTCAAATCAGGCTATGATATTCCTTTGTTCATTAGTTCATTCAAACTATGTTGAGAGAGAGATCTTCAAAATAAGCCAGATTTGCAATTTCAATAGCCCACACCAGAATGTACAATTTTCCCATTTTCCTCTTAGAACCTAGCAGTCTAAGTAATAAATATGTGTTTAATTTAACTAAATATTTTAATGATATTTCTTAGATGCCTGGGATACAGTTGCTCTTTTTTTTTTAAAGATTTTACTTATTTCTTTGAGAGAGAGAATGAGAGATAGAGAGTATGAGAGGGAAGAGGGTCAGAGGGAGAAGCAGACTCCCTGCTGAGCAGGGAGCCTGATGTAGGACCCGATCCCGGGACTCCAGGGTCATGACCTGAGCCGAAGTCAGTCGCTTAACCAACTGAGCCACCCAGGCGCCCGATATAGTTGCTCTTATAAAATCACACCCACCCCAGACACTATAAGAATCTTATTTATAGTATTAATTTTCACCATCTATGAAGAAAGGGTTTGTAGAGCAAACTTCATACTAGTCCCTGTGGAATTTAAACTATGTGGAACTTGAACTAGGAGACTTTATAGCATTTAGAACCAGAGCCAGAGCTGTTCCCCTGGAGGGTATCTGCCTTTAGAAATAATACTGTCTACTTCTTTTGCTTAACAGAGTCTCCATTTAAGGAAGTGTGAACAGTATTCTAATAAACAAGTTTTCTAAAATTTGGGGGGTAGGTCTTTCAAAGCAAAAGAGAGGACTTTAAAAAAACTTTACCCCCCCACCTTGAGGGGCACCCTATAGGGACACGTGGATGGATACTGCTCCCAGGGAAACAAAGAGGAAGAATTGGACTGATGCTACCTCCAATATGTCCTTCTTACTGCAAGTTTCCAAAAGCAAATGGCTCTTGTCTGGACACTGCAAATGAGTTTTGTCAGGTCGAGGTACAAATTGGTATTCTTCTCTCTCCAAGAAGCCAGTTTTACATTTATTAAGCAAATTCGTTTCACCTTTCCTGGCTGTCTATATGCATGTCTGCCTTTTGAATTCTCTTGAACTGGTTATACATCTCACTGTTTCTACACTAATTAGTGAATCAAATAAAATCATGGCCATTTTTCATTGTATATTTGTATGAGAGTCATGATTTTTAGCTTTTTATTAAAATTATCTTTTAAACAGATCCTGACATCCCCTTGACAAAAGGGAATTTCGAATTTCCCTTCCAAAAAAAAAGGAAATATTAATTCTAAAATCACCCAGAAAGCATCACCAGTGGCAAATCACACACGCCACCATCGCTATTTTTATTGTTTTTTGTTTTTGACAACTTAATTAAAAAGTAAATTAACTCAGAAAATTTAAATACTAAATAAGTGTATAAGGCAAAGAGGGACAACTTCTTCTTAAACCCTTAGGTATCACTTCCCAGAAGTAACCCAGAAGTTAATAGTTTACCACTCCCATTTTTATCTGGCTAAAATAAAGATTAAAATGAAGACTACGTACATAGATCTAGACTATATAGAGAAGGATCACAGGAAGGTAACAGGGAGGAAAAAGGGATAAATTTTGCCTTGGTGTTGGGGAGGAAGTCTGGTCACTGGATTTAAAGTCAGGAAATAGGTTGGGGCATCTGGGTGGCTCATCGGTTGAGCGTCTGGCTCTTGGTTTCACTCAGGTCCTGGTCTCGGGGTTGTGATCTCAGGGTCGTGGGGTTGAGCCCTGAGTCCAGTCCCGAGAGGGGTTCTATACTCAGTGCGGAGACTGCTTGAGATTCTTTCCCTCTCCCTCTCCCTCTCCCTCCCCCTCTGCTCCTCCCCCTGCTCGCAAGGGGTGCACAAGTGTGTTTGTGTGTTTGTGTGTGTGTGTGTGTGTGTGTGTGTGTCTCAAATAAACAAATAAATAACATCTAAAAAAATTATAAAGTCAGGAAATGGGAATCCTGTACTGCTTTTGGGGACTCCTCATATGTACCTGTGAAGAGACAGGTGCCCAAGGAGAAGAAACTGCCCTCGGGTTCTGGAATTGCTTCAGGCCCGCACCCTGTTCATTCACCCTCTCTGATAAGCTCTACTCCTGGGGTTTTGGTGGTGGTGCTTGTTCCCCCTTTTGTTTGTGTAACTTAATTCTTGTTCTTTATACAGCCTCCAAAACCCAGTTAGGGACCCTCTGTCTAGTGCTCAGCCTTGGCACTCCCCAGAATATGATTGCCTTCTTTGCCCTCTGGGAAAGGAGGTGAATAAAGAGACCCCAAACCAGGTGAGAAAGTAGCCCTGCTGGCAGTGAGGCCATGCTGTTCCCAACTCAAGCCACACTCATAGGATAGAAACAATGTCTAAACAGGGCCACTCCTTTACCACATTTGGAAAGAGAGAGCGAGGCCCCTCTGCAAGCACAAAAATGATGAAACAGCCCCCTCTTCTGTCTAACAGAGGCGACTGCCGCTACTTTGCTTTACCAACAACACCCACCCCACTGTGGTCCTCCTATCTGATCAGGAAACACTGTTAAGATACACAATCACAAAATTGTTCCTGCTTCCTGAAACCTCCAGTCCAGAACTGGTCTCCACTCCCTTAAACTCACCTTGCATCATCCAACACACACCCGTATTCTGTAAGAAGCTTCTCCCAGCTCCTCATGGTTCTTTTGGAGTGCTCTCAGTTTGGTTACCGCAAGAAAAATAAACCTAATTTCTTTTCACTACAGTAAGTGTGTTCCTGATGATCTTTTGTTGGTGGGCTTTAATAGGGAATAACTTACTTACTTGAAAGGAATATTAAAGTTCATTCTGATCTTATAGCAACCCTTAAAAATGCTTCTCTCTGCCTGCTTTGTATTCTTCCATCTCTAATGAAGATCTTACTAAAATACACTTCCATATGCATTTTCTCACTGTAACCTAGCATCCAACATGTAAAGCAAATAAAATAAGTCTTATTGTCCCCCACAGCCACTGAGGTTGAGACTTGGGCAAGTTCATTCGGGGAGTTATGAAAAATGCCATGTGGAAACCTGAATTCTCCATCCTGAGAATACTCTAACACGAGAAGAGTAGTCAAGGAAAGGGCCAAATCCTTTAAATTTATCTCCTCAGAAAATACCCTGGGGGCTTCAGGAGCTCCTCGAGAGGCACTCCAATCCAACCGTGCAGGGGTTCAGGAAGTGTGGTCACTGACACCTGTGCAATGGACAATCAGCACAGAGGGCAAGGCAAGCCAAATAAGCTACTTCTCTTTCCCCTAGGGCCCTAAGGAAATCATCTCATTAGGGATGGTCAGACTGGAGAGAAGGTCAGAACCAGAGGAAGAACAAGACCTGCATTTCAGTCCCAACTCTGCTGTTAATTAATTTATTCATTGCTTCTCCAAGGAGAGGAGTGATTAGAACTTCCCCATCCCTAACTCCTTTAAATACTCCATCAGTCCCCTTCTCTGATTGTCACACACACCTGGAATCACCTTATTTCCAACCCTCTACCTTCCCACTTCCACACACCCCACCCCCAACTTCACTAATGGAGTTGAAGCCCATAAGCGCCATCTCAATGCTTCAGACTAGCACAACCTTCCGCAGAAGGGGATCACCAAAGAATCTCCAGCGACACTGCCCCCGTGTGTGACACCAGCAACTTTGTAAGATGTCAAGTCAGCAGATGCATAGCTGGTCATTATGACTTCCTCCAAAGCATTGCTAAGCTCACCACCAAAGAATAAATCTTGACATCCCAACTTCAGACACAAGCTGTGTTCCGAACCATCTCATTCCCCAAGAGAACTGAGGTACTAGCAGGGGTTAGGGGTCACCCTCCTAGTAAATGCCCCTTAGGGAAATCTCAAGTGGCCTTTCTTATACTGCTCCCATTGGGGATGATTTCAACCATCAGGGATGTTTGAATAACAGTTACCATGAGAAGGGGCAAGTATCAACCCTTGATCCCAGATGGTTCCACGTCCGCTATGCAAATGCGACTACCACCATCCCAGCAAATATTGAACACCTCATTCTAAAGGATATAGATTAGAACCCACATCTCATTAGCTTCAAAGCCCTTGCTTTTTCCCCTGAAAATAACTGCTTCATAAAGGGGCCCCTGCTAGAGATCATGCCCACATTAACCTAGCACTAGCAAAGGACACATTCAAACTCTTCCGTCATGACCTACACCTCAAATAGCAAGAAGGCATGTAAATGTTAGGAAGATTTTCAATTCTTTTAAATATAATGTGGCGAAGGAAATAGCTTTTCAGGGTATACACATTAAATAAACTCTCTTCAAGCTGATTTCTATTTAGATAATTATTTGCAAACACTAGAAATAACATGTTCTATGAGCTGTCACTAGCTGGATCAAACACTTACACAATTTTCAACCGAATGTCAACCTTAAGTCACTAATATTCATATAAAATTCCAGCATTTCACTGCTCCAAGAAGAAGGGATGTTGGTTTATAGAAAGCCTTCTGGACGTCAAATATAAATACATTTTTAAAGAAAAGTCAGGGCGCCTGGGTGGTTCAGCTGGTTGGGCGGCTGCCTTTGGCTCAGGTCATGATCCTGGGGTCCCAGAATCAAGTCCCGCATCGGGCTCCCTGCTCAGCGGGGAGTCTGCTTCTCCCTCTGACCCTCCCCCCTCTCATGCTCTCTCTGTCTCATTCTCTCTCTCAAATAAATAAAATAAAATAAAATAAAATAAAAATAAAATAAAATAAAATAAAATAAAATAAAATAAAAAAATAAAGTCAGTCATTGGCTTCCAGAATTGGTGGTACTGATGGGAAAAAGTTAACTCATGCTATTTAAGTTTTTTCTCAGAGGCACTTTCTCTGGTGATTTTTACATAGGGTCTATGTCTCATCCCCCTAACTAGACTATTAGTTCCTGAGGAGTAGGACTGGGCTTTCTACCCACTATATATTCCTCTTAAAATGCCATAGGAGAAACTGACATTTAATGAGCATCTACCATGTGCTGAGAACAAATAGACCTCACTTAATTTTTTTTCAATAACTCCAATTACAAACAGTCATATAATTTTAAGTAAACTGAGGCCCAGAAATTTAAGACATTTACCCAAGATCACTAGGGAAGTTAATGGAAAAGTTGATGCTTGAGCTATTATTTGAATCTGGGGTCCACCCACTACACTGTACTGTACTATCCCCCATACCAAACCATACTACACCACACCACACCATACTATACCACACCACACCATACTATACCACACCACACCATAGCACACCACACCATCACATACCACGCCACACGATACTATACCACACCACACCATACCACACCACACAATACCATACCACACCATATTATGCCTCACTCTAGCATAGCATGAAAGCAGGTGATATTTACTAAAAGCTAGTGGTAAAGCTTACTGCTGAATGAAAATTTAAGTCAGAGTTATAAGACACCCATATTTCTTCCTTCTATTTCCAAGAACATCAACTCTCTATTTAAGAGTTTGAAAGGCATGTAGCAAATTGACAAGAAACGGGCAACTTAATTTCCAGCATTATTTACCTCACAGAACTATGATCAGATCAGCCCAATAACCACAATACAAATCTCATCACCAAAGATAGAGGACAACCTAACAATTACCTACCTGATGCATATGTTCAAAAAACACTGAATGAATGAATGAATGAATGAACGACTCAAAACTAAACAAAATCTTGCTTTGTTAAGCATCGTGAAATCACTTCAGTTACTCCTAAACTAGAAACAGTAACACGAAGCCTAAGATAATGAAAAAAAACTGACATATAAGATATAGTGATTCAATTGTTTATCACAAAAATTTCAGCACTGGGTGTGATGTCCCTTTGGCTGGGGAGGTGAGGCAGGACACTTAAGCAAATGTTGCTTTGCAGCCACGTTGGAAAAAGCTCAGAAATGGTTCTTGGACCCCAGGGGCTAAGCCTGTAGTGTTTTGTTTTGTTTTGTTTTTCTTTTTTAAAGATTTTATTTATCTATTCATGAGAGACAGAGAGAGAGAGAGAAGCAGAGGGAGAAGCAGGCTCCCAAGGAGCAGGGAACCCAATGTGGGACTCGATCCCAGGACACTGGGATCATGACCTGAGCCGAAGGCAGACGCTTAACCATCTGAGCCACCCAGGCGCCGAAGCCTGTAGTGTTTTATTACAATTTGGCTGAATTTCTGAGCTTTAAAGTTGAACTAGTAAAAAGTATTTGGAAATCCAAACGGCAAAAGGGAACGAAAAATCCAATAAATCCAGCCTGCCAGGAGGCTCTCTGCTGAGAAGACTGGCAAGCCCTGCCTCCCCATCCTGCATGTGTGTTCTCTCTAAATATCACAGTTGCGGCAGAACCTTAATATGGGGGCGCCTGGGTGGCTCAGTCCGTGAAGCGTCTGCCTTCGGCTCAGGTCATGATCCCAGGGTCAGGATTGAGCCCCGCATCGGGCTCCCTCCTCAGCAGGGAGCCTGCTTATCCCTCTCCTGCCCCCTCTGCTTATGCTCTCTCTCTGAAATAAATAAATAAATCTTAAAAAAAAAAAAGAGAACCTTAATATGGGGAAGGCCAGAAGGGGCTCCCCAGACTCTGCAAAAGAAAGGCAGTATGACCCTTTAGAGACCCAGCTTTGGGCTTATCATTAACACAGCTCCTTGGAGGGTGCTTCGCACAGCTCGCCAGATCTGCACAGAGATTAACGTAAAAACAGGCAGAAAATGAAGGAAGAGGGCAAAGCGGTCTTGTAAAATCCAACCACCATCTGCCACTTCAAATCCAGCAGCACTAAGGTGGTTTAGTTTGCAAGAATTTTCCCTCTGGTTTCTACAAAAGCACTGCTTAGGAAAAGTGGTGTAGGTCGTCTGGCAGTTATGTGCAGGAGGACTTTACTGAGTGCAGACAAATGAACATACTGAAAGCAAGAAAACAGGAAGACCACAGATGTATGCCTGGGCAACAGGGAACTGCAGCAACCCAGTTAGTGTGTGGTCGTGGAGCTGCTCGAGTCACACCAAACCATGAATCCGTTCCACCCCTGCAAGTTAAAAAAAAAAGAAAAAAGATTAAAAGGGTTATCTTTGACCAAAATATAAAGAAATAGTAACTTTTTTGTCGATGCTTTTTATAACTCTAGGTTTACAGAATGGAATGGATCATATTCTTCAGTTCATAGCATGCTACCATTGGTGGTACCTGCAAGGTTATTCTATTCTATTTTGTTTTATTTTAATTCTCTTTATTCCCAATCCCAATCTTGCCCCAAGTACAGACACCCACTGTGGTATATTTAGAGTCTGATCTTTCACACATATTCATTTACAAATATGTGTATGTGTATTATGATATGTAAATCTTATTTCTATCAAGCTTCTGCCTGCTGTAATCTATGAAGATGCATTGCCACAGTCTACTCATACATTTCCCTAAAGATAGACACCTCTGTTATTTCTGACCTTTTGTCTGTCAGAACATGTAATATTGCCATGAACATTCTCATATGTCTTTCTGTGGCTTTTTTTTTTTTTTTTTTTTTTTTGCAAAACTCAAGGCAAGTGGCTCTCTGGATGTTGAAATTTGTCCAGGCATGGAATTTCTAGGCATAGGGTAAGCATATTCATAATTTCACTCTGCACCACCAAGACAGGTTACTGGAATACCTGTTTATACTTCCACCAGCAACATATGAGCAATCTCACGTCCCCACATCTTTGGCCAGTATTTGGTGTTACCTGACCTCATACTTTTTGCCAACTGGATTGTGGTAAAATGGAGTCATTTTATTATAAACTGCATTTTTCTAATTATATTCAGAAATTGGAATAAGAATCCTTGATTTTTATTAAAAATAAAATTTTAATGTATAGTGTTGACTATCTGGACTCTTCTTTAAGAAATCTATCTTCAAACAGCCTAACAGAGTCTCCTACATTTTCTCCCATAAACTTCAAAGTTTTATTTTTCCTCTCTCTCTCTCTCTCTCTCTCAAATAAATAAAC
Source organism: Zalophus californianus (assembly GCF_009762305.2). Classification (NCBI taxonomy): domain Eukaryota; kingdom Metazoa; phylum Chordata; class Mammalia; order Carnivora; family Otariidae; genus Zalophus; species Zalophus californianus. The sequence continues at coordinate 109,920,317 of NC_045595.1, read as the reverse complement.
AAATCTTTAAAAAAATTAGCTGATAAACTAGGTTTTCCACATTTGACTTCGGTAGATGTTTTCTCATAAATGAACAGTGAGCCTGTCACTTCAAGACAAACACCTGACAGTATTTGTTGCTAATAAAATTCAGGTTTCAAAGATGAAATTTGGACTTTTGAAAACTTGTGATCATCACCACGAACTTGACAATTTCTCAGTCCCAAAGACTTTTCTGATGAGATCAGTGGTGACATTAACAAATGTGATTTTCTTTTATTGTAGAATGAAATCTGCTACATTTGGAAGACCTGCATAAGAATAAGCCAGTATTTTCCAAATGACCAATGCATGATGTTATAAAATTATGCATGGGTAAAAGGTGAATTCAAACTGCAAAATAGATGAATGAAGTATTTAAACAGAGTAGGAGAATTAATAATCTTGTGAATATTATCAAATTAACTCTTACCAAGTCAGATTATTTTAACAACATTAACAAAAAGTTATTTCTCCCCTTTAACTGTAGGAGAGAAAAACATTTGCTGCTTCTCTTTTTCAAACTCCTTTGGTTAATAATGAAGACTGGGTTTTTTTGGGGTTTTTTTTGTTTTTTTAGGATCTTAGCGCTTATAAACTAAAACCAGGCCTGTACAAAACTGTAATAACAAAAAGCAGATCAGGGGCTGCCTGGCCCTGGGGGTGGCAGACAGGGATTGACTGTAAAGAGCCAGGAGGAAACATGTGTTCTATATCTAGATTGTGCTGATGATTACAGGATATTGTATGATTATTAAAATTCATCAAAATAATACCTTAAACAATAAGAAGGGGCAGAAACTGGCCTGTAGAGTTCAATTTTACTGGCAGAAATGGAGAAAGAGGGGAACAGATTTTACTTAATAAAAATGAAATCAGGAGCATGGAGTGTTTTTCTTTCCTGGGTCCAGTGGTCCATTCTGGAGGGAGTATACATAATGGCTACATGTTCAGATGCTGGAGATGCAGTCCTAAGCTTGAAATCTGGCATTGCCACATATAATGTGTGACCTTGAGCAGGTCACTTATCTAAGCCTCACTTTCTTCATCTGTGAAATGAGGATCAACATAGCACCAATCTCATTATTTTAAGAAGATAACTTGCATTAAGTGCCCAGCCTAGTAAATGCTCCATAACATTAGTAATTACTGAACCATTTAGACACCTGATTGCCACATACATATTCCCTTAGATGCTGTGATTGTTGAACTGTGTTCCCCCAAAAAGATTGTGGAGTCCTAACTCTCAGAACGTGACCTGATTTGGAAAGAGAGTCTTTACAGAGGTAATCAAGTAAAAATGAGGTCATTTTAGGGGTGGGCAAATATGACTTATCATTATGACACAGATACAGACACATACACAGGGAGAATGCCATGTGAACAGGAAGGCAGAGATCAGGATGATGTTTCTATACACTAAGGGACACAAAGATTGCTAGCAAAACACCAAGAGCTTCCAGAAGCTTCCAAAGACTGGAACAGCTTCTTCCTCACAGCCTCAGAAGGAACCCACCCTGTCCACACCTTGATCTTGGACTTCCAGCCTCCAGACCTGTGAGACAACAAACTTCTCTCATTTAAGCCACTCTGTTGGTGGTACTTTGTTACAGCAGCCCTAGCAAAGTAAAAGGATGCTAACTGTACAAAGGCCAACCTTTATTAACTCAAGTCACCAAGTAACTGAAAGAAACTATACAACATGAACAAACATGAGTCACTGCAGGCAAAGAGGGGACAGGAGAGGCAGAGAGAGGAGGAAGAGGAAAGGGGAGAGAGAGGGGAAAGAACACAGAAACAGGGGCGCCTGGGTGGCTCAGTCGTTAAGGGTATGCCTTTGGCTCAAGTCGTGATCCCAGGGTCCTGGGATCGAGCCCCCGCATCAGGCTCCCTGCTCCGCAGGAAGCCTGTTTCTCCGTCTCCCACACCCCCTGCTTGTGTTCCCTCTCGAGCTGTCTCTCTGTCAAATAAATAAATAAAATCTTAAAAAAAAAAAAAAAAAAAAAAGAACACAGAAACAACGATTAGGATCCCAAAGGTGAAAGACGAAAGGCTAGGAAGGAACAGTTTGCATTACCAAGAAAAAAAAGAGCACAGGGGCACCTGGCTGGCTCAGGCCATAGAGCATTCGACTCTTAATCTCGGGGGCCCCGAGTCCAAGCCCCACATTGGGCATAGAGCTCACTTAAAAAAAATTTTTTTTAAAAGAGAAAAAAAGCACAAAATCCGGCAAGCATGTCCCTTCCCTCCTCAGAGGCCCATCCACCATTTATCACTGCATAGTAATTTTAAATCTTCACAACTCCTAGGCTGCATGATAATGACTGTCATCTAAGGTTTTCCTATAAGAAATATTTCTCATTTATTTTTGTTATAAATTGCTGGGCACTTTGAATTCAAATGAGTAGTCTGAGTGAGGGAACCAGAGTATTTACTTACATGATTTTCTTAAAAAAATATCCTAGGGGAAAGAGTCCTTTAAGATAATCTGGGTTAATACAACCATGAAATATTTAAATTATGGTCAAGAGCACAAGGGGTAATTGAACCAGGACTCAAGTATTAAATTCTTGACTTTTTGTACAATGCTTTCTCCTGTGTATCACTCACTCCCTACAACTTTATAGTAAAAATAATAGGGTTTCACAATTTGGTAGGGCCAATTGGATGCTGACTTTGCCTTTCTAAACAGAGTATAGACTCCCTCCTTTTACAAGGACAGCTAGCTCTAAGTATACCTTAGCCTGTTGTATGGAAAGTAGGAAGCAAATTCTTGACAGATGTTTATACAGATGTTGGCAGCTATCTGTTCCTTTCTGTTCTAAGAGCTCTGGAGGCCAAGTCACTGTGCCTCAGGGTGCCAGAGCAATTGTAGGATGCACAGACCAGTGACAGGGCTCAAAAATTTCCGTGCCATGCACTGTCCTCAGGGTTGAGCAAAGAAGTAGGTCAAGGAGGGACCAGAAGAAGGAAGATATATACTCGAGCAGAACCCTGACCCTCTTGCCATTGTTGGGAACAGGCTTCCAGCAGCTGAGATTGTGACAAGTGTTCACTCCAATGTGAAAATACGAAATGACCCCTAACAAATCTCTAGTTCTCACAGCACCTAGAAGTGTCTTTGCTTTCTGTGTCTACACCAAGCACTTTACACATATTAACTCATTTTCTCAGCATAACTGCCCCCTGCAGTAGACATTATTATCCCCATTAAAATGACGGAGAAATGGAGGCCGAAAAGTGTTAAGTAATTTGCCTGCCATACCAAAGCTAGCAGTGGCAAAACCAGGATTCAAACTGAGGCAGCCTGCCTCTGGGGTCCGTATTCTACATTGCATACTCTACATTTTCTATTATTCATATCTCTACTACACCCAAGGATGTAGTGGTAAATGTTTAACCACCAGTTCTTCCAGGGGATACAGGCTCTGCTATATAGCATTTTCCCCATTCTATGGTGTAAAGACTCCCCGGCGAATTTCAAGCTGTCAACATGTATCACTGAACATGAAATTGGGAAGAGATACACACAATCAGAGGCCTTGTCTGGCCACCCTATTAAAACAGCACCCTCAGGGGATGCCTGGGTGGCTCAGTCAGTTAAGTGTCTGCCTTCAGCTCAGGTATGATCCTAGGGTCCTGGGATGGAGCCCCACATTGGGCTCTCTGCTCAGCGGGGAACCTGCTTCTCCCTCTGCCTGCCGTTCCCCCTGCTTGTGTGCTCTCTGATAAATAAATAAAATCTTAGAAAAAATAAACAGCACCCTCAGGAACCTCCTAGCCCCTCACCCTGCTTTATTTTTCTTCATAGCAAAACCATCCATCACGATAAATTTTCTCATTTGCTTATTGACAGTCTCTGACTTGCAGAATGTAGGACCTTCATTTCCTTCCCCTAATTGAGATAAGCAGAATAATGGCCCTCAAGATGTCCACGCCCTAATCCCTGGAACCTGTGAAATGCATTGCTTTACATGGCAAAAGAGACTTTGCACATGATTAGTTAAGCACCATGAGATGGGAAGATTATCCTGGATTAATATGATTCAGTGTAATCACAAAATTCCTTAGAAGGGAAAGAGAGAGGCAGGTGAATCAGAAGGGTGATGTGATAACAGACACAGAGGCTGGAGCGATGAGGGTGTAAGATTTATCAGGCCAGTGCTATGAAAATGAAGGAGGGGGCCACCCACCAAGGAACACAGGCAGCCTCAAGAAACTGGACAGGCAAGATAATGGATTCTCTCATAGGGCCTCCAGAAAGAACACAGCTCTGCCAAAACCTTCATTTTTGCCCAGCAAAACCCATTTTGGAACTTCTGACCTCCAGAACTGGAAGGTAATAAATCTGTGTTGTTTTAAGCCACTAAATGTGTAATCTGTTACAGCAGCAATGAAAAATGAACACACCAATATCCTCAGCACCTAGAGCCAAAGCAAGAATAAGAGTTTTGAAGGCGATTGGGGGAAGTTTTTTCCAGGCAGAGGGAGGAGCATATATAAAGCTGTGGCAGCGAGAGAATATGTTTTCAAAGGAAGGGTATATAGAACATTGCCTAGTTTATAATGTACTTTCACATGCAGTTTCATCCAGAGACTCTCTCCTTCTCCATCGAATAGGTAAAAGCACCTTGTGACAAGTTTGAATTCCTGGCTCAAGAACCCAGAGGAAGCTAAATGCTGCCAAAGACTACCAGGAACATAACTATAATCAAAACAGTCCGGGTTTAATGGTATACTTGCAGGCATGGAAAGCCACGGGACCCCTTGGTAAGAGTTTCTTAGGAAGGGCTTATTATATGACCAGGGCTTGGGACCGATGTTGGAGAAGATGTGAAGAAGTGTGGTTTCGTTCTGGATTGTATGCTCTTAGGTAATGGGGCAGTTCTGTACTTGGCTATTTTGATCATCTGTATCTAGCAGGGAGGAGGAGCAGATCAGTGGCCACTCGTGTGAGCCAGGCGAGGGGACAGTTAAATACTCTTGCACCAGGTTCTTATTTTTGTCTGTGTTCAGACATGATTACAGAGTGATCTTGTTTTTGTCTCCCTTCACCATAGACACAGAATGACCTTGGCAGATACTGAGGTTTTGTAAAACTATTTACATTCAGCAGGACAGCACCATGGCTAACGCCCAGCTCACAACTGTCACACTGAGCTGGGGTTCAGGATCACGTCTACTGGGGACTCTTCCTACCTCACAGCCCCGTCACCAGGTCGCTCCAGTCTGTAGAGCTGCAGCAGTTACAAGACCCTCCCTGCCAGTTCTCATCTTCCTGTTTCAATTCCTTCTCCCACTTACTTCGTTTATTTTCCACTTATGTTGTATATGTTTTCCATAAATTAATGAAAAATTGTAATCCCCAAAGGCAAGTAAATTTGTACAATACAATCACTTACAAACCCACCTTCCTAACACACCACACGACTGTTTTGTATTCCCTTCCAGATTTGGTGTATAAGCATCCACGTTTTTATCCAGGCATGATGATAGGGTAAATATAATTTTGTATTTTGCAGTTTTCATTTAATAATTTTTTCAAAAGATTTTATTTATTTGAGAGAGAGAGAGAGAAAATGAGCTTGGGAGGGGCAGAGGGAGAAGCAGACTCCCCCCTAAGCAGGGAGGCTGACCTGGGGCTCGATCCCAGGACTCCGGGATCATGACCTGAGCCAAAGGCAGACGCTTAACTGACTGAGCCACCCAGGTGCCCCGCTGTTTTCATTTAATGCTAAATTTTGTAATTTCCCCAATTACAAAATTACACAGCATAATGAAGAACAACTTTGGATAACAAAGGGTGTCCTTTCCAAGCATCCACTCATTGGGTGGCTGTCAGTGGCCATCAAAACTCTAAGTATGAAAACCTAGTATGAAAAAATGAGGCGGAAAGTAAATTGTTGTGGGTGAGGCTGTTGATTGGCTGAATGACTTCCACCACATTTCCACACTTCAGAGACCACTGCAGATCCTGAGATTCCGTAAGTATTTCCTTGAGCTCGACCCTGGGATCCTGGAGCACCTTGATGGGAATCTAAGTGCTCCCTACAGGCAAAGATAATCTAAGGATCTTTTCTCATGTCTCAGAGAACAACACATACACAAACCAAACAAAAAACAAAAAACAAAAAAATTAAAGGGAAAGCTAAAAGATGATTGCTTCCTTAACAACAACCAATAAGAGACTGAGTAAACTCTTTTTTTAAAAAAATATTTTATTTATTTATTTGACAGAGAGAGAGAGCACAAGCAGGGGAGCGGCAGGCAGAGGGAAAAGCAGGCTCCCTGCCGAGGAAGGAGCCTGATGTGGGGCTCGATCCCAGGACCCTGGGATCATGACCTGAGCCGAAGGCAGCCGCTCAACCAACTGAGCCACCCAGGTGCCCCAAGACTGAGTAAACTCTTGACGGAGCTTGCACTAGGACCACTGGCAAGGAACTCACCTAGGAGCTGCCTCAGCTATGTGAAGGTCAAAGTGAAATACAGAGTTGTGGGGTCTGCCAGAACCCAGTAGCCAGAGAAACATTGCCCCCCTGGGAACTGAAGACAGGTCTGGGTTTTGGAAATTGACTTCTTAAGAAGTCCTTCTCAAAAGTCCTCCCCAAGGGACATGAGGTGTTTGGGGGCTGATTCCATGTCTCATAGTCATCTTCCAGAACTGAGCTTGTTAGGATCCCTTTAAGTGTTTGCTGAATGACTGAAACTGACCCAGCTGGCTGAGGAAAGAACCACCAAAGGCAGGACCAAAATTAGCTTCCCTGAAGAATGAGCTGCTGCTCTCCAGCACCACCTGCTGAAACCCTTGGGAACTCTGACACAAAGCCCTTGGTACCCTGCCTGGAAACTCTGCAAACCCTGCCAGGCAGCTCCTAGACTCTGCTCAGAAGCCAGGGAATTACTGACAGAAGGAACACTACAGGCTTCGGGACTGAAAGCAGGGCAGGTCTTGAGATCACTGGTGAGCTTCCTAGTCATATTTCCTATTGGGATAACAGAAAAGGTAGAGATTGATTTCTTTTTCATCAGTAGGTAACCATGGGGAGGCAGTAGGCAGCATAACCCACTAAGAAACTTCACGGGGTTTGGATGATAAAGATGTTTGGACCTAGATGCAGCTTGGGGCCAACCCAAACCCACAAAGTAGCATGAAGACTGTTTCAGAGGGAAGGAGATTCATAGAAAGTATTGAACTTATTGTGATCTATTCTAATCTCTGCTTCATAATCTGGGTATGTATGTATGTGAGGGCCAGTTCCTTAACAAGCTGTTTTGGCTCTGGGCTGGGAAAGATACTTACCTTTGAGATCTGAGGTTTCTAGGTTCCTGTTCTCTATGCAAGAAACAAAAATCCTGAGGGCTGAGCTGGTATTGAGACATAAAGAAAAAGGAGACACCGCACAGGGAGAAGCTGAGTTTCTCTCTCCCTAGAGGGGAATGTATTGCCAGTCTTAGGACAGGGTAAAGGGGATTGGTGCTCCAGAATCTGACAGTTTCTTCTTAAGGCAGTGCTTCTCAAGTGTCTGGGGTAGATGTGGGGAATGCAAGGGCCACAGGATAATTGCAGATCAGTGAAGTAGGCTGGGTTGGATGGGAAGATGGGGTGTTGGTTTTTTCTTTGCTCATGATAAAGAGAAGGTAAGGGGACAAGACACACATGGCCATCAAAACCATAAGAAACAGTTGAAGCATGAAGCAGTCTAAGACTATAGGAAATGTGGTTACTTCCTCTTCGGAGGCTCGGACCAGAACATGAGGAACTGTTCTGTTGAATTTGAGAATGGCCTCGTTTCACTCCAACAAGAGAGTCTCTGGTGTCACTTCCAAAATCATGTAGACAAAGGGAAAGAGATGAGAATGTCAAAAAGCAGTGAGAGGAGATATGAGGGTACAAGGAAAGGGAGAAGCTGCTGGACAACGGATACTTAAGAAGGGTCTTAGTTTTACCCCTGAGTATCACCTATGGGGCTATTTGGAGCACGTCCAGACATCTGGAATCCAAACGAGATCTGGGGACATTGGACTGACAATTGTCAATACTGGTGAGTAGATTTTTGAGCATGAACAGGTAGGAACAGGACAGAAGCTGAGGTGTTGGACAGGAAGTCTTCTCCAGGATGCAGAAAACTAGCACCTCAATTAGGAAAGACTTGGGTCCCAGGAGGTGCTTCCTTATTACAATATGCTTTAATCCAAAAGGCCAGGTGAGGCCCACATTAGTGAGCACTGAGCCCCAGAAAATGTTGGCCCTCCTGCTAATGATAACTGCACCAGTGAAGGAGGATGTAGAGTGAAACTGTGGTAGGACAAAACATGGGCGACCAACCTTAGTTAACAGAGACAACCAGGCAGGGCTCACATTGGGTGAGGACCTGGTGCAGGCAAAGTGTTAGCTCCTTTGTTGAGGACAACTGGAAGTGCTTTACAGTGGTTATGGAGGAGACTGCAGTGAGATAGACAAAACTTAGCCAATGTTTTTATTCACAGAGACAATCCTGATTGTGTCTACACTGCATGAGGAACAGAGTACTGGAAAATGTTGTATCCTTTACTGATGGTAGTAATCAGAAGAGCTCTGGGGTGACTAGTGAGAGTGGAGTCAAATGGTAGGGCAGAACTTGGCTGGCAAATTCTTCACAAGGACCAGCTAATCAGTGCCCGTAATTAGTGAGGATCTGGGCCCTAAAAAAAAATGTTAGCTCCTTTGTTGATGGTAATTGGAAGGGTTTTAGGGTGAATAAAGAGGAGCCCAGAGAAAAAACAGAGAGAAATTGGGTTAGGATAACACCTAGATGGCTACGCCGGATCCAAAAGGACAAGACTGGGAAAGTACTAATTTCTTAAACCTATTGTTTGGGTCAGCGGCCCTGCTCTGTGGGTGGTCAAATGAGAAGCTTCCCATGAGGTCTGATTCATATAATTAAAAAAAAAAAAAAAAGTCTGTCACACAAAAAAGAGGAAGCTTCAGAGTTGAAGTTGCATTGAGAATAAAAAGAAATGTAGGTGCAGGGAGAGAGATGAGCCCCGCATGCATCGGGTTCCTGCTCAGTGGGAGGCCTGCTTCTCCCTACCCCTCTGCCCCTGCTTGTGTTCCCTCTCTCGCTGTCTCTCAGTCAAATAAATGAATAAAATCTTTAAACAAAAATAAAAGTTCTATTTAGTACCCTTTTTACTCATCCACAAATTTTTTAGCACTTGTTCTTAATGGGTGCTCAATTGAAATATATGACATAGAAACATGTTTTTAAATATTCATTTAAGGGGCACCTGGGTGGTTCAGTTGGTTAAGGGGCTGCCTTTGGCTCAGGTCATGATCTCTGGGTCCTGGGATCGAGCCCCACGTCCGGCTCCCTGCTCAGTGGAGAGCCTGCTTCTCCCTCTCTCTCTGCCTGCTGCTCTGCCTACTTGTGCTTTCTCTGTGTCAAATAATAAAATCTTTTAAAAATAAATAAATATTCACTTAAATCTTGGTTTAAAATCTCATCATAAACACAAAATCTAAATGATTAAACTAAGACATTTTTTAATAATTTTGAGAAATTATGAAACCTTCCTCCTTTTAACTGTTATCTGACAACCAAATTTGATATTTGGAATAGAAAAGGAATTTGTCCAGGCTTAGGTCAGTTTGGATGAATTAAAAACCAGTTTGTGCTTCCCTAAATAAACTTCCCTGGTTTGGGCAACTACTAGCCACATGTTAGTCAGTGACAGTGATCCAACATTAAAATTCAAGAAACAAACTAACCAAAGACAAAAAACAATGCATGTCCAAGTATGCCATTACGTATAAGCCTCCATACTCATTCCTCTTCATGTGCACCTTTCCGGGGCCACTGTTTTTACCTTCTGTGGGAGCAGCATCTCCCACAGATGGATGATTCAGAGCTTTCCCTTCTCCAATCCAGGTCCCCAGCTCTGTGGCTTCTTAGCTGTGGATTTACATTTAAGCAAGTTAAATAACATGGAGCTCATTTCACCTTACACAGTGCCCAGGTTCCCTAGGCATACTTGGTTTCAAAGACCCAGTTCAACAAGGGCATCAGGCCAAACCACAAGCTGGAGGTTTCCTGTTAGGCAATTACTTTTGTGTGGTGGGTTTTGGGTTGTTTTTTTTTTTTTTGCACTTTTTCTTGGACTTTCAGAGAACTCATACTCCCTTGTCAAGTATCAGAAAGTTTTGCTTTTATCACAATTTGTCCTTTCTCATATTCTCCCAGGCTCTGAAAACCACTTTTAATCCATTAATCTCACTTAAAAGTCTTATTCCTGATTTCTTTAGTTTACAGTTAAGCAAAATTATGGTCTAATTAAAGTATTGTTAGTCCTTCCTCTAAGAAGAGAATCTACTTTTGGGGAGTTTTTTTCTTATTATGAAAGTAGTATGTGTTAATTGTGGGGAATCTAGAAAATTCAAACAAAAAGTGGGAAACCAAGTCCCTCTAATCTCACTATGCTGAGTTAACACACCAATAACACTTTAGTGAATACCCTTATAATATTTCTGTATGCACATTTTTGCAGAAAGTTTCCTTAAGTAATAATGTTTTGACTCCAGGATCATGACCTGAGCCGAAGGCAGTCGCTTAACCAACTGAGCCACCCAGGCGCCCAAAAATATTTTAAAAGTTCTTATGATTACAATTTATGTAACACCAATTTTAATAATCACATGGATGTGCTTTAATTCATTTAGCCAATATGTTATTGTCCTCAGGTTACCAGACCCTGAAGACTTGCACCCAGAAGAGAATGAACCACCAGAGGCCCTGAGAATAGAAGCTACATGGTATGATGGGAGTTGTCTTCTGATGGAAAGGACAAGATTGCATTTGTGGTTAAATGTGGGGCAATAATTATGTCAGGTAGAGGATTCTTTACCATTGTTTCCAGTTATGGAACAAATGGTTCTATCTTACACTGAGAAGCCATAATGTTTAAACATTAAACCTCTTTTGAGGTGTTTGCCCATTTCTTAGTATATTTCTTTAAAAGTGATCTTAACTTCGAAGTCATGTTCAACATTGGGCATGGATACCAAAACAATTATAGACACGGGTATATACATGGGCTAAACTACATACAGATATTTCCTAGTTTTGTCCACTGAGGGCTAGAAACAGTGACCCCCACCCCCCATAGCAACAAGCACACCCAGCACCCAGATCTTGGTTTCTAATACCATTCTCCAACGAAAGAAACCAGACTCCTTGAAGAAATGTCTGATTCTAGGGCTGATTTTGGGGGTGATGAAAATGTTCTAAAATTGCGAAATGGTTGTACGACTTAGTGGATATACTTAAAACCATTAAATTGTACACTTTAAATGGGTGGATCTTATGGTATGTGAATTCTGCAACAATAAAGCCAGTATTAAAAACAACAAGAACAACAAATGGAGGCATATTCAGCAAAATACTTGACCAGCACACCTCAAAATCAAAGTAATCAAAAACAAAGTCTTTCATATTGTCACAGACAAGAGGCGGCGGAGGAAACATGAAACTAAATGTACAGTGGTATCCTAGATAGGGTCTTGGAACAGAAAAAGGACATTAGGGACAAACCAGTGAAATTGGAAAAAAAATGTTAATAGTAACGTACCAATGCTTGTTCCTTCGTTGTGATAAATGTAGCACATAGTAATGCAATCAGGTCTGACTCTCCGTAATCTGGTGTTTATAACCACCAGACACCCTGCCTCTCTTATAGTCCTACTTAGGGAAGCTGAGCCTTGTTCCTGCTTAGGTGCCGCTTCAGTCTGGGATCACCTCCCATTCTGAGGTTGGGATTCACGGACACGTGGAGATTGGGGATAATCCTAAACCATGTTAGGTGTACTCACCCAGGCCCTCATAGTGGAAGCTCATCTGTCTCATCCAGGCCTACCACTGAGATCCCAGGAGTCATCATCAAAAAAAGCTGCATAGATTTAAAACAGAAATACCACTTTCTTCATAGCTCTATCTAGAGAGAGATTAAAATATGAAGCAGAATCAAAGTATCTGAGAACCATGTCATAATTCCCTTCTGTTCAAGTGTCATGGGATGATTCACCATGGAGTGGGCATTCAGAAGTTAATGGTTGAATAAATAATTAAATGAATTAGCTTTTGAAGGCATTAAATGTCTTTTCTTCAAACATTTAAAAAGTTAAATTCTGCTTTCCCAGAAGACCTCTAAAGATTGAAAAATCAGTGTCTATGATCTGATACATATAACCTTGAAGCCAATAGTATTTCCTCTCCCGCAAAACCTCTTTATAGGCTCAAGTTACGAAGAAATAAAATTAACCGGGTGCCTGAGTGGCTCAGCTCAGGTCATGATCTCAGGGTCCTGGGATTGAGCCCCACGCTGGGCTCCCTGCTCAGCGGAGAGCCTAATTCTCCCGCTCCCACCCCCTGCTGTGCTGTCAAACAAATAAAAATCTTTTAAAAAGAAAATAAAATTAACCAGTTTGTGTTTCTATGCCTTTCCCTCTTCTTTCCTTCCCAATGACCAAGATGAGGACAAGCAGTTCAGTAGCTATGTCAGGCGGTAAGACAGGAAGCAGACAGTATAAATAATTAGGCTTGCATAGCTGAGGGATGGATAGGTATCAACAAGCATTTTAAATTTAAATTATGGGGCGCCTGGATGGCTCAGGTAGTTAAATGTCTGCCTTCAGCTCAGGTCATGGTCTCAAGATCCTGGGATCGAGGCCCACAGCAGGCTCCCTGCTCAGTGGGGAGCCTGCTTCTCCCTCTCCTCTCTGCTCGTGCTCTCTGTTGCTCTCTCTCAAATAAATAAAATCTTTAAAAAAATAAACTTAAATTATTGTACCAAGTTGTGCTATATGAGCTCCAACAGCTTGCACCCACCAATTTATACACCCTATTTTCGTTTTTCCTAGAGGCCAAAAAGCTCCAGAAGAATGTTAACTGATTAATTGCTTAAAACAAAGAGAAACTGACTTCATTTTTTTCCCACACATCTGGTTTCAAATGTATTTGAGACAGGCTGACTTCTGGTGCTAAAAGATGAAAAGGGAAAGGAACCAATTAAAATAGGAACTCTTTTGCAGGCTGAATCAGAAACTAAGCTGGTAAAGAGTGTTGTGCCTCAACTTGGGTGTTGGAAGGTGGGAGAGGGAGCTGGAGATTTGAGGCATGATTAACCTTTACTGCGCAAAGAGGACCCTTAGGTAAATCTCATTATTTCTGAACTATTAGACTAGAATGGATGGATTGTATTAGCCCATAATTTCATTGCCTAAACTGCAAAACTGAACTAAGATTTGTTTTCCCCCTTGCTCAAATTTTCAACATTTGTGGCACTTAACTACGGGTGTAAATGGTAGTCTGTGGACTCCTGTCTGAGTCAGTTCTTTTGGCTCCTAATGCCAAGCGCTTATCCACCACAGGAGTCTGGGGTGGGCTCTACCAGCCCAGTGCCCTGTACCCTTGTGCCACAACTGACCACCTTCAAGCTTCCTGGGGAGAACAAAGACTGTTCCTGTCGTGCCTCGCCAGGGCTGAAAGGACCCAGAAAGGACATTGCAGACAATCCCTCGGTGACTCCCTGTCTGGAGAAGGGCACCAGGCATCAAATGTGCAGTTCCTGTGTGAGCCTGCCTGACCAGCTAGCCTGTCACAGCCCTAGGAGGACAGGACGTAAGAGCGACAAAGCCCAGATGTCACATGATGCCAGCCCTTCTGTCTTCTGTGGCAAGACACAGAGGGCCACTCATACCTTCCAGAAAGCTATTAAGAGCTACTCAGCACTGAGCCTGCCATCTCTTCCCACCCCGTCCCCCAACTTCTGCCCCAGTACAGGATCCCTGCATCCGTGCAACTCTTCTGTCCTCACCTGACCACTTTCCCCTGCTTACTCATAACTGTACCTTGCACAGGGCCAACACAGCCTCTCAAAACCCAACTTTAATTTACCTTAAGTTCCTACACCCCTACGTAATTCATTCTTTCAGAATCCCCTATTTCTAAAGGCAGGAAATAGTGATCAACTATCTAGGAGGAGCCCTTCGTGCCAGGCCATCTCAGGTCACGGGCCAGTCTTTGAACAGGCTGTCTGTCTCTGTGCCTGTCAGTTGTAGCTTGGAATGAGTAAGGTCATACAAAACAAAACCAGTCTAGTGAAGCAGCAGAGGCTGTGGGCAGAAGAGGCAGTGTGTACGTATGACCATTTGCCAAGAAACTGTTATGTGTCAGCACTGCATAGGTGCTGCATCTCAAACACCTTATGTAGTCAGTACAACAATCCTGGTAGGGAGGCAATATCTGCATCTCATTACAAGTGAGGAAACAGGTTCAGAAAGATAAGGTAACTTGCCCCAAGATTATATAGCTGGTAACTGATAATGCTGGAGAAACCACCTCAGGAAATCTCCCCCCATGCCACATGGCTTCTACTCTGAAGCTGACCTGCTTGTCACCTAAAAGCTACCTTTGACCTTCCCTACCCAACCCCTGTTAAGTTTGGATGATGATAGTCCAGTTCCTCTTTTAAGCACAGATAATGGTAATTTATGAAAACTAAGCTTGCTGACCAAACCACAAGCAATTAAAAACACATATAAAACGTAGAACATAACACTGACCAAGCATTTGCTGAGCACCTGCTATGGGCAAAGCACCATGATGGGTGTCAATGGGACCCAAATATCAAGACCCATCATCTCCCCTCACAAAGTTTACAACTGAGTATGGGAACTAAGCAAACAACTGCACAGCAGAGCAGATGGGATAAATGCCATCATACAGAGGTACGTAATGTGCTACAGGAACGACGAGGAGAGAGCAAATGCTCTGCTTCAAGGAACCAAGGAAGGCTCCTACAAGTGACATGAGCTGGCTTCATGGCATTTGGCAGACACACCAGCCTGGGTAGAGCACAACCTGGACACCCACACAGGAGCAGAAAGATGCCTAAGTTTGAGGGGTGGCTAGAAGACAGTTTCAGAAGATAAAGCTGGAAAAATGATGACGTGGTAGCTAAAGCAGCCAGGATGTCATTCCCTGGACATAGAAGGTTATTGACGCACTTTGAACAGACAAATAAGGTGATCAGGATTTTCTGTGAGTCCATGATCTGTGTTTTGAAATGGAGGTGCTAGTTCAGAGAGAGAGGAATCGAAGGGTAGAGAAAAGCCCTCAGCTGCCGCTGCAATAACACAGTTCAGAGACAACGGAGGGCTGGACTGTGGAGGAAGCCCGAAATGGAAAGGAGAAGACTGAAGAGCCGTCCTGGAAGGAGGGGGTCATTTAAGAGCAAACCGGATATATGTATGGAGGGTCGGGTATGGTGAGGAGCCAGGGCAATCAAACAGGACATGACCTCCTCCAAGTTTGGAGCCTTGTTCTCTGGAGTCCAGCACAGTGCCGGGCACAAAACAGGTGCTCAATCCATAGTTACTGCCACGATTGAACTCCTGTGTGCTGGGAGGATAGAAAATGTCCAGTTATTTATACCTTCCTCTTACTAGATATATGCAGAATACTTAAAGTAATGATGATGATGGATAATACATCTCTCTCGCTCTTCTGCCATTAAACTACAAAATAAATGCAGCCCATGGCTGCCTCACATTTGCCCCGCCGTCAGCAACTTCCGTACTCAAAAACAAACCTTGTAAGATTAATACCATTATGATTTTTATGAGTAATGAGCTAGTGTTCCCTGCTACAACAAAAGCTGAAAAACACTGAAATCCTCAGACTTGTCTCATCTTTTCTCAAACTCTTTTAGCTTTGTCAAAAAGCTTACAAGATGTCCAAAGAAGAGCGAAAGGGAAGAACAGTTTCTAAGAGAAACCTGAACTGCCACTTGGCCAGTCTAACCACAAGCCCCATGGAAACCGTTGAGACCACCTGATGTCAAGACTACCACCCCACTTCTTGGAATTCTGTGGTTTTCTGCTTCCCACACAGGCAGGCCCTTAACCACCCAACCTCATCAAAAGAAAAAATTGAACAAATCCCCAGTAATTGCATGCTGTTCTCCAAGCATTCATATTTTAATTTACAAGTCAAACAGAATTTGTCAAAAAAACCAGACTGTCTGCCTAAAGTTAAAATAATTTTTAAAAGCACAGCAACTGCACCTAGGGCTGTGGTACCAACAACTGAAGCTATATGCAGGTTTAAATATAAATGTTTCCTATTTGGTGATTTCAAGTACGAAAGTAGGGGTACAGGCTAGGTTACCTGGCTGAGTTTAGTTTCTTCACTTAGGTGTCTGATGCTTGGAATTCTACTATTAGACATTTATTCTCTTGAAGTAAGCCTTGTTCTCTTGCAGGTCTTTAAAAAGCATTCCATTTTTATATTTTATGAGCCAGGCTCTAAGACTTCAAAGGTGAGTAAATCACTGATCCTGCCTTCAAGAAGTTTATAGTCTGGTTGTAGACAATATAAACAAGTAAAATAGAAATAAGACATAAAATAAAGTCCTGGAATTCCTCAACAGGTAGTGGGAGCTTAGAAGATGAGTACTCTATCCTACAGACATGAGGATGAACTAAGAAGTTTTTGTAAAAGAAACCCTCCTAAGTCTTGAAAGCTGGATTGTTTGCAGAGTGGGGCACAGGGGCCTGGGGCTGGCACTCCAGGCAGGGAGAGCAGGAGGGACAAAGTAAGAAGTGGAACAGCAAGGGACATGAGGGACCCATAAGTGGATCGGCCTGGCTACAGAAGGCAGGCCAGATTGGTGGGCAAGAGTTAGGCTGTGGATGGTCTCAGACAGACGCAGGTCACTTGAGCCATATAAACAGCCTGGGTAACGTCTGTATGACTGACTAGCTGACCATAGTGTAGCACAGAGAGGGGGAAAAGGGCAAAGGAAAAGGGCTGGTGTGACTGTCTCATGAGGTAGCTGGGCTACCATAGAGTGGAGCTATTCTCGCTCTTCTGGCTTATCCAGCACACACCCCTAACTGGACACAACCCAATCCCTTGGCTGAATCATAGTCCTCCACAATTTTACACCAACTCTCCAGTTCTATCCTCCCAAACAACCCATGCTAGTCACAGTTTATTCACTTGTGGCTCTTCCTGGCCTCCATCCATCTGGAATAGTCCATACTTTCTCTCTCTCTGGAACCTACCACCCAGACTCCACTCCAATCCAGGGCGTGACATAAAACACTTGAACGTCACATGAGCTTCAGGTGTTCTCCCTCGCCTCTCAACATTTTATGGAAAGTGCTACCTGAATATTTAATTCGGTAATTACTCACATGCTGACTTATCACTTCTATTTTTTTCCAAACTTCTTTCCCCAACTATGAGATTGATAGAGGGGACAAATATTACATTATTGCATACACCACTAGAATCAGAACAGAAAGAAAACTAGACACCCAATTTTTGTATTTTTCAAGAGCAAGGCTGGAGATTGGGAGACAGTTTTGTTCCCTCTCTTCTTTAATATCAAGTGGCATAAACTTCATAAAGATGCATACATAGCCCTTGCGTAGTTGAAAGCAGGTTACCCCAGTATCACCCCACCCTCACAATCTGGAGATCTGACATGGTGATAAACTTATCTGAATTGTCCCAGCTAATTGAGCACAATGGGATTATTAAGCCCACATCATTTGTTTCATCTGCACTGCCATCTGTTTCAAATAACAGACTATGCTTACACTAGCATTTTACAGATAAAGCATATTTTCATAATGTATTCACTTTTCCTACATTCTTTCACTTGACCCACCCCAGTAATATTATTCCTGCATTAGAGTTAACCATTGCCCAGGAGATTGCTGCCTTGCCCAAGGTAACACAGCTACATGGAATCAGAAATATACCAACTTTATTGAATTTCAGGCTGATGTTTTATCAGAATTAGGAAGAAATATTTCTAAAATAAATTCCCAAAATTACATCTAACAACAGAACTAGGAATCTTATTCTGTCATTAATACTCTAAAATTTCATAATAGATTCCTAATCCCAATTCTCAGAAAATTTTTACATTTTCTACAATGGTTCTCTTCTGAGATCTAGAGTAAAGAAGTCACAGAAAGGTGAAACTATATACAAGATAGCCATGTTCTTTCACTAAGCTTTAAATTCAATTTATTCCCAAAGTGATGTGATTAATGTTAATTCTGTCTTTTTTTTTTAAAGATTTTATTTATGTATTTGACAGAGAGAGACACAGCGAGAGAGGGAACATAAGCAGGGGGAGTGGAAGAGGAAGAAGCAGGCTTCCTGCGGAGCAGGGATCCCGATGTGGGGCTCGATCCCAGGACCCTGGGATCATGACCTGAACAGAAGAACAGACGCTCAACGACTGAACCACCCAAGCACCCCTCCCTCTCTCTGTCTTAACTAATCACATCTCTAAACTCTAAAAACATTCAAGGGATGGTCATCACTGTCTACGTAACCAAAAAAAAAAAAAAAAATGTTTTTTAAGTGTGTGTGGTAACTATTTCCCCTTGTTTTACAAAGAGAAATCAATATAGTAACAAATGTGTAGATAGCATATTTGGCATAGTGTAAATCCAGTACATTAAAATATTCACTTCGGGGCCCCAGGGTGGCTCAGTCGTTAAGCGTCTGCCTTCGGCTCAGGTCATGATCCCAGGGTCCTGGTATCGAGCCCCGCATCAGGCTCCCTGCTCCGCAGGAAGCCTGCTTCTCTCTCTCCCACTCCCCCTGCTTGTGCTCACTCTCTTGCTGTGTCTGTCAAATAAATAAAATCTTTAAATAAAAATAAAATAAAATATTCACTTCTACAGTATGAAGGGTATATATCCTCAACTTAAAAAGTGTAGGAAGTCTTTATAGTAACAACTGTTACCAGACAAAGCAAGCTCCAAAGTAAGTATACATCAAACTTGGATCTAGGCAGGTTCTACGCATGTGTACGTTATGTAACATGTGCCAAATCTTCTCCACTCATAAAAAGATGTTGAGATTTTAAAATATCTTTTTGCAAAATATTCCAACTCTTAACATCAAAACTAAGAAAGACAATCAATTTTAAGGATACAAGTGTATTTTAAATGTATCCTTTGAAGTTGAGAAGGGGAAAAAAAATAAAATAAAAATACTCAGACACAGTGGTTCTCAAACTGTTCACTGAGGCCACCAAAGCAAACTCACATATACACAAAATGAGCTACTAGCTTGTGGCAGGTCGGTTTCAACACAGCATCATGCTCCATTTCTTCCAATGATGTCATGTCTTTGCAAAGCTGAGTTTTCAGTGGCTGCTGTGATAAAAAGTACTGCATAAGCATCAGCATGGAACAGAAAATGAAGATGGCAGTGTTCAATGTATGCCAAAGTTCAGTACGATGCACAGCCCCCAACAGATGCATGCATCCCATTAGTAACCACCTCCAGCTATTTAAGAATGAAATATATTCTTTCAAAGGATATTTTTTCAAGTGGCTACTATGTTGTTAGGGCATAAATATTTAAGTTGTTTGAACATTACCATCACTTAAAAAAAATGGGACTATTAGATATTTTTTTATAGCAACTCTAGACCAAGATAACATTAAATGGAACTGTGAAAGGAGAAAGTTTGAAAAACTCCACACTAAATTCACATCAGGTGCTTTAAGAGGCTGACCAGAAAAGAAAAAAAAAAAAAAGGTAAAAAGATCTTTCAAACTATTTCCTATTCAATGGCATATCCTTAAATTTCTCTTCAAGCAAAAATCTGAAAACAGGCTAAGACCACAACATAAACATTAAATTATTTTTAAATATTCCAAGATACTGCATTTACTTAAAAATCTCTGGGTACTTATTATCAACTTTGGGGTAATTTCAACTATGTGCTCTATGATTTATTCAGTCATTAAGGAAAGGCACCATTTTAATTCTTGAATCCGAGTAGTAAGATGTAAAGTGTGCCAGCTGTACTATTTCACTTCTGAGTTGCTTGAAAATTTTTAAGCAGATTATTTAACACAAAATGGTCATGATATGTATTATTATTCCCTCAAAACTATAATAAGCACTATAAACACGTTGAATTCATTACATCCTCATCACCCACACTGTAATAGAAGTTGCTTTTGAAAAGAATCAGATGGAATTTTCTGGCACTTAGCTAAATATTTTTTAGTCTGTTGAAACTTTTTTCTTGTTAAGAACAAGTATCAATCATCCTAATGCAATTAGGTAAAGGCACCTTGACAAAAGGCCCTCATGTTCTCCACTCTTTAATGTTGCCACATTTAGTAGGAATTTTTAAAATAGCGTTTTCTCTATGGTGTTAATTAAAAAAAAAAAATGTGTGGGCAGGTTAGGTATTATCTAAAAAAACAGTAATATGCAATTGTAAATGGAATAGCATTCTAAAATGTGAAAAAAGGATTTAATTAAAATTTGACACATTATTTGGACAACAGTAAGGTTAAAGTGAGATTTTTAGCTGTGTTTCTTAGAATCTAATGTCTATAACTCAGAATAATTCACTAGCAATCTACCAAAAAAAAGAAAGGTTAGCTATGATGAGATAATTTTGATATGTTTTTTAAAAAAAGATGTAGAATGGCAGATCTTTGAGAGTTCAAGATAAAAAGTCAGTAATATTTTTGTTTTGGGCCATGTTAAAACAGCAAAACCTTTACAGTTGAATCTTCAAAATACAGTTTTCTCAAATAGCAGGTCAGACCAGGTCACTGATCTATAAGAAATCATACCCCAGGAATGCAGCTACCTGAAAGTAATTACTGAGTTCAGTTCCTAAACATGGTTATTTCCTCTCATCATCATATTAGTGACTTAATACATTTACTTTGATGGGTTTGATCAACTCTTATACTTCCAAACAACAAACAGGATCCAACTTTTGTATCAAATTAATAAAGGTAATATATGTTTTAAGAAATTGAGGACAGAGTTAAATATAAATAAATATGCAAGAAGTCAAATAAGTGTGCATGTGTATAGGACTTTAATTTTGGAAACACATTCACACACCCTTCTAGCTATTCACTTAAAAAGCTACCCAGTATTTTGTTTCTACCATATCCACTGTTACACTCTGGGCAAAACCCTGACACCCTTCCTTATATAGAAGAGAAATAGATTAAATTTATTATCCAAAAACGTCTGACAGTATATGCAATTTCTTATTTCCTGTACTCTGGTAATGTCTGTCCTC
The DNA here is from genome assembly GCF_009762305.2 of Zalophus californianus. Lineage (NCBI taxonomy): Eukaryota > Metazoa > Chordata > Mammalia > Carnivora > Otariidae > Zalophus > Zalophus californianus. Next base: position 109,899,167 of record NC_045595.1, on the reverse strand, counting down.
TTTACTCTTCCTTCACTGACTTTCTCATAAACACTGAAGTTTAAGGACAAGTTATGAAAGTCATCATTTTTCCTTTATGAAGTATATTGAAAACAAAAGGCATTAAAGTCATTTCATATTCATTTGGCAAAGCTATTTTATGCCATTACCACAACATACAAGATTTATCAGTATACCATAAACAATTACATAGTGATTTCACAACCATACTACTTATTCCAATTAACAAAATACTTCTTTATAAAAAAATCTGTTCAAAAGGAGGTTACATTCACTTCTTCATTTAATACCATAAGGTTGTAATAATGTCACAGTAGGATCAAAGACAGAAAATTACTTACCTTAAATATCTGTATTCTCCAAAGGCATTACTCCACTTGGATTACTTAAGGTTCAGGCTTTGTGGACAACTTAGAAGGTTTCAGAGCTACTGAACTTCGTATACCCAAGAAAGAACCAAACTCTCCCCGAAGTCTCACAATTTTGCTACTCAAGGAGCCCTTACCAAGGTCAAAAGATGCCATGGGTCCACCAGTGAACAAAGACACTAATGGGTAGGTCACTTAAAACGGGGCTGTTCAAAAAATTGTCATTCTGGGAACGTAGGTTACAGGTAGGTACTCTCCAGCTGACAAATTATATCCAAATGACACAGCTCCAGAAGGACTTCTCAGTTGGTGCAGTAAGAAGAGCTCAGTGTGTTTCATGATCTAGCTACAAATTCAGAGAGGTGGCTACAGTATAGGGGTGGGTTTCTTTTCTGTGACAAGCAAAAGGAGTAAGGAGAGGCTGAGAGACGCCTAGGTAGTTGTTGCACGGACCTCACCAAGAGTAACATTTACGTCAGCTGCGGACAAAACAGGCCCGCAGAGTGTCTGACCTACCATACAGTATAGAGAGGATCAATTCCAGTCTGATCCCTAGTTCTGAAGTAATTTAGCTATGATGTCTTCAGCAAGACATTATTGTGGCCTTCTCTTATCATTTCTCTCATGACTAAGATTTTAAGCCATAGCTAGATAGGCCAGGTATATTCCTCAGTAATATTTCTTTGGAGTGGAGAGATTTAAAACTATCAATAACTGGAATCTGCCAAGATTCTAATTTAATTGACTTGATTGTGGGGTCTAGACATTATACAGACTTAATTCCTCAGGTAGTAATAATAAGCATCCAGGGTTGAGAACCACTGACAAAAGGTCAGAGTTGGGTAGAATACCTGGGCCTCTTCAATATAGAAGACTAAGTTTGAGAGCTGGCATTTTGGCACTCTTCGGGGGGAGGGATTCCAAATCTCACTTGTCATTAAATGAAATGGTCAGGAATGTAAGAGCCCAGGATACCACCATTACTACTGCCAAAGCCCTGCAGTGGTTGAAAAAAAGAAAAAACGGATACCCTGGTTCCCTCTATCACCTGCACAGCTAAACTTCCTCAGTAAGAGCAAGGGAGGGGGTGTTACTTTCCAAAGGTAGAGAGATCCAGCTTATATTCAGTTCCCTATTACTTTCTGAATTTGGGCCAATGAAAGGAATACCCATTGAGGTAATAGCTAAGGTGTATCCTTACCACATTCCAGTGAAAATTCAGGAAACAGTAGGAGAGAGGAGGCGGCTATGGAGAGCAGTGGAGAGGAATAATAAAAAGAAAGAGGGGTATAACACTGGGCGTGACAGAAACTACTCTCTTATTTCAAGTAAGGAGATGATTTACACTTTAGAAATACATTCATCCCTGATGGGTCAACTATACAAGGAAAACTTCCTGTTAAGCCTTGTCTTTAAAGGCCTTAGAGCATTACCTCTTCAAAAGAGAGAAACAGAAAATAGCTCCAGTCCTGCCAACAATTACCTACAGATAACTGATTATGGGAGACTTTTCATTCTATTAATGGATATTTTCCAAGTGTCATGGTCACAACAGAAGATTCTCAACTAGTCAAATTTTGCGGATCTATATTACAGCTTCAAAAAACAAGGTAATTAATATTTGACTTTACAATGTATTTTGATGTTTACCTTTGACTGGGGTAACGTCATATCTAATGTTAAAAGAACTTAAAAAAAAAAAAACACCTCCATTTCTCCATTCTGTCTCCTGCTATGCTTTTCCTTGTTATTTATGAAAAATTTATGGCTAAATTTGATGTAAATTTAACCCAACTGTCTCATCTTACAGATAAAGAAACAAATTACTTAATCGTTCACACAGCTGTTTAACATCAGGACAAAAGCATTGAAGATGGACAGTCCCACCTACCTACTCTGAATGCCCTCATTCTTGAGGGATTTGATTCATTTATACAGTAAAATATCAGGAGATAAGCCCAAACAGTGAGAAAAAAACTTTTATGATGCCTGTTTGGCTACATGCAGGCAGCTACCTCAGGATGAAGGGGCAGCAAAAGATGGAAAAACAGTGTAATCCATCTCCCAGATACATCTATAGACTGACCTTCAGAAATTATGCCAGGCCATGTTATTTCTAAAACATCTGATGATTAAAATAGCACCATTAAGGTGAAACTGGGTACTTGAAAATCTTTGTGTCTGCCAATTTGGGGAATAAATGATGCTTTGACCTGCCTACTTACTCCTAATCAGTATGGTATGAAGGAACAAAATATATTTAATTTGATGGGAATGCAGCCATAATTTCCCAAGGATCATATTTCATTCTGAATTTCATTAGGTAACCATTACTAAGCTGAGCTTGTTTCCTTAATGTAAAATGGACTATAATCTTAACTTTTCTCAGCTGCTTGGATGACATACTGTGAAGATACAGAGTAATACTGTACGACACAAAGCAAAAAGTGCTTTGCAAAGGAAGGGGGTTTCAAAATATTAGGGAATTTCTAAATTCCAAAAAAATTAACTTTTTTACTGTATCATGTCAGGATGTGTTTTGGAGAGACCATTTTTTCCAGTATTAAGGATTATAAAAAGAGTTTAGCAGACAAAGATCAGGAAAACCTCAGGTTAAGAAAGTTTAACAACTGTTTCTCACATCAAAATTTCTCAGAGCTTTGAATATAATGTACACCATGACCTTCCAAGATAGAAGGACAAGCGAACAGCACTTTCCCAACTTCCATGACCATCTAACCCTTTTGACAAGGATCAGCTCGGTGGAGCAGTGTTCCATAGAACATACAGAGAAAGAAAACACTCTCACTGTATATTCTTCCTAGTTTCCTATTTGCTCGAAAACTTCTGCTAGAAGAGGAATTTTTTCACATAAATGTAAATATTTGTAAGCCTTTTAGAGGTTGTCTATTCCAGCTCTAAGATAACATGACTCCAAACCTGTTACAGCCAGATCACTTACACATCCTCTTTCCAAAAGGCTAGTATGAATACCTCATCATCAGGACAGAAAATGAACCTTTCAAGTTCTGTAGAAGTCAAACACTCCTTTGTTTCGGGTACAGATATCCGTTACAACAGGGAGAAGCTCTTCCCTTGCTGGTCTGACAATACAGTTTTTTTGTCCTCTGGGCCAGCCAGAACAAAAAGTAGACTTCTGCCTTGCATGATTTTACCGTTTACCTAATACTGAATCCCAAACAAAATTTTGTACTTGATTAATACAAAGGATCTTGAAAATAAGAGGCAGCAACCTGAGAAAGGCATGAGAAGCCATGAGAAAAACATGCATAAGAGGCATGAGAAAAACATGACACCAGAAACTAATCTACTATAGGTCAATTACACCTCAATTAAAAAAAAGGAAAAACTCATTAATGTTCTTAAATAGTAACAAGCTAAAATATTGAGAAATGATTATAGAATTTAAGTCCAGTACTATTTTTATAGTGCTTATACGAATGTTATAAAGGATTTGGTAGACACCAGTGGCAACGGCAAGGAGTCCTATACAAGTTCTTGAATCTTACAGATGATAGAGGATTACAAGGTGTGGCATTATCTTGCATGGACTAAGACTGGTCACAGTCTTCTGAACAGTGGGTAATAAATCTGCCTACAGATTACATCTAAGAGTTCATTTTACAACTCTTTACTAGATAGTCTAAGCTGTGGGCGTGTGTAATGGTTTCTGTGGTCTCAGAGCTGGCCCTCTGACCAAACGAGATCAAAACTCTGACTTTATGCTACACCAGAGACAGCCTCTTCTGGGAAAGAGAACAGAAACTTCCTCACAAGGCTATGGGAGTTGGCAACATGGGTGGGTGGTGGGGGGATAAAGCTCCTCACTAATGAACAGGCTGACAGTGAACACCATGGCATCTATGTGGAACAGGATTTGAAAACATTTTAAACCAAGACCATTCGTAGCTTCTTTCTCCCATGGCTGTGATGTCATAAAATTCTAAAGTACCTCAACAAATTCCTGGTGTTTTCCATCTTAAGGGAGCTTACATTTGATAGCCCCAGTGTCCTGCAAAAGGGCTGGAACAGCCCACCTACACCTTATCTGGTATGTTCATCCCTCACCCCCACCTTTGGAGGAGTAAGGTTACTTATAAGTAAATTCAGATTCTCTGAAAGACATACATACTAAGTCACACTGGTAAATAACGGGTGTTTTCTAACAGCTCTTAGAAACTGGCAAGGGGAGAGAAGCCTATTACTACCCCCAAATTCACCCACCTTCATACATCTTCATTGACGGAGACATTAATAGCAACAGTGAGTTTATACATAAAGAACAAGTGAGGCAAAGGCAAAAGCAGTGCCAATCTGAGTGTAGGCAATGGTGCTTTGATTATACCCGTACAAATGCTTCAGTCCCTTTTAGTGATCCCCGACTCAGCTCTTAGGCCGTAGATTTTTGCTGTAGAGAACTCAGATGTGATGCAGCCGCTCCAGTAACTCTTTTCACAGTACCGCATGTCAATACTGGGAATGGTTTCTAATCAATTTAAACTGAACACAATACTTTAATAGAACAAGAAGTTTATTACTCCCACTCGGTAGTTCCTGGGGGCTTTGATGTTAAATCATACATAATTCGAGAAATACCAGGAATCTTCTTAATCTCAGTGACCATCTTTAACACCACCTGTTATAAAACAAAGATCATAAATAGAAGAGCCACGATCCAGCGCATGTCCAACATACCTAGAAGGCTTGCATTTACAATTAAAATGTGATCTACTTTTATTATTCTCTTCTATGTATATAGTATGGTCTCGGATTAATTTTATGTAGTGAACCTAATTTCCTTCTACAGATTTAAGTGAATTAACTCAGTACTACTCAAAGCGTAGTCTGCAAACAGTTGCCAGTCTGCAAATTATGTTTGTCCTAACAAGTGTTTAGAAACATTTACAGCAATTTGAAATTGCTGTGACATCCAAGCATGTGATACTATGTATTAAAAGCCAAGGCTTCAAATATATTCTGTGGCTGAAACATACAAGTCCATGGCCAGCACAGTGGCACATAATGCACTGTAATAACAACCACTACCAAGTGTACAAGAGGAGAATAAGGCCTGGTCACTTGAATGGACAGAGATTTGGCAAATTTGAGCCTAAGAGGAAACAAACTCTAAGCCACAATCCCCAACCTAGCTATCTAGCTATAACCAGAGCCTTGCATTAGAGTACAGAGCAGAGGTCCACCTCTGCAATAAAGTCTCACTTTGATTTCATTTGCTACTATGCAAATAGCTGCTCTGGAACACTCCAGGGGAGAGAGAACAGGAGGGAGATGGTGATCAAGAATAGTTGGTAGTCAGAGCGCCTGCATGGCTCAGTCGTTAAGCATCTGTCTTCGTCTTGGGTCATGATCCCAGGGCCCTGGGGATGGAGCCCTACATTGGGCTACCCGCTCGGTGGAGAGCCTGCTTCTCCCTCTCCCTTTGCCCCTCCCCCCTGCTCATGCTCTCTCTCACTCTGTTCTCAAATAAATAAAATCTTAAAAAAAAAATAGTTGGTAGTAGGCAGAGCATTAAGCAATTCATGGGTGTCTAGCCATCATGGTATCAAATCTCATCCATATTTCTGATAAACTCTTCTTCACTACCAGGGTTTTCTCCTTTACTTGGAAAATACTATTTATAAAGGAGAGGTTGGCAAGATTAGATAGAATTGTAGATTAGAGGTGGTTACTCCACATAGTAATCAGACATCTGGAGGAGTATAATAAATTTTTTTTATTATTTTTTTAATTTAAATTCAATTAGCCAAGTTATAGTACATCATTAGTTTTTAATATAATGTTCAATGGTTCATTAGTTGAGTATAACACCCAGTGCTTTATTTAATCAATTATGTGGAGATTAAAAAAAATAATAAAAGCCGAGGGGCGCCTGGGTGTCTCAGTATGTTAAGTGTCTGACCCTGGATTTTGGCTCAGGTCAGGATCTCAGGGTCGTGGGATGAAGCCCTGTCTTGAGCAGCCCCCCACACACACCCCTTTCAGGCTCTATGCTCAGTGGGGAGTCTGGCCCTCTGTCCCTCCCTCTGCCCCCCATCCCGCGCACACGCATGCTAATAAATCTCTAAAAAATAAAAAAGCCAATCTTACAAACAGAAAACCAACCCCAGAAATATCAATTTTGTCATAGCCTAGTCCAGTCACCATATTATAAAATGTAGGAGATATTAAAAATGTACATGAAAAAAACATATAAGTTACCTCTACAGGGATTTCATTGCCAGGTGTTGCAGGTATACCAGTCATGAAATCACTAGTAATAAAGGTTCGAATAACCACAGATCTCTGGCATGAAGGCTGCTTCTGAAGTGGGTCCCGATCAAAATGCAATGGTGTCAAAATCACTGGCATCTGGCTAATTTTCCCAGCATACCCTAGAAAAAGTAAACACGTAGAACAAATGACCACGTCATGGAAAAAGCACTCTAACCCAGTTCCATTAAATCATCCCAGATAACATCTAAAATCACATACATAAACATACCAGTTAAGACCATCACCATGCATTGTTTTCAACTACTGTCATATCTATAAGTAAACTCAACCACAAATACAAACAGTAGAATTTGATGATTGCAGTGATGCAGTATATATATAAGCCCATTCTTGTTACTCAAGGTAGTTATGGTCTATATTGTAAACACTGAATTAGCAAATTGTAAACCACTGTCCCTACAAGAAATAGAGAGATTCTTGCAAGCCTCTGGTCACAACATTTTCATCAATCAATCAATACGTAACCTTGTTTTATGTATGTTTCTGTTTAAGGACACCTTTTTTATTCTGTATTCATTAACAATGAATTATAGGCAACAACACTATTATAGGCAACAGCACTATAATTCATATATAAATAAAGCTTATCTAACCCACATATTTTCTCCATAAGGCACATGACAGTCTTCCCTGTGCTCAGAAACCCAGACAGCACCTCAGCACTATGACTGGGGGACATTTCAAACAGTAAAATCAGAAATAAGCACAGAAATGCAAAAAACATGCTACTAAATAGACTACAAAAAGGACATTTAAGAGTGAACAAAAAGAATATCAACTTGTATAACCTCAGCTGGGAACAATGGGAGTCAGGCAACTCAAATTTTTGCTTATATGTACATATCCACAAATGACCATAAAGGTGAAAAATTTTGTATGGCAGGCAGTATCATAGAACTGAATGAATAAATAATGAATGAATAATAAATGAATAAAAATAAATAATAAATGAATAATAAAAATAAAGGCATCTAAAAATTCAAACTTGCATCCTCCTAACTAGCAATCATAATGCCACATTTCAAAATTCTAGTTAGAGCATGTAGTAATAAAATGAACAACTTACCAGACTCCCTGAGAATGTTATGGGCCTCAAAGTCAGCTTGGCGTAAAGTACTGAGCACCCCTGTTGTCAAGAAAGTGGGAGTAACATCTGTAGGAGGTTCTTTAACTGGTGGGCCAAATATATAGACAACTCTAGAAGGGGAGGTGAAAATTATAGAGAAATGACAATTTAGTAGAAGAAGCAAGGAACATAGACTATCATTCTTTCCATTAATTCTGAGGCCCCTCTCTCACCCACTTCAAATCACCACATGGGTAAGACTGGATATAAGATTGTATATATAGGGGTGACTGAGTGGCTCTGGCATATGACTTTGGCTCAGGTTATGATCTCAAAGTCTTGGGATCGAGCCCTGCATCAGGCTCCATGCTCAGTGGGGAGTCTGCTTGTCCCTCTACTTCTCCCTCTGCCCCTCCCCCCACTCATACGCAAATAAAATCTTAAAAAAAAAAGATTATATACTTTCTTTTTGAAAGAGAGAGAGTGCATGCACATGTGGGGGAGGGGAGCAGAGGGAGAGAATCTTAACCAGGCTCCACACCCAGTGAAAAGTCTAACACAGAACTTGATCTCACAACCCTGAGATAATGACCTGAACCAAAATCGAGAGTCAGACACTTAACTGACTAAGCCACCCAGGTGCCCCGGGATATAAGATTATAGAAGGGTCTATGTTCTATGTACCTTCTTGAAAGTGTATTCTTTGGAAAAATAGTATCTCAGAGTATACAAAAATATATGGGATTATCACAATCCTCTTTTCATATGATGTACTGGATTGATGCATATCCCCCAAACTTCATGTCCATCTGGAATCTACAGGTGAAAATAGGGTCTTTGCAGATGTAGTTAAGATAAGGTCATAATGGATCAGGGTAGGCAAAAACTTTTGAAGGTGTTTTCCTCTTCTAAGAAGAGGAAAATGTGGAAACAGACAAAATAGAGAGGGCCATGTGAAGATGGCAACAGAGACTGGAGTTACACTGCCACAAGCCAACGATTGCCAGTAAACACCAGAAACTAGGAAGAGTCAAGGAAGGATCCTCCCCCAGAGCCTTATGCCATAGAGGGCATGGCCCTGCTAACACCCTGACTTCAGACTTCTAGCCTCTAGAACTGTGAGAGAATAAATTTGTTTTAAGCCTCCTGGTTTGTGGTAATTTGTTATAGTACCCCTAAGAAGTAAATATACATAAGCCTGGGGAAACACTGAGTTGAACAAATAAATAGGTTGTTTTATGCCAGAACTTCGAAACTATATGCTAATATGCACTAGAAACCTCCAAGATAAGGCTACAGTGCATTTCCTAAACTTATTTGACTAAATTCTTTTTCACTTTGCAAAACACTGATCTCAAAGATTCTCATTTCCCCATTATTAAAAATGTTACCAAAATAGAACTTGATATCCTACTATTTGCTCCTAAAAGGAATAACTCACTACTTCTTTAAGTAAACATCCGTTTGAAGGATAGGAAGATGCACTGCAGGCGTTAATAAAAGTAACTTTAATAAAAGAACACAGCTTGAGGAAATTAGGATCAGATAATTACAACTCAAGATGAATCCTACCACTGGTTGGGAGGACCTGTTCCACAACCTTCACCCAGAAAACAAGGGGCAGTCAGGATATAGATATGAATGCATCCTAGCTCTCCCGACTTGGACTCCAACCAGCACACAACTGTCCCCTTTCCCTAGCCCTATATGTCTTAACCAAAGAAAATACATCTCTCTTGGCAACTTCCATGGTGAAGTTTAATAATGCTTTTTTTCCTTTTTCTTAATATGTACTTGGAATAAAAACATACAGAAGAAAACAGCATCAGATCAAAACCACACTACCACCAATTCACTGCCTCCTCCCAAACATACTATATAGCAAGTTTTTGTCCCATGTATCAAATACCACACTTCTACTAAATACAGTCCATAGAGTTCATAAATGATCCTTCAAGGAAAAATCAACTAGGAAAAAGAATGCCATGAACTCGCTCTTTTTGTCTTATTTCTTACAAATAAGAGTGTTCCTAGAATGTACAGGAATAAGTAGTCTTTCACATTGTATAGGACAGTAAAACTGGAGTAGATACTCTCTATACAAAGATTCCACAATGCAAATTAAGAAAAAATTTGGCAAAAATAGAAAAAAATGTTTTAGTTGTTTAAATTCCAATTCCCAAAACAGACCCTGGCAAAGAAATCTAAAATTCACCGAAACTCTTAAAGGCTTGCTAGGTTCGTATTTTAAAAATCTATTTTTTGTTTGTTGGTTGTTAGACTTTATTTTTTTGCAGGGGGGAGGGATATTCGGGAAAGGAGGGAGGAGCAAATGAGGGAAAAAGAAAACAGGCAGAGAAACCAGCATATAAAAGGACAGAGAAAGTTTAAACAAGGGTGAGGGACCTGTGGCAAAAGAAAAATAGAGAGGGAAATGAAACTGTAATAATGTTGTGAAATGAAAAACAGAAGCAGTTGAGTCAAACTTAGGGAAAGGGAATGTTCTGTATGACCTAAAAAGTTTATTTCGACATTTAGCATTCTCTAGAAGATAGATAATGAACCATTATTTTAACCAAGGCAATTATCTCCATTCAAAATAGGCAATTACAAATTTACCATTATTTATTAATAATTCACTCTTTTCAGTATGCTGATGGTGCTTCTCTATCTGCAGGCCTTAGATTCATCACCGTAATAATATTAGCCTTTTAGTGGGCATGTTCCCACCAATAAAAAACTGGCTTCCCTGACTCCTTGTCTCAAAGGACATACCAACAGGCAGTTCTAGAACTATACACACCCTCCTGGGTGAACACCAATAGGTAGGTTCCTAATTCCTACAGCAAACTTGAGTAAACTGAAACCTCAAGTAACTCTTTTTGGTTGTTAACTGCTTAATACTCATGAAGAAAATGAAAAAAGAGTAGACAATGGTGAAACTAGAACATCTAATCACCGATCTGGTAGGAGATTTTTTTGAACTCTCTATGGGACACTGCAATGGACCATTACACATAGATTATAAATCAGTTGTTGATATATCCAACATTAGAAATTACCATGCAAGCGAAAGAAAAACTGGATCTGAAAAAAATAAATTCAAAATAAATTCCACATGTAGTTATTTTAATGATATCTGGCATATGCCTATTTCTTTTCTGTGACTTCCCCTGGGATTATTACTAAATTAACCAAGTCTCTATTGGTAATTATATAACCCATACATATTCCTTCCAGTAGAAGAAATCCTGGAAGAAAACATATTACCATAAAACCAACAGCTAGCATAAGCTCCTAATTTGGAAGACAGGTTTTAAAAGTGTCTTTAATATTTAATACTTCATAAAAAAAATCCTTCCTATTTTTTGTTTAAACAAGAGCAAAAAGTTTTTTAATAAGCAGATGACGGCACTGTGAGGAAGGAACAAAACACAAGGTATTATTAAGTTTCTGCTCAACTGTGACCTCTGTGCATGCCTGTATGTATACTTTTGAGTCTTTTGGTCTCTCAAAAGTGGGAAGATCTTAAAAAATACACCCTTCCATTTCACCTCACCCTTTGTCCCCTGCAGAACATACCTGTTAATGTTGTGACACATGCGAGGTATAAGTCTAGCCAGGAAAATAAGAGATTCCCAGTCAGGCTCATCTTTACTGGAGATGCCACACACATAACTATAGGAACGACAGTCACCCTAAAAAAAAAAAAAAATACAGTCAATAATTTTTAATGGTTTTATAGAAGCCAAAAGATGGATGGAAAATATTCCATGCGTGGTAACACCATTAACAATTGCTTTGATTTTTTTAAACAAAAACATGTTTGAATAAAAGTATATACAAATATTTCTCTAATGATATAAACCCTAAATTAAAATCCCATATTAAATTCTATCTAAATCAGTTCAGACACAAAGTGTCATGGTAATTTTAAAATTTTATTCAACACATGCCAGAGGCCCACTGGGATTTCATTCCAAGTATCTGCCCAAATGTATATAGCCAGCACACCTAATTTGGCAGACAAGACCTGCCCATGTTTTACCTCAACATAATAAAGGCTATATATGAAAAACCCACGGCTAACATCATGCTCAATGGTGAAAAGTGAGAGCTTTTCCTCTGAGAGCAGGAACAAGACAAGGATGTCCACTCCTGCCACTTTTATTCAACATGGTACTGAAAGTCCTGACTACAGCAATCAGAGAAGAAAAAAATAAGAGCTATCAATAGTGGTAAAGAAGTTAAGCTGTCACTATTTGAAGACAACATGATGCTACACACAGGAAATCCTAAGGACTCCACCAAAAAACTACTAGAAGTAATAAATGAATTCAGTAAAGTTGCAGGATACAAAATACCCAGAAATCAGTAGCATTTCTATACACTTACAATGAATTAGCAGAAAGAGAAATTAAGAATACCATTTACAATTGTACCAGAAAGAATTACATACCTAGGGATAAATTTAACCAAGAAGTAAAAGACCTGTAACTCTGAGAACTATAAAATGCTGATGAAAGAAACTGAAGAGGACATAAACAAATGGAAAGACATTCCATGCTCATGGATTAGAGGAATTACTATTGTAAAATGTCCATACTACCCAAAGCAATCTACACATTCAATGCAATCCTTATCAAAATACCACCAGCATTTTTCAGAGAACTAGAACAAATAATACTAAAATCTGTATGGAACCACAAAAGACCCCGGATAGCCAAAGCAATCTTGAGAAAGAACAACCAAGCTAAGGTATTACAATTCCAGATTTCAAGATAAACTATAAGGCCACAGTAATCAAAACAGTATGATACTGGCACAAAAACAGACACATAGATCAGTGGAACAGAGTAGAGAGCCCAGAAATAAACCCACACTTATATGATCAATTAATCTATGACAAAGGAGGGAAGAATATACAATGCGGAAAAAGTCTTTTCAATTAATGATACTAGGAAAGCTGGACAGCTACATGTAAAAGAATAAAACTGGACCACTTTCTAACACCATTCACAAAACTAAACTCAAAATGGATTAAAGATCTAAATGTGAGACCTGAAACCACAAAAATCCTAGAAGAGAACACAACAGGCAGTAATTTCTCTGGTATTAGCCATAGTAAACATTTTTCTAGGTATGTCTGAGGCAAGGGAAACAAAAGCAAAAATAAACTATTAGGACTACATTGAAATAAAGTTTTGCACAGTGAAGGAAACCATCGACAAAACCAAAAGGTAACCTACTGAATGGGAGAAGATATCTGCAAATGATATATCCAATAAGGGTTTAATATCCAAAATATGTGAAGAACTCACAAAACACCAAAAACCCAAACACTCCAATTAAAAAACAGACAGAGGACCTCAACAGATATTTTTTCAAAGACCTACAGATGGCCAAAAGACTCATGAAAAGATGCTCAACATCACTATTCATCAGGGAAATGCAAATCAAAACCACAATGAGATACCCCCTTACTCCTGTTAGAATGGCTAGTATCAAAAAGACAAGAAGTAGTAAGTGTTGGCAAGGATGTGGAGAAAAAGGAACCCTGGTGTACTGCTGGTGGGAATGTACAGCAACTGTGGAAAATAGTTTCTCAAAAAATGAAAAATAGAAATGCCATATGATTCAATAATTCTGTAATTCTACTAAAGGGTATATACCCAAAGAAAATGATAATGAAGACATTAAGTCGAAAAGATACATGCACCTCTATGTTTACTGCATTATTTACAATAACCAAGGTATGTCCACCAACAGATGAATGGATAAGGAAGATGTGATATGTACACACGTACACACAGAGAGAATATTATGCAGCCATAAAAAAGGATGAGATTTTTTTTTTTTTTTGCCATTTGCAAAACATGGATAGACCTAGAGGATATCATGCTAAGTGAAGTAAGTCTGACTGAGAAAGACAAATACTGTATGATTTCACTTATATGAAACCTAAAAACCAAATAAACAGCTGAATCAGACCTACGAATACAAGAATAAAATGATTATCAGAGGAAAGGGGGGTGGGAGGATGGGCAAAATGGGTGAAGGGGGAGAGATATAAGCTTCCAGTTAGAAGATAACTAAGTCACAGGAATAAAGCCACAACACAGGGAATACAGTCAATGGTTTTATAATAGGGATATATGGTGACAGATGACAGCTACACCTGTGCTGACAAGCACAGTCTAACATATAGAGAAGCTGACTCACTGTGCTGTACATGTGAAAATAACATAACATTGTGTGTCAATTATACTCTCACACACACAACTATTAAAATGAAAAAAGATCTACCCATGTTTATTAGGTGGATATTCTTAACTATTCTTAAGTCAGAGATAAAAATAATTTCATAAATATTTACTATAAATTTCTTTAAAAATGAACCACTGAAAATTAATTAATGAACCACTGAAATATCCATTAAGTTTAAGTTAAATATCCATTTAACTTAAAAATAAATGAATAAAACATAATATTGATTCCCTTTTCCTTTGTCCTTTTTATTTTTTTAAAGATTTATTTGAGAGAGAGAGAGAGCACAAGCAGGAAGAGCAGAGGGAGAAAGAATCTCAAGTAGACTCTTCGTTGAGTGCAGTGCCCAACACAGGGCTCGATCTCATGACCCAGAGATCATGACCTGAGCTGAAACCAAGAGTAGGATGCTTAACCGATTACTCCACCAGATGCCCCTCCTTTGTCCTTTTTAACCCAAGGGATTTGCTTAAAAATTTTTTTTAAAAAAAAGTTAAACTAAAATAAGCAATTTAAAAAGATTCATTAGCTAACTACCTACCAGCCACTATACTGAGAATATGAGAATTCAGACTATATGAATGCTAATTTGATTGTATCTGTCAAAGTTTAAAGTGTACACGTTCCTAATTCAGGACATGATCTTACAGAAACATGAATAACTGCCTGAAGAATGAATAACTGCTTGAAGAGTAAGATATTACTTGCTGAAATGCCTATAATAGTGAAAAGCTGAAATAGTTTAAATGTCCACTGGCAGGGAAATGATTAAACAATGGTATAACCACATATGGACTACAAGGCAGTAGTTAAGAATAATCTACTTGTAATGGCATGCAAAGATAAGAAATTCATGTCATCAAGTTTAAAGGAAAAAGATGACAATACACATCCATAATTCCTTTTTTTTTTCTTTTTAAAATTAATGTTTCTGGAAGGACACATACAACTGGAGAATAGGCAGAGGGAAAATTATCCTAAATGTACTGAATTTTTTTTTTACAAGTATGGTTTATTTTGGTATTTAGAAAATAAGCTTTATCGCTATACTAACCATGAATTTTGATTTTTTTTCTGGGCTTCCAAGGGTCTCACCTTCAAAACCATAAAAGACTAAAGTAAGATATCTAACAACAAAAGAAACTTTTACTTTGATGGTAAAAGTAGTGGAGCCTGAATAAGCTTCATTTTTAAAGAAGCCATTCATCTAACAAATTGCCTCAAACACCTATTCATCTAACATTATTATCTATAATAATTATCTAAGAAGGGGAATGTGGAACTAATTCAATTCAACTTCCCGCCTAGCAGGAGTTAGTATAGAGTTGGAAGTCCTCTGTATGAGATCTACTTAGGACTGGAAAAACTTCTACAAATCAAATAACTTACCTGTTCTTCTATTTTTATGTAGTAGGATAATATCTGCCTGTAAGTATCATAGCATAAATTTCAAAATGAATCTGTGTATGATAAGATAACCAAATACCACTGAAAGAAAATTATTTCTACAATTCCAGAAAGGCTTATTTTAATAGTGATTTTAAAAAGAATACACATAGCTTTCACATATGGCCTTTAAAAAGGGGGGAAGAGGGAACAAGTTCAAAATAACTGGACCTATCATTTCCATGAACTAAAATACTTTAAAGACAACAATGAATTTTTATTGTCTCATTTACAGACAGAGAGCTACATGGATTGAGGAGAAGGAGGAATTTAAACTGATGACTCAACTTCATGTATTTAGGAAAAAAAGTATACTTACTAAGTTTCAGATGAATAATCTCTAAAACAGAGTTAATTTCTTCCCACACATAAGGAAGGCCCAATAACTGGCATTCATACCATTTTGAGTTGAATTACTGACACTTTTTCTAGTTTCCATTTAACTAAAAGCCCTAACAGAATAGAAACTTTCCTCTTCCCTACCCTCCCAAGCTTTTCCCCAGAAACTCACTTGAAGATCATATAAAGGAGAATTAATATAATCTATTTATAAATAACATTTTAAAAGTGAAAACTATATTATCCTCACATGCTTTTACAATTAGAAAAACAGAATAAATACAAAAATGTTAGTTG
This sequence comes from Zalophus californianus, assembly GCF_009762305.2. Classification (NCBI taxonomy): domain Eukaryota; kingdom Metazoa; phylum Chordata; class Mammalia; order Carnivora; family Otariidae; genus Zalophus; species Zalophus californianus. The sequence goes on along the minus strand of NC_045595.1, from coordinate 109,883,069 downwards.
TACATGATCACAGCTAAGAAAGAATATGTTGAAGACACAGAGAGCACAGGGTTTAAGGAATACACAAGCTGAGAGCAAGACTTAAATAGTGTAACATGTTCATCTGGGGGTCTTCTTGCACTTAACACTTCTAAAGTCACAGTACACTTTCACACCAAGAAGCACACATAAGGACAGTACTTCCTGGTACCTGCTCTTCAAGGCAGAAGCAAGCAAGTCAACCCTACAGCAAACCATTGTTTGAATATTTACTTTTGGTTGGAGATGACAGATGTTCCCAAACTACAAAATCTCAGCCTGAATATTTAGTTCCTATAACCTTATTCACTCCATAAACACTCTATAAAGTACCACCTTTTTACATTTCCAAATTTGGTGTATATACTTTATTTCATTTTCCTAAGTCGTTCCTATTTCAATATTAGTGGAAAGAATAAACTGCAAAAAGTTACGTTACAGATCAATGAATTCATACAACTCACCTGCACACCTACAGTTTTAATTGGCAACAGGAAGGCATTCAATGAATGCAAACTTGTAATTTGCATCAGCTTCTCCTGATCCTCTTCCGTTGTACAAGCTTTGACTCTTTGTAATAGTGTATGTGGCTGAGAAAAGCAAACAGACATTTCTTAAGGTTTCAAGAAATATTCTTGATTTATTTTTAAAAATAAATGATATTCAAGAAATTCAAGAAATATTCTTGATTTATTTTTAAAAATACTTGATATTCAAGTATTCTTTTGGTATTTATTACTGTCTTATGTATCTACACTTACTGGTTTACAGCAAGAGATCCTATTTGATATTTGACTGGTGTGTGCTATGCAGTGCATTAGAATTTCACTCCTGAGGGCCAGGGCTATGAGGAGTATCCAGATAAGAAACACAGATTATATCTGTATACTTCGGGGATTCAATCCTGTCAGCAGCAAGGGACACACCTCGCATGAGTTAAACCTTTTCCTTATAATAAAACCTCTTACCATAAAGTCACTTTTGTCTAAAACTAATATATCTCCACCAACTTCCTTTTTTTGGTGTATTTGCCTGGTATATGCTCTTCCATTCTTTTACTTTCACTCTTTCTATCCTTAGGTAAACAGGCTATACTTAGATTTTACTTCTCAATCCAGTTTGACAATCTGTCATAACTGGAGATATTAGTCCTTTTAATTAATTGTGGGTTAATAATATGGTTGGATTTCATGCTACCATTTTATTCAGTAGTTTCTATTTGTCCCAGTTTTTAGGTTTCTTTGTCTTTTCTTACATTTTTCTACTATTTCTCCCAGCTCATTTATTTCCCTTCTACTGGTTTTGAAGTTAAACCCTGTATTTTTCTTCTTTTAGTAGTTCCCCCTAAGTGTTAACATGGATACTTAACAGAAGAGAATCAATCTCTCTGTCCCCCTAGCAAACAATACAAGTATCTTTGAATGCTTTAACTTCAATCAATTTCCTGTGGCTTATATGCTATTTTAGTTGTATATTGTTATAATATTTTTAAACAAACAAAAATTAGAGATTATTTTTATTATACAGCCCATGTTTGTTCCAGGCTGAGAACCACTGCCTTTAGTTCCTTAAGTAATGGACTGTTGGTAATAAATTGTTTATCTAAAAATGTCATTTGCCCTAGTTCTTAGAAGACAGTTCATCTGTTCACTATTCACAATTATTTTCTCATGGCACTCTGAAATCTTCTTGTTTTTCCCGTGCTTTCAGTATAATAGTCATTCCTTCAAAGGATAAACAATCTTTCTTCTGTAGCTGTTTTGTCTTTGGCAGTCTGCAGTTTTGATAGGTATGCCTACTAGGTGTCAATTTTTTTTTCACTATCCTAAATGAGATGTGTTACATTTCCTGAATCTGAGGTATGGTGTCTTCACCAGTGTGGACGAATTCAAATACTTTTGTCTATTATCTCCTCCTGGACATATGTTAAAATTGACCTTTTCATTCTATTTTAACCTCTTCTCTATATATTTTCTCTTTGATGCTTTGTTCCAATTTCTGGATAATTTCTTAACATCTGTTTTTGAGTTCATTACTTCTTTCTTTAGCTGTTTTTAATTTCAGTTATTTTCATTACTAGAACTTAATTTTTTTCAAAGCTGCCCAAGTCATTTGATAGTCTTTTACCATATACCTTATTCTCATTATCAACTGCTTCTTTTAATTCTACATACTTTACACTAACTCCAGTATCTGAAATGTTTGAGGGTCTTGTGCCAGTTTTTTCCACTAGCTCTCATTCATGTTACTTTACTTCTGTATATATTTTGCAATATTTTAAGTTCATATATATTTATTGGAACTCTGTATGTGGGGATCTTTTAAGGCCTTAAGACAATCCAGAAAGAATTTAAATTGCTAAGCCTGACACCTGGAAGCACTACCAACCAAGGTCCACTTTAAATTCTTAGCTTGAAGTTTTTCAGATGACAAAGATTATAAATTTAGGCACCAAATCTACAGAAGGACTGCTAGACTTTTACATCCATCCTTAGTTTGGAGTAAAAATGTTTTCCCTTACTTTCTTGCAATACATATAAAATATACTTTTTAAAGATTTTAAGTAATTTCCACACCCAACATGGGGCTCAAACTCATGACCCCAAGATAAAGAGTCGCAAGCTCTACCAACTGAGCCAGCCAGGCACGCCTAAAATATTTTTAAACACCCCTTCATATCTAGAATTTTTAGGATTCAAGGTATCTTATCTGTTGTAAGGCTAAAAAGATAAGTCTACAATTATAAGCCTCTGTAGAATATTTTCTGTATAGTCATTTAACATGTTAAATTACCCTGAATCTTCAAAAAATGAAATTCTAATAAATTCATTGTAGATACTAGAGTACTACAAGAATCCATTCAATTCCTTATACTGATGAGCTATGTCTATTTAAAGCTCCTTTAATATACAAATTCAATGTAAATTATTACCTTTTTTAAAGATTTTATTTATTTATTTATTTATTTATTTATTTATTTATTTGAGAGCGAGAGAGAGAGAGAGAGAGAGAGAAACAGCATGAGAGGGGAGAAGGCCAGAGGGAGAAGCAGGCTTCCCGCCGAGCCGGGAGCCCGATGCAGGACTCGATCCCAGGACTCCGGGATCATGACCTGAGCCGAAGGCAGTCGCTTAACCAACTGAGCCACCCAGGCGCCCCTCAAATTATTACCTTCTTAACACTTGCAGAAAAATCAGCTACTATTTTCAAAATATTGTTGGTTTCAGGAAAGTCCTTACAAATGTAAGGTTCTTCAGCACATATTACTCTGATTGCCAGGCCAGGACCTAAAGAGAACCATAACAATGGTATTTAATATAAATTTTATATTTAATATAAAACATCAGTTTCCAAATATAAAATCCTTCCAAAAATTAAAATCCGTTGGTCATTTTAAGTTTTTTCCAGTTTTACTGATCTCAGTAACTGACACATAACCATTGTAAGCTTATTTTTTTTTAAGATTTATTTATCTATTTGAGAGATGAGGAGGGGTAGAGGGAAAGAACCCCAGGCAGACTCCCTGCCAAGAATGGAGCCCAACTGGGGGGCTGATCCCACGATCCCGAGACCATGACCCGAGATGAAACCAAGAGTGGGAGACCCAACCAACTGAGCCCCTCCACTTCAAGTTTTTTTAAGTGTTTTATTTCAAATGTAACTATTAGTTTCCCATCCAACTCACCATTTTTTAGAATGCTTTAGTTCTCTTTACATCAATGATTTCTATCTAGTTTTGGGAGCCCATGTATTAAGTGTCACAAAATTCTCCAATAAATATTAATTCATAATATATGCGCCCATCTTTTTTAAACTTATTAAAGGAATTTTTAAATATATAGAAAAGTAAAGAGGACAGTGTAATGAACCACCTTATTATTCATCACCCATGTTCAACTACCAATCTAATTTAGGAAGAAGAATATGCTGTTTAAAAAAAAAAAAAAGTACAACAGAGTGTTTAATTCTAAAAATGCAAACTGGTATTTCTATTTCACCAAATACTTAAAAGGATGAAAACATAAGGTATGTATGCATGGATCTAAAAAAAAAAAAAAAATGGATTCTGCTTCTTTACTAAAGCAGAAAAGGTATCCTGTGAGATACTTGGTTATAGACAAAACCTTAGCCATGTTCCATTAATTCCTCAGTTTCATTCTTCATCTGTAGAATAAACAGTTTATTTAAAGTAAGTAGTATGCCTTATTTTTTTAAAAGCACCAAAATATTTTTTACCAAAGAAATCTTACATAATAAAAAAAAAAATCCAATATATAAAGACTTTTAAAAGTCAAGTGACTCTAGCGCAATGATGACCAAGGACACAGGACCACTTGACTCCCTCCATTACATTCACACACAATCCTTTGCCGACACACAAGTTAGAGACTGAATATCTTGAATTCCCAGATTTGAAGTTTATTGATACAAATAGCGCTAATCACCACATGAGTTATATATACCTTTGTGAGACTGCTTATAGGACCAATATGATATTTAAGAGTACAAGTTCTGAGGGGAGACTGTCAGGGCTAGCTCCAGACCTAATCTGCATTAACTTTTGGCTAACAGGGCTCTGTTCCCAAAATTTCCTCATCTATAAAGCAGAATAATGGTAGTTTTATTGTGAGGATCAAATAAGACAGTATGTGTAAAATATTTAGCAGAATGCCTAGCACATACTAGTACTTAAGAATTGTTAACTTTTACTATACTTAGACCATTCTCTCGACTCATCACCTAATGACTACTATAAAGAACCAGAAACTGAGGTACAAGACTTACCCAAGCTCAAGAACTTCTAACAAGAACAGTTTAAGACTCTCAGTCCTAACTTTAAATAAATACCACCTTCAGTTAGTTATTTTTCTATATGACAGCAGCAAATGACTATTTAAACTGAGTATTTTTTTATTTGTTCATGAATTCGTTACATACAGCCCTATGCAAAGAAGTAATTCATTCAGATAAGTAGTCAACCATAGGATTAGGATTGCAGAGAACCACGTTTTAACCTTGTCTTCCATGGAAGGCATCATGGTATAGTAGAAAGAACATATAAATTGCAGCTCTAACACTAAGACTTGTATGGCAATGTGGGGTACCTGGGTGGCTCAGTTTAAGCATCTGACTCGATTTCAGCTCAGGTCATGATCTCAGGGTTGTCAGATCAAGCCCCATGTTGGGCTCTGCACTGGGTGTGAAGCCTGCTTAAGATTCTCTCTCCCTATCCCTCTGCCCTTCCCCCTGCTGGCATTCACGCTGGCTCTAAAATAAATAAATAAAATCTTTAAAAAAAAAAAAAAAGAAAGAATTGCGTGGCAATGTTATTAAAATATCTCTATACCTTGTTTTTCTCATCTGATGGCAACATTATAGGCCAGACTCACTGGGGTGGTGTAATATTTAAATATAAATACAATGGAAAATAATTATGTAAGAAAATGAAGTATATACAATAGATATTAAGAAGAATTTTGTTCCCTACCCACACTTTCCTTTCTCTAAAGTTACATATTCCAAGATAAAAAGTTATTTCAAAATTGTCTGAATTGATTTTTCTTCAACATGAAAGTCTAATGACAAATCGAACAATTCAATTCTATTTTTTTTTTTTTACCTGGAAATGGATGTCTGGAAACTAACTCTTCTGGAAGTCCAAGTTCTCTGCCTAAAATTCTTACTTCATCCTTATGAAAATCTTTCAGAGGTTCTATTACTTTTCCCTGCAGAGGGAAAAAGCCAATTAATACAAATTAGTAATGAAAATGACATGGAAAATAAAGAATAACATATTATTGGCCTTTCCTGATTTTTTAATCTAAGGTGAAAGACATTTTTTAAAATTTCATATCTTAAAGTATTTTCTGCCATGTGTTCATAAGGAATTAGATGAGTATTTTACTGATCTTCGTACTTCTCTTTGAAACACATTTTAAACATAAACCTTTCAAATATAAATAAAGCAGAGCAGTCCTACCCACCATCTCTGATCTAGTTCTCTTTAGAATACAAGGCAATTAGAAAACATCATACTAGTGTTTCAAAATTAAAGTTTTCCAAATGATACCATGAAATGAAAAAACAACTTACTCCTATTTGATAAAGGACTTAGAGTGTAAAAAGAACACTTACAATTCAGTAATAAAAAGATAAATAAACCAATTAAAAATGTGCAAAATATTGGGATATTTCTAAGAAGATATACAAATGGCCAATAAGCACATGAAAAGATGCTCAACATCATTAGTTTTATTAAGAAAATGCAAATCAAAAGCACAATGAGATACCACTTCACATGCACTAAGATGCCTAAAATAAAGACAGATGGTAGCCATCTTAATGAATGTGAATTACAAAAAAAAAGAAAGAGAGAGAAAATAACAATTATTGGCAAGGTGTGGAACATTGTTGGTGGATTATAATATGATATAACTGCTTTGTAAACATTAAGAAGTCCCTTTTAAAAATTAAAAATAGAACTACCATGGGGTGCCTGGCTGCCTCAGTCAGTAGAGCATACGACTCTTAATCCTGGAGTTTTAAATTCAAGCTCCATGCTGAGTGTAGAGATTACTTAAAATCTTACAAAAACAAAACAAACAAAAACTACCATATGATCCAGCAATACTGCTTCTTGTATATAACAACAACAAAAAAAAACCTGAAAGCAGAGTCTCCAAGAGATATCTGCCAACTCATGTTCATAGCAGCACAATTCACAACAGCCAAAAAGTAGAAGCAACCCAAATGTCCATTAACAGATAAATGGATAAACAAAATGTGTATATACATACAATAAATTATTATTTAGCCTTAAGAAGGAAATCCTGTCATATGTTACAACATGGATGAACCTTGAGGACCTATGCTAAATGAAATAAGCCAGTCACAAAAAGACAAATGATTTCACTTTTATAGGGTATCTAAAGTAGTCAAATTCATGGAGACAGAAAGTAGAATGGTGGTTACCAGGGGTTGGGGAAAAGGAGAAGAGAGTAGCTGTTGTTCAAGGGATATAAAGTTCCAGTTTTACAAGATGAGTAAGTTATGGAGATCTGTGTCACAACAATGCAAATATACTTAACATTACTGAACTATCCATTAAAAATGGTTCAGGGACAGAGGGAGGGAGAAAGGCTTTATGGCAAAGTTCTCATAAGCTTTTACCTCTTCTCTCAACTTTCTGATAAGCTCTGTGTCATTGTGATGGGTTTTGATGAGTTCAGCTTTGCCACTTGCAACAAGGGATGCACTTTCAATTAAATCAGGCCGTAAAGTACCTTGGGCAAGGAAAACCTCCTCTGGTTTCAGGTTCATTTCTCCAATTACTTCATTGGCAATCTATAACCAAGAGGAGTAAAACAGCCTTTTAAAGAGATCAATCTTTAAAAAAAAGATAGCAAAGTCTTTTTTATTTATACTTTCAACAAGATTTCTCAGAATCCTTTTGCAATACTGACCAAGAGGTAAAATCCACACCAACTCCCAAAGAAAACTCTTTTAAGAACATATGCTTTAGAAAGATTCATAAAGATGGGCAAACATTCAAGAGCCTGAAAACTAGCCACTGAAATACTCAAAGAACTAAAAAGTCTAATATCAACTGAAACACCTATTCTTAAAATAAATAAAAGCCTGGCAACATAAGTATATGTGTTTTTAAAAAACCAGTCAGTATAATAGTTACATACACTAAAATTCTTAATAAAAAAAAAAAATCAAAATTAGTCAGCAAATTTGATTATTTCATATAAGGATGAGGAAAAACAAATACTAAAATTCACATCAAAAATAGTACACATTGTGGATATTAAAAAGGTACCTTAACAAAAGTATCCCCAATAATTTTTCTTTTCTCTTCAGGACTTGTTGTCATATTTAATGTTTTGCTAATTCTTTTTCGTGGAGTTCTATCTTCATCTGATATTGGTAGAGTTGTTGTTCCGTTGTAGAAAGAATGAGCGGCATTTATCACTGAGGAAGAGAAGAGAAGCACATTTTAAAACTAATAGAAGATTTTAAAAAACATAAATAATGGGTCAAACTACAGAAAGAAAACCTAGATCAATCTTTTGATCACCCTTACCTCGGCTACATATTATAGAACTACCAATAAACCATGATTAATAGAGTCCAGACACAGGAACTTACTAAATTTTGTTTTTTTGAGAATCCTGTGGCATTTAGTAATCTAAGGCCATAATATCATACATTATGCTGATTGCTTTCCTGTATTCAGTGCCCCACCAGAACAACAAGCAAAAGCCAAAGGAAGAAGCATAGCCCCAAGGGAGCTAAAAGTAGGGGTTCATATACAGGGATCAAAGTCCTCCGAACCGCACACCGAATTAAACAGTCTCTTGAAAAACTGATGTTTATCAGCATACATTTAGCAATCACTGGCTATCCTTTTATTTTTCAAGAGCAAGGTACTTAAAAACTTACTAAGATCTCTATTTGGTGGTAAGGCTGAACAACTGGTGAACCTCACTGAAATACAGCTGGCTATTTCACTGGGGGACACCAGTGAATTTGTAGCTCTTTCTCTTAAACTGGTCAATTACCCCAGAAAAGACACCTCCAATCTCCTGCCTATCAGCATTCTGATAACGAAATACCAGAAGGCAGGGAGAGAGTCACCATTCAATATACAGATTTTTGCTTAACCCTACTGTTTCTAACGTAGAATCTTATTTCTACCCTCAACTATGCCTGGTATTGACATCCCCAAGTCCAAAGTTTCTTTTCTGTAGCCTCTCTAGAGAATAAATCCACAGTCTTCCCATAGGAAGGGATAGCAGCAATTTATTCCTGTGTTAAGGAAAAGAATCTCCTTCTCAGATTTTCAACCAAACTGTTTTAGGCTCACCCAGAGAACCACACCCCACAGGGAAGCCAATGTTTCCAAATCTTGAGCCTCCCCACAAATCCTGCTTTTGTTAGTTTCCTCCCCTTAGCAACATTTTACTAGATATGTCTCCTCAGACAAGGGAAAGGAAAGCAAAAATAAACTATTGGGACTACATCAAAATAAAAAGCTTTTGCACAACAAAGGAACCCATCAACAAAATGAAAAGGCAACCAACTGAATGGAAGAAGATATTGCAAAGGACATATCTGGTAAGAGATTAATACTCAAAATATATAAAGAACTTCTACAACTCAACAGCAAAAACACAAACAACGCAATCAAAAAATGGACAGAGGACCTGAAGAGACATTTCTCCAAAGAAGATATACAAAAGGGCAACAGGTACATAGAAAGATGCTCAATATCACTACTTATTAGGGAAATGCAAATTAAAACCACAGTGAGATATCACCTCATACCTGTTAGAATGGCCATCAGCAAAGACAAGAGATAATAAATGCTGGCGAGGATGTGGAGAAGAGGGAATCCATGTGCAATGTTGGTAGGATTGTAAATTGGCACACCCACTATAGAAGAGTTTTGAGGGGCTCAGTCAGTTAACTGTCCAACTTGATTTCTGCTCAGGTCATGATCTCAGTGTGGTGAGATAAGAGTTCCACATTGGCCTCCATGCTCAGCATGGAGTTTGCTTGAGATTCTCTCTCCCTCTGTCCCCTGACCCCGCTCACACTCACTCTCTCTAAAATACATAAAATCTTTAAAAAAAACAAGTTTTTGGAGGATCCTCAAAAAATTAAAAATAAAACTACCATGTGATCCAGCAATTCCACTTCTAGAGAGATACCCAAAGGAAATGAAAACACACAAAAAGATATCTGCACTCCCATATTCATAGTAGCATTATTTGCAATAGTTAAGGTATGGAAACAACCTAAGTGTCCATCAATGTATGAATAAAGATACAGTACACACACACACACACACACACACACACAATGTATGAATAAAGATGCAGTACACACAATGTATGAATAAAGATGCAGTACACACACACACAATGTATGAATAAAGATGCAGCACACACACACACACACACACAATGTATGAATAAAGATGCAGCACACACACACACACACACAATGGAAAATTATTCATCCATAAAAAATAAGGAAACCTAGCATTTGTGACATGCATGGACCTTAAAGGCATTATGTCAAGTGAAATAAGTCAGACAGAGAAAGACAAATACTGTATGATCTCACTTATATGTAGAATCTAAAAACTCAAACTCATAGAAAAAGAGATCAGACTTCTTATCAGAGGTGGAGCTTGAGGAGAAGGGGAATTGGAAGAAGGTGGATAAAAGGTACAAACTTCCAGTTACAATATAAATAAGTACTAAGGGTGTACTATACAACATAACAATTATAGCTAATACTGCTGGTTGATACATAGAAAAGTTAAGAGTGAATCCTAAGAGTTCACATCATAAAAAGAAAAATATTTTTCCTTTTAATTGTTCCCATATGAGAAGACTATTAGCTGAGACTATTGTGATAATCCTTTCAAAATATATGCAAAATCTAATCATGCTATAGCCTTAACTTATACAGTGATGTATGTCAATTATTTCTCATTAAACTAGAAAAAAAAGTGACTATGGATTCTTCACTTCTCTGTATAAGCCTTTCAGTTTGTAAAATAATCTGTACATCCATATTTGTTGTAGGAAGACTTGGAAAATTCTCACACATAAATAATATTATGGATGGGAAAAGATAACTCAAAAAGAGTGAACGAGTAGAAGAGAACAGAATGACAGATGGAATTTTATTGATTTTTTTTATTGATTTGATTTTTTAGAATTTCTATTGATTTCAGTTTTAAAATTTATCCTGGGACCCCTCTTGAACCAGATAATTATAATGTAAAAGTAAAAAACATAACTTTAAGTTTACTGGGAAACCTGTACTTGTTTTTTGTTGTTTTTTTTTTAAGATCTGAGAGAGTGTGGGTGCCTGTGTGAGCACACAAGAGCAAGGGGTGGGGTTGGGGGGATGGGGACAGAGAGGGAGAGAATCTCAAGCAGGCTCCCCACTGAGTACGGAACAGGAGGCAGGGCTCATTCCCACACCCTTGAGATCATGACCTGAGCCAAAATCAAGAGTCAGACACTCAACTGACTGGGGAACCCAGGCACCTCTAGAAACCTGTACTTGGTTAAGACAATGAGCTCACTCAAACCATAATGCTAGATCTGATTTGTTTAAATAAGTCCTCACATAAAGACTTTTCTGGGGGCTCATCAATACCTTTGACCTGAATTCCAAGCTTTTTGAGGGCTTCTTCTACAGACTGGCTTTCTCGTTTTCTCATAAAGCCATTATCAATGTGCACAGCAATGACTTGATCTTGGTTCAAAGCACGATTCAGCAAAGCTGTACAAACTGTTGAGTCTACTCCACCGCTGAGTAAAACCTACAAGGTGAAATTAAAAATCAAGTTGAGTACAATAAACAACAAAAAAATAGAAACTATCAGCTTAAATCATTACCTTTAAAAACACTGATTTTATCAAAAGTAGATATGGTAATTGAAAAAGCACTCTGAAACAGTGCAACTCACAAAACATCCGATCACCCAGTCAACATTTAAGGGCCATGGTGCTGAAGCCAGCTCTGAGTTCTAGCATTATTGACACAAATTTGTAGACTTTCAGATGTAAATTCCTTACCAAAACTTTTGATGTGCCTACTCTTTCTTTGATCTCTCGAATGCACTCAAGTTCTCTGTTTTGCACAGTGAAGGTCCCAGTGCACCCAGCTATATCGTAGAGGAAATTCTTCAGGATTACTTTCCCATTTTCTGTAAGGCCAACTTCAGGGTGGAACTGTGCTCCGTATAATTTTTTAGATTCATTTGCTATACCTTTAATAGAGAAAATAATCACAAATTAAAAATGTTTTCATGTGGAAGACTCAACTAAGTACCCATAGTAATTCCTCACAATTTCTTCCTCTATAAATATAAAAACTGATACAACTTAGTGCATTTTTAGCTACAGGGGGAAAAAAATGTAAAACAAAAACTACGTTGCCACAATTTTTCTTTAGAAGTCCTTAGGTAGCAATTAGTGAACTATATAGGACAGTGAAATAAGTCCTACAGAGATTACCTCATAGTACTTTCCTTCTCCACCCAGATTACTTTGTCTATTTAATACAATGATAACTCAGTTTTGGCTCTCAGTCCCACACGGCTTTCATATGCAATATACAGCTATCAATTTTATGTATTAGAAAAACCTCATGTATTAGGCCTATCAGAATATTCTATGTATTCCTTTCTTAGATACTATTAACCACAAATGTAACTTCATGGATTTGAGTAATGTGTTTCTGACAAATTATGAATTATTTACTAAGCAAAAGATGATAGGCTAGATGTTTTACCTGTGTATGCATTACCCCTGTTTACGGCTCTGAGATATCAAGAAACTTACACAGCTGTTTAAGTAGCTAAATCAGGCCGAGCAGGCTCCCAGATTCATACTAATTCTATTATACCAAGAAACCTCACATTTTCTTTACTTGGGTTTTAGGACACCACTCTCTCTTGGTTCATTTATTTCACTGTCTGCTCCTTCTTAATCTTTGTTGGTTCCTCCTCATCTTATCCATCTCTACACATGAAAGTTGCCCAGTACTCAGCCCTTAAATCTCCCCTCTATACACTGAGTGATCTACAACTCTCATAACTTTACATTCTACCCATATGATGGTAAACACCCAAATTTATACTTCCAGCTCAATTTTCTACTCTACAGTCTAGACTCCTATATACAACTGCATATTCATACCATTTTTTCTATGTTTAATAAGGCATCTTGAATTTAATCTACAAACTTGAATGACTGCATTCTTTCCTTTCAGGTAAACAGAAACTTCAACTTTCTGGATGGTTGGACCAAAAAACATGGGAGTTAAAACTCAATTATACCCTTTTTCCCCCCCACTCCAAATGCAATCCAACAGGAACTCCTTTGTCTCTCCATTCAAAACATATCAGAATCCAATCTCATTTAAGAAGATTAAAATCCTATCAAACATCTTTTCCAACAATGGTAAGAAACTAGAAATTACAAGAACAAAACTAAAAACTCACAAATATGTGGAGATTAAAAAACATGCTCCTGACAAAGGAATGGATCAAAGGATAAATCAAAAGAGGAAAAAAAAAAAAAAACGAAAACCCAAGACAAATTAAAATGGAAACATAACACCCAAAACTTATGGGATGTAGCAAAAATAATTCAAGAGGGAAGTTTATGGCAATTAATAACTACATCAAGAAAAAAAGATCTCAAATAAACCTAGATTCCACCAAAAAAAACTGTTACAACAAATAAACAATTTCAGTAAGGTTGTGGAATAGAAAATCAACATACCAAAGTCAGTTGTGTTTCTATAAGTTAAACTATCAGAGAAATTAAGAAAACGTTCCCATTTACAATAGCATCAAAAAGAATAAAATATTTAGCAACAAGCTTAACCAAGGAGGTGAAAAATCTGTATACTCAAAACTCTAAGACAATGATGAAAGAAATTGAAGGCACAAATAAATGAAGAAATATCCTATGTTCATTGATTAGAAGAATATTGTTAAAATGCCCATTCTACCCAAAGCTATATACAGATTCAATTCAATCTCTATCAAAATTCCAATGACTTTTTCATAGAAATAAAAAAAAGGAATCCTAAAATGTATATCAAACCACAAAATACCTCAAAGAGCCAAAGCAATCTTGAGAAAAAAAAAAGAAAGAGGCATCACATGTCCTGATTTCAAACTACATTACAAAATGACAGTAATCAAAACAGTACTGTACTGGCATAAATACAGACACACAAACCAAAGAAACATATATACACATATATACACACACACATAATATATACACACTAAATGGAGTATTATTTGGCTTTTAAAAAGAAGGAAATCCTGTCATTTGCAACAACACAGATGAACCTGGAGGGCATTAGGCTAAGTGAATTAAGCCAAAGACAAATACTGATGGTATTGCTTATATGTAGAATCTTAAAAAAAATAAAAAGTTGGACTCAGAAATAGAGAATGGAAAAGTGATCACCAGGGCCTGGCTGGGGGAAATAGGGAGAGGTGGTAAAAGGGTACATACTTTCAGTTGTAAGATGAATAAAGTCTGAGGACCTAATTAATAATATGGTGACTTATAATTGATAACACTGTATTATATAATCTAAATTTGCTAAGAAAACAGAACTTAAATATTCTCACACACAAAAAAGGCAAATATGTGAGGTGATGGATGTGTCAATTAACTCCATGGGGGAATCTTTTCATTATGTGTACCTATATTAAATCAGCACATTGTATACTTTACAATGTTGTCAATTAATCTTAGTAAAGCTAAAAAATTCAATTAAAAAAAAGGTTATTTTTTAATAACCTTTAGAGAAGACAAAAAATAATAACCTGAGAGAAGACAAAAAAACTCTGTACCCTGAGAAATTATCCTTCAAAAGTGAAGAAAAATAAAGACTTCCTCAGACAAGCAAATATTGAAGCTGTTTGCTGCCAGCACATGGGCCTTGCAAGAAAGGATAAAAGAATTTTTTTAGACAAAAGGAAAATGATAAAGGTCAGAAACTTTACATAAAGAAAAGAACATCATTCACAGTTCCTGGCTCACAGATCCCAAAACCTTTGGAATTTCTTAAGAAATTAGAGCTTAAAGGTATCTCTCATATTCATAAGGTGACTTTTGGAAAGCACCTAAGGATGGGGGCTGGTTACCAGGGGGAGACAACCATGTGATTAGAGCCTTGGAACTTTCAGTCCCAACCTCCTGGACTCCAGGGAAGGGAGGAGGGGAGAGGGGCTGGAGGATGAATCAATTACCAGGAAGCAGGGGGAGACAACCATGTGATTAGAGACTTGGAACTTTCAGTCCCAACCTCCTGGACTCCAGGGAGGGGAGAGGGGCTGGAGGATGAATCAATTACCAGGAAGCAATGATTTAATCAATCATGCCTATGTAATGAAGCCTCCATAAAAACCCAAAAGGATGATGTTTGGAGAACTTCCAGGTTAATGAACAAGTGCAGTTTGGGGAGAGTGGTGCACCTAGAGAGGGCATGGAAGCTCCATGTCTTTCCCCATTCTCTGCCCTATAAATCTCTACCATCTGGCTGTTCCTGAGTTATATCCTTTTATAATAAACCAGGGATCTAGTGGTAAAATGTTTCTCTGAGTTCTGTGAGCCACTCTAGAAAACTAATTGAAATGAGGAAAAGGTCATGAGAACCTCTGATTTACAGCCAGTCGGTAAAAATACTGGTAACCTGCACCTGTGACTGATGTCTGAAACCCAAGGAGGGGGTCACTAGAACCTCCAATCTATGGTTGTTCAGTCAGAGGCACAGGTGATAACCTCGGCTTGCAACTGGTGTCTGAAGTGTGTGTGGGTAGGGAAGGGGGTGTGGTTTCGTGGGATGCAGCCCTCAACCCGTGCAATCTGGTGCTATCTCTGGGTACACAGGGTCAGAATTGAGATGAACTGAGCTGACCGCTCAAATACCATACTGGTGTATAAGAATTGTTTGTTGGTGTAGGAAACACTCCCCAACTCTCCCCACACAATGGAAATTGCTCTCAGAACACCAAAAGACAGCAAAAACAGTGCTTAGAAGGAAATTTTCAGCACTGAATACATATATTAGAAAAAAAGAGATTTAAACTCAATCGCCTAAACTTCCACCTTAAGAAATGAGAAAAGAGCAAATTATATCCAAAGTAAGCAAAAGAAATAATAAAAATTAAGTCAATGAAACTGAAAACAGGAAATCAACAGCAACCACCACCACCAACAAAACTAAAAGCTGGTTTTTTGAAAAGATCGATAAAATTGGTAAGCCTTTAACCAGGTTAACTAAGAAAAAGAGAGAGGACACAAATTACTAATGTCAGAAATGAAAGAGGAGACATCACTACAAGTCCCATGGACATTAAAATAATAAAGGAATACTATGACTAACTCTATGTCCACAAATTTTATAACACAGATGAAATGGACCAATTCTTTGAAAGACACAACTTACCAAAACTCACACGAGAAATAGATAATGTCAATAGGCCTCTATCAGTTTTATAAGTTACATGATCTGATTCAATAGACGCAGAAAAGGCATCTGAAAAAAATCCAACACCCATTCATGATAAAAACTCTCTGTAACTTGGAATATAGGGGAACTTCCTCAACTTGATTATCTTCTAAAAACCTACAGCTAAAATCATACCTAAACAGAAACTCAAAACTTTCCCACTAAGATCAGGAACAAGGCAAGGATGTTCCCTCTCCCCACTGCTTTTCAACACCATATAAAAGTCCTAACTGACGCAATAAGAAAAGGAAGTAAAAGGTATACAGGCTGAGAAAGAAGAAATAAAACTTTGTTCACAGATGACATGATCATCTATATAGAAAATCTGGAAAAAAAATCAACAAAAAAACTCCAGGAACTAGTAAGTGATTACAGTAGGGTTGTAGGATGTAAGGTTAATACACAAAAGTTCACTGCTTACCTAAATACCAGCAATGAACAAGTGGGATTTGAAATTAAAAACAATTAGCACCCAAATAAATGAAATACTAAGGTATAAATCTAACAAAATATGTACAAGATCTATATGAGAAAACAATCACTCTTGACCACTTCCACCTCTACCACACTATTCCCTACACTACTGTCTCCTCTCCTGATTGCTGCAGTAGATTCCTAGCTGATCTCCCTACTTCTACATTTGACCCTTTCTCTTTTCTCCTCATTATAGCCAAGGCAATCCTGAAATTAGATCATGAGTAAAGTCAACAATTTCATAGTGGCCTCAAATGGCCTGTGTCCTGGCCCCCGACCATCCCTCTAATCTCATCTTCTACCACTCTCCTCCATGCTTACTCTACTCCAACCAGGTAGTTTTCCTTGCAGTTCCTCAAACATGGTCCCAATCCTGGGAGCTTTGTACTGCTATTTCTCTTCCCCCAAATATCCAGAAGAGTCAGCACTTACTACCTTCATGTTCAGTATCATTTTATAGGAATACCTTCCCTGAATATCCTATATAAAAGAGTAACAACCTTAATCACACATATTCTGCAATACTCTTCTCTTCCTGTATTTGTCAATGTACTTAAACACTATCTGACACCTGACATATTCTGTATTTGTTTGCGTATTAGCTGTCCCATCCCTCCCCGCAAACTGGAAATGTTAAAGAGATTTTTGTCCACTATGTTCATTACTTTACCCTTGGCACCTGGAAATGTTACCGGCACAAAGCACACAAATATTGCTTAAATGAATACAAATGCATACGCCATCTACCACTATTAATCTTAAGTAAAAACATTTCAATATGAAAACCATTCTGGATCATTCCTATTCTTATGTTAAGTAATTGCAGGCAAATTACTCAATTCGGTTTATCCATGACAAATCTTTTTTCAACTTACTGTTGAGGTGTGGCATTTCAAACAAAAAGAACTTTATTGATAAATCCACTCTTTTTTTTTTTACTGACTTCCAGGATTATTGATAATTATTTACATAACTATTCAAATAAGCAAGTCAAAAAAAATCACAAACTGCCAGAAAATCAATTCCTCTTCCTCAAAAAAGAAGAGAATAAAAACGGCTTTAAAGTACGGATTAGCAAAATTTCTACAAAGGGCTAAATCATAAAAATTTTAGGCTCTGTGGAACATACGCATACAGTCCCTGTCTTTTATTATAACCCTTTAATAACATAACAGGCTATAGGCTAGATTTGACCCACAGGTCACAGTTTGCCTACCCTGCCTCAGAGAAATGTCCTGAGTGCTTAGTCTGGTGTTTCACAGACGTCCAAGATATATGCCTATGTATACCTAAGAAAGGCATTTAAAAACCCAATTATGAACAAAGCACACTAGAAAAATAGACCATTCTCAAATTTATCCTGAGCCATAAAAGTAGTGTTTTACATCTAGAGAACTTTTATTAGAATGAACATTTTTTAAAGTATTTCAGAGCAAACCAGTAAGTGACTTCTAAATAATATTAAATTCCCTTCATAAATTAATGGTTGATCCGATGACATTTACAATCTTTTAAAAATAAAAAAAATAACAGTACCTCAGACAGAAACATATTCTTAGACTCTTTAGAGAAGTTTTTTAAAATGAAATCTGCAAAAGTTTTAAAATTTTCACCTGCCACAATGTTCCCAGAACGTGCCACAACCTTGAATCCATCAGCTACTTTGTCTACACTATCTCCATGAGTAAGCAAAACAATTTCTTCCTTCTGAAGACCCCTAAACATACAAAAAATAAAACACAACACAGAAATATCTTAATTAAAGACATGGTCAATGGGATCTTATGCTTAATTTTTTTCCAGCTTTACTGAGATATAATTGACACGTAATAGTGTGTAAGTTAAAGATGTACAACATGATGATTTGATATATATATAATGAAATAATTAACACAATAAGGTTAGCTAACACATACATCACACATCACAGTTACCATTTTTTTATGTGTATGGGGAGAACATTTAAGATCTACTCTCAGCAACTTTTAAGTATACAAGACAGTTAACTGTAGTCACCATGCCTGAACATTAGATCCCCAGAACTTATTCATCTTATAACTAGTGTGTTCTTTTCCTTTAAAATACTAACTCACCATATGTGTAAATCAATAAAATAGAAAAAAAAGTATGTAGCAGTGCAACACTGCTAGAATTTAAATTTATTCTGTGCATTATAAATAAAGACAAAAGGAGTATTAAATCTCAAAAAAGGCAATCTGTAAAAATTGAAAACCGAAAAAAATATATTTAAAAGTTGGTAGTATAACCACATGCATAAAAAATTATTTCAAGAAGCTACAAAATAATAATTTCAACATTTTTTCTCTATTAGGATTTATCTTGAGAAGGCATTTCAGAGATCTAAACATTCAGTAGTTTTATATCAGAAAGTAAAAGTACTAATACTGACATTGTTATTTTGCAGCTATATATACAGTAAATACATGCACGTTATAGGTTAAAACAAATATTAAATAATTAGGAATTGAGGTTTTCAGCCTCAGAGTAAGGAGATACAAAAATCAAAGTTGTTAGATAAAACCCCATAAACTCAAATAAATAAATATTAAAAAAAAAAACTTTCATTTTAAATGGAAATAGGAGTATACAGGGATTTTGTTTTCTCTAAAATACATATTGACTAAATTTATTCACTGAAAGGGCCTAGAAACAAAGACAACCCAGTAGCAATGTGGACTTCTATTTCTCATGCCAAACACGTTAAAGGCATAGGTTAAAGAAGATGTAACATTTATCAAATACAACATGTGGACTTTCTCTCGACCCTGATTCAAACAAATCAACTATAAAAAGATATTTCTTACATTATGAGAAAATCTGACAGAGGACTGAATATTAAATATTAAGAAGTAAAAAAAAAAAGTAAATTAAAAATAAAGCAAGAAAATAAACTACATTAAAGCCAAATGGATGTTTCAGGTTTACTACTGTTGTCATTGTTGTTGCTTAGGATTAATGTATGTTGTGAATGAGTTCCACAATTTTACAACTAGGAAGACAAACAGAAAATTTTAATTTTAACCAGATCTTGGGGGGGGGGGGAACCGGAGGGGAAGACGAACTACGAGAGACTATGGACTCTGAAAAACAATCTGAGGGCTCTAGAGGGGAGGGGGTGGGGGGATGGGTTAGCCTGGTGATGCACATACTGAATGGAGCACTGGGTGTTATATGCAAACAGTGAATAATGGAACACTACATCAAAAACTAATGATGTAATGTATGGTGATTAACATAATAAAATTTTTTTAAAAATGCAAAAAAAAATTTTTTTAACCAGATCTTTAGATATAAAGCCTCTGCAGTATAACATACCACCATGATTCCTAAAATGGTTCTCAAGCCTAGTCACTTTAGATACAAAAGAATGTAAGCAAAACCTCTCCATTATGAAGTGGAATAAGTACTAGATTTCAAATGCATTTTGGTAATGAGTAGCTTCAGCTCATAAGATTATTTTGAGCCACTATGGCTTTTTTAATTAATCTTCCTTTGAAAATGAGAATCTTCAAACAGATATACTTATTTTTGCTCTTCCTCAAAATTAAAGAGCCAGCCATAGCCAGTTTTGTGTATAAACTGGGATATCTCCATTTCAGATAATAAGTTTATAACTTGGATTTTAAAATTTCTGATCTGTCCAATTTGGAGAAAACTATTCATTAGAAATTAATTTAGGCACAAGCATATTAACAAAACATACCTACAACTAAAAATAATTAGCACAATTAAAAGAAATGATAACAAGAAGTAACTGCATAATGGATAGACTTGCGGAATCACTATGTTGTACACTCGAAACTAATGTTAACACTGTGTCAACTATACTTCAATTATAAATAGAAGTAAATTTCCTCGATTCACACACACAAAAAAAGGGATAACTGTGGCTCACTAACTGACATCAGTTTTATAAATTTTATAGATTTAATGCAGTAAGGGGGAAACGTAGTTTTAAAGTAAAAATGAAACTTAAGGGGTGCCTGGCTGGCTCAGTCGGTAGAACATGCAACTCTTGATCTCAGGGTTCTAAGTTTGAGCCCTGTTGGGTGTAGGATTACTTCAAATCTTTTAAAAAAACAGGGGCGCCTGGGTGGCTCAGTCGTTAGGCGTCTGCCTTCGGCTCAGGTCATGAACCCAGGGTCCTGGGATCGAGCTCCGCATCGAGCCCCACATCGGGCTCCCTGCTCGGTGGGAAGCCTGCTTCTCCCACTCCCACTCCCCCTGCTATGTCCCCTCTCTCACTGTGTCTCTCTCTGTCAAATAAATAAATAAAATCTTTAAAGAAAAAAACAAAAATAAAAAAATAAAAATGAAATTTAAGTCAAAAATGAAGCAAGTCAGGGGGCACCTGGCTGGCTCAGTCAACAGAGCATACTACTCTTGATTCTGGGGTTGTGAGTTTGAGCCCCACACTGGGTGCAGAGATTATTTAAAAATTAAAAAAAAAAAAAAAAAAGCAAGTGAGTAACCCTATCAACAGTCCACTAAAATGAGCTTTACCCAAAACATGGAAAACTCCCAAAAAAGAAAGCTTCTGGTCCTCTGGAAAACTGAATGAAAATGCAGTCATGTTTTTTTTAAGTCAAGCAGAAGATGAACGGTTCCAGGAAGGGAGTGAATAGCTCATCCACACATTTTTAAACAGATTAGAGCTATAGCACCTAATCTGTTGTTACCTAGAACAAAAACCAATTAATACATTCACTATATTAAAAGATAGTATGCTAAGTACAGTTATGCTCAACGTAGAGAAATTGAGCAGAAGGGAAACATATATTTAATAATGAGTCCAACAAATTGGTTGAGTGCTAAGTACCCAGCAAAAACATGAGGCAAGAGATATACAAACACATTTGGTAGATGCAAGATAGTTTAAAACATTATCCATTTGCCACATCTGGCACATTAATGTTTAGAATCACATTCCAAAGAGTAAAAAGGAAAAACTACAAATGTTGGCATCACAGTATGCAATCCCAAACACGGATCCAAGACTGCACAGGTGCTTTTAAGTTATGTCATAAGTGCTTTCCTTATCCCTACTTAGCATCACCACCATCCTCTGCCACCCTGACACTCAAATGGAAAACAAATATGACAGTTACACCTCCGGCCACTAGTACGGCCTTAATTTGTCTAAGAATTACGGAATCTCTAATTTTGAAGAATAACAATCCCAAATTCAAGTCAGTTACTCTAACTGTTCTTAGGCATCTAAAAATATCTATAATACCTGAATAACGAGCATGTGTTGTCCACACTAATACTGAAGACTCCATCTTCTCTAACACTTTTTTTGTGCACAGTACCTCCAAATACCTTATTCATCATCTGTTCAAAGAGAAAATAAATTGACATTAATATGAATCAAAAGAATTACCCAATCATTTTATTATGCTAATTTAATAATTTATGTTCCTGTTTTCAGGATATCTGCTATGTTTGTGCCCCCAAAATAAAGAGTTAGATAAATGTAGATAGCTTGGTATTATTATATGTAATTATACAGTTATTAAGAGGAATAGTTATAAAACAAAACTAGATTAGAAATCTGACCTGAGGTTAATTTCTATTAAACACTGGCAGATTTTCCATTTAGTGTACTTTAATTCATTCGTTAAAAATAGATATTTAATACTTACATCGGAAGTACTGGGAAAGATGATACATAAGACACTGAAATAACTACAATTTCAGTTTAATTTAAAAGCATTTTAAAAGGTACTCTGAGCTTAGAACTAGGCAGGTACAAATTTCTCTAAGTGATTTAACCTTTGGCGCCAAAGGAACAGTCTGAAAGCCTGCAGAAAGCTATGTTGTGGAGAGAGCATAAGCAAGAAAATCTGGTCTTTCAATTAAATTTATTTGTATAAATCCCATACACCTACAGACTCCCCCCTCCCAACACCAAATAAACACACACAAAATTTCTACAATCGTTAATTCTGCCTTGATGTAATCACTATGATTGATCTCCGTGTGTCTGTTTCACACAGTTGTCATAAGATACTGCCATAACCATGCGAGATACAAGTTGACCCAGCTCCCAATAAAAAAGCAGGCAGAGGGCTAAATAAGTGTTCGTTCTTATAATGCACAGTGGAATAGCCTTCAAAACCATCAGCAAATGCTGCCCTCTACATTCTCCTCTTAAGACATTCACAATAAAGTTTACTGCAATAAAGGTTTGGGTTAAGTTCAGCAGGAAAAAAACTTGCTAACCCACGTAGCCCAGTATTTCCCAAACAACAAACCCAGGTTATCAAACACTTTCTGCAGCACATAAACTATCACACAGTTTAGGAACACTGCTACAATCCACCCAGTCCCCCCGCCCCTAGTCACTTCTCTTCTTCCCCCTCATTCTGCACTCCAGCCATTCGAGCTGGAGTAATTGCCAAAACAGACCATGTTCTCTCCCCCATGTCTTCAGGTCTCTTCACAGTCCCAGGGGCCTAACAAAGTATGTGGCCCAAAGCAGTCATTAAAAGTTGCTGAATGAAAAATTAAGTGCTTTCTTCTATATTCTCAGTGAACCTTGTGCACCTCTACCTCCCTCAATTTGCTGTTCTTAATTAGAAGACAGCTGAGTGATCAAGCTAACTAAAACTGTTGGAACTCAACACAATTTAAAAGTCCACAAAAGGTCAATAGGCAAAATTAAATATATTACTTAGGGATATAAACATATATAAAGCTGTAAAGAGAAAAAGGGGAATGAATAACAAAATTCAGGGAAAGTGCTGCCTCTGGTAAGAAAAGAGAAGAACAACATGAACGGAGAAAAGTATAAAGAGAGTTTCAAAAGTTCTACTAATATTCTATTTCTTACGCAGAGTGAGGGGATATAGAGATAAAAGGAGCAATGGGCAAGACAGTCTTTTTTCTTCTAAAGCAAAGAATTCCCAGAAAGCTATTAGAAAGGCTCTCACAAGGGAGTCCAGTGAATGGGAAAGATGGTACATAAGACACTGAAATAACTACAATTTCAGGATGCTATTGGGGGCAAACGTATACACTAGAGTGAGACCTTTGGTGCTAAACTTACCCAACTAACAATCACTAAGAATTATTAGTCCTTTAAAAACAACATATTAGCTAGATGGTGTCATCTATACCAATATTTTATGGAAAGACAATTTTTATCTAAAGGACCAAGATCAGCCTATTCTATCGTCCTAATATGTAAGTTCAGAGGACATAAAGGCAAATTGTTTTACATATTTAACATGAGCAGGCCTAGCTCTGGCTACCGCAAGATCTCTACTGAATGACAGAAAAATTAGGCCTTACAATTATATGAGGGACTGGCAAAGGGAGAAACAGTCAGTCACTAGCACTTAAATTAAGGCAGCATTTTCCAGACATATTTCACTATAAGGGGTCCTGAAAAAAATATGTTAGACTCTTCCTTACAGAATGTTATAAAACCTCAATATACTAAAAATCATTTAATGTAAGTTGTGCTACATGATTAATACTGACTACTCTGGCATGGGAGATCAATAAATTATGTAAATACATTACATCCGAGGGCAAAGGTGTATTAAAAAAAAAAAAAAAGCCAGCCAGTTTCCAATGTTCAACTCAATCAGGATGTGGGCTCTTCTAAGAAAATGTATTCATTAGAATACTATGCAAGAAAATCCAAAAGTAAGTTGTTATCCAAGTCAAATTCATAATCACCACTTGGCTTTTCAGAAAACTTTTAACAGGACAAAAAGAGCCTTTAACTAGAAAATGCTTGTTGCCTAGAGAAAAAAAAATCCATTGTTGTAGCTTTTGAACTTCATATATCACATATTTTTAGGGATCAGTATTTCCTCTAAATCAAAGTGGAAAACTATAATGAACAATTAGCAAGAAATGAAATCTGGTAAAGCTGTTTTACAGACCAGTGATTCCTAATATTCTGCTTTTGCATGAAATATAAGAACAACAAAAATATTCATTCTTATGTGAACATTGATTTTTATTGTTTTTTCCTTCTCTGAATGCTCCAGGGCCAGATAAAATATACTGGTCTGCTCACTTTCTACCTTTTTAGACAGCCTCCTTCTGTACAATATTCATCACTACAGCACAGCAATTTCAACCAGATTGTTTAATTATTATTTTTTTTAAGGTTTTTATTTATTTATTTCATAGACAGCGAGAGAGGGAACATAAGCAGGGGGAATGGGAGAGGGAGAGGCACGCTTCCCGCAGAGCAGGGAGCCTGCTGCAGGGCTAGATCCCAGGACGCTGGGATCACAACCTGAGCCGGAGGCAGATGCTTAACAACTGAGCCGCCCAGGCGCCCCTCAAACAGATTGTTTAAAAAAAAAAAAAATGACTCCCTCTGTTTTGCCCACTTACTAAAATTTCAAATTATCTTCAATCCAAGGACTTAAAACAACTCAGTCATTGGGAGAAAGAACACATCATCTTAAGCCATATATACAAGAAATCAAAAGTTAATAGACAATTCTCAATAATCAACTAGGGAGGACCAGAGTATCATGAGGAAATTAAAAAGCTGATATTTTAATTAACACCGATTCCATTTGGTCAGTTAGGATCTCACAATTGGATACTCCACTTGTATTGTGACCCGTCTTCCCTTCTGATTTAGTACAGGCTAAAGCCAAAAGGTGGACCAAAGGGAAAAGAGATCAAGATCATTCACAAACAAGTGAATCCAGTCATTGTATTTATTTGGCTATTCTTATCATAGCAGAGAATTCTGAGTTTAAAAAAACTATCTTGCTTCTGACACTAGAAAAGGCAAAATAGTATAATCTGTCAATTAATAATTATATTACCCAGGGAATACTATCCCAGCTAGCTCAATTTTCAGATGATGTGGTTAAGTAAGATACATTGTTAAACGTTATCTCAACTAGAAAATCATTTTGCTTATAATCACTAGGGATAGCTTTTCTTAAATGTATTTATTTCTATTCCCACCTCATTAAGTAGATCTTATTGAACAAATCATTCTAAGTGAGAACTTAGCATATTACTGGCTCAGTATTATCCTTCTATCATCTTATTCAGTAATCACATTCTACTTGTCTAATAAACCTATACTCCTCTAAAAAGGTATCAAAGCAACCAAAATAGATTTCTAAACATTTAACTTACAGAAGAATAGTTTTATATCTAGACCTCAGTTCCTATCTATTCTTGTTTTTGATACAATTCCAAGGTATGCATACTCATTTACGATACAGTGGAGAAACCTGGCAGACACCGCCTTAACCAAACGATCAAACTGACATCACCTGTCATGGCACACACTGACATCACGTGCCTCCTAATGACCTGCTCTGAGAGGAGCAGAGCATCATTTCTGTGCTACTCCTGCCAAAACAGAACCTGAACCTAACAATGAGAAAACATCAAATAAACCAAAACTGAGGGAGAATCTATAAAGTAACTGGAATGTCTTTTTTTTTTTTTAACTGTCAAGGTCATGAAAGAGAAGAAAAGACAGGAATGGTTTCAAAATAAAGGACTTGACAACTAAATATAACACATGGTCCTAGATTGGACACAGTACTTACAAGGGACATTAATGAGACAAACAGTGAAATGTGAATGCAGTCTGTGGATTAGATGCAAAACTGAATCAATGTTAACTTCCTGATTTTGATATTTGGACTGTAGTTACATAGGAGAGCTCTCATCCTTAGGAAATACAATAAGTAACAGGACATCAGGTGTGCAACTTACTCTCAAATGGTTAAAAATGTCAACAGTAAGAGGGGCACCTGGGTGGCTCAGTTGGTTAAGCATCCGACTCTTGATTTTGCCTCAGGTCATGATCTCAGGGCTCAGGGTCATGGGATCAAGCGCCCCCACCTGGAACTCTGCGTGCAGCATGGAGTCTGCTTGAGATTCTCTCACTCTCCCTTCTGCCCCTCCCCTGGCTCGAGCACGCATGCAGGCATGCTATCTCTAAAATAAATAAATCGTTTTAAAATGTAACAATAAGGGAATTGAGTAAAAATATAAATGAGCTCTGTGTACTATTTCCGTAACATGTAAATTTGAATGTCTGAATTTTTTTAATGGACAGTGTTATGTTGTATGTAGTAATATAGTTACTTCTCTAAAAACAGATTTCCACTCAGGTCGGTTCTGCCATACTGCTATAACAATTTGTAAACAGTTGCAACATGCACAAATTAGCTCATACAATATCCTAAATACTCTAAAGACAGAAAATATTAATACAATAAGAATCACAAACAGAATAAATTAAGTCAACTCTTAAGGCAAATTCACAGATGTACCTGCATGCCATAGCAAATTCCAAGAACAGGCTTGCCAATAGTGAATATCGCTGGATCAAACCAGGGAGCATCTTCTGCATACACAGAATTAGGTCCTCCAGAGATGATAATAGCACTGTGGATTTAAGGAAGAGAGTCAGTGAAGAATCCTCTAACTGCTAATTTTTATCCCCAAGTCCATGCCCTCTCTCCCTTGAAGCACTGAGACTCAGTACAAATGCAGAGATTTTGTTATGTTTTCAGTATACCATAGCAGATCCAGCCTCCTACACAGCTCAATCATCTGTACTCTTACTGCAATGTGTGGAAGTCCATCAATGCAACATTCACTTGTTAATAAGTACAAACTTCAAATACATAAATACTAATGTTTCTAGCTGTAAGGGTTTAGCATGAGTTTGTTTTGTCTTCTGCATTAATGAAGGAGTAAATGAGAATTCTAAAGGGAGATGGAGAAAATATAGGCCTTCCGGGAAGCAAGGAGTAAAGCAAGTCACAGAAAGACCCTGGATGACACAGCAAAATACAACAAAGGAGGACAGAATATGAATAATAACCTAACTTTGCCTGTTGAAAACCTACCCAACGTTCCCAACAATTTTACCTGAGACCCAGGAAAGGGAGCTAACATATGAATTTTGCCCATATGGCATTCTCTCAGAACCCAGGTCAATATTATAACTTCACTATATTATAATTTACAGAGCATTCAATGGGTTAACTTGGGAGTCAAACAGTTATTATGGAAAAGGCTGCAAACTGAGGCCTATGCTCTTCACCTGGCCAGTGACAGATCTAATTTGGCCCTCAGCATACACTCAAAAGATTGAGAACATTTTAATATTATGAATTTTACATAAAAATCCAGATTTCTAGGTTTTCTTTAGGAAGAGGGGGAAAAAATCTAGCAGCACTTGACCTTCACTCTCATATGGCTACAAACAACTGGAATCACAGAGAGACCTGCACCTTCAGACTACTCCTGCTTCCCAGTTTGCCACACATGCCCTCTTATACAATAGAGGCATACCTACGCTCATCACTTAATCTAAAATATCCTCAAACTCATTTTAGGTTTTAGTTTTGCAGGAATCCTGATTTATCTACATTTCTAAAGGAAAATGCATTTTAAGATCTAACCAAAATCTTCTTACAAACAAATTTAGGCAATTCACTTTATAATTAGCAGCTGCTTGCCATATAAAAACACACAAAATACAGGCTTATAATACATCCAGAAGAATGATGTAATAGTCAAATTCATAAAAATTATTCAGCAAGATAGGACATTTTTAAAAAATATAACAATTCAAGTGAGCTCAAAGGCCCCATTCTTTGAACTTTGTATTGCTAACATGAATTATGCTATTCATCATGTTTGTTAGCCTGTCTCCTGCAAAAGAGACTAAGGACAACCTACTCAGATGATAAATGTAACATCTTTAAGATAACAATCCTAAAGGGGTGTAGTGTTAGCCTTAAGGGTAGATATGCAACTTAGCTCTTTAAAAATGCATAAGCTAAAATTCTATAAAACATAAATAAACAAGCCCTCTAGAATTTCAGTACAGTATACTTAGTTTTATAAAAGATAACCACAATGGGACTGCCCAGCATTCCTCATTAATCTGCTAAACAACTCATGACTGTAAGATTCTTAAGACTATTAAAAAGAAAAGGGAATGGACTTAGTCAAGGATGAAACCTAAGCAGTACTTAAGCCAATTATGAAAATTCTTAAATTCTTATCTCAATAACTCTCAAGAAGAGCTAATCACTCACTCTTCTAGTTCTACCCTGCAATTCTTTTGAAACTAACCTGCAATTACAAAGCCAATAAGCCACAAGGCATTCCAGATACCAATTTTAGCAGGTCAAATTTCCAAAAACAAGTAGGTTAAGAGGTCTCTCCTCTCATAATACTAATATTCTAGGAAAAGGATGATCAACTAGATATCTCAGCAGACAGGATTATAATAAGCAAAGCCACAGGGCTATAGTTCCTATACTCCTACACAGAAAGAACCTCTGGACACAAGCAGGACCTAGGAATTTTTTTATAATCAGGTGGCAGGAAAAATAATTAGCATTCTATTGCCAAGTATTTGGCTACCCTATTCTTAAACATTTAGCCTGGGTTAGTCTGCTGGAGATTTTCTGTTTGTTTGGGGTAAAGGGAATGAAGGAGCTTAGATATGACGGGAGGCATTTAGAATTATCCCAGTTTTTTGATTCCCTAAAACTGGTTGTCGCTGGCAAACTGAGACAGTCACATTAGAGAAACTCAAGGGTCCCTTCTTACTCTAAAAATTCCACAGTTTAAAAAAACATGACTGGGGCGCCTGGGTGGCTCAGTCGTTGGGCATCTGCCTTCGGCTCAGGTCATGATCCCAGGGTCCTGAGGGATCGAGCCCTGCATCAGGTTTCCTGCTCCACGGGAAGCCTGCTTCTCCCTCTCCCATTCCCCCTGCTTGCGTTCCCTCTCTCGCTGTGTCTCTCTCTCTGTCAAATAAATAAATAAAATCTTTTTAAAAATAAATAAATAAATAAAAAGAGATGACTGTTTTTAACTGTATCCTAACACTAGGACAGTTAAATTTCAACCTGTCTTTTCTGCTTTCCAATTCACTCTATTTCAGAAACAAGAATCACAGGATAAACAGGTCTATGAAGACTTTAAAAGTTAACCATTTCTCTAATGGAAAAAAATTATGTTTTTGAGAAAAAGTAAACATACTGTATTTTGGAAGAAATATAGCATTAATGTTTAAGACCCAATTAAAGTTACAAACTGCAGTTGTTTGCTTTTGGTAACACTTAATAAACAAAGACCATCAATTCCATGAGAAAAGGCATAGCATTAACCAGAAATTGTTAAAGGAAGAAACAAATATAAGTTGGCTGTCATTTTGACTAGTTCTGAGCATGTAAGCTGTTGAATTAGACCTTATATTAGACTTGAGAAACCTTCGTATTTTAGAAACTTAGTCTCTTGGGATAGGAGGCAAAAGAGACTCATTGGACACAGAATTCTTCTCATTTAGGTATTCTAGCCACTGCATATATTCCTTTGATCAAATGCTCTGGGATGAATGAATGACCATAATAGCCAAATTCAAGCCTGACCCAAAAATCCTAAAATATAAAATACTCAAATGAAAAGTTCTTGTAACTGTGCAATCAAAATTAAGGCAATCTTTTTAACTAAATATTATTTTTCCTTTAATTTTTTTAAAATCAGAACCATAGAAGAAAATTTTTTGTAAAACCACTGCATGTCTTATATTCATTTAAAAAAATTCAGTGCGCAGGGCACCTGGGTGGTGTAGTTGTTTAAGCATCTGACTCTTGGTTTCAGCTCAGGTAGTGATCTAATGGTCCTGAGACAGAGCCCCAGGTCAGGCTCTGCACTCAGCATGGAGTCAGCTTAAGACTCTCTCTCCCTCTCTGCCCCACCACCTCTCCCCCAACCCCGAACACTCCCTCTCTCTCTCAAAATATATCTTTAAAAAAAAATTCAGTGCCCAAGCAAATTAATAAAAAAATTCCACAATCTAAGCTCAATCTCATAGAAAATATAAGTGTAAGGTCTACCGGAATCCTTGCTCTTTTATGGCAAATGCTGGTGTTTCCAAGGGAAAGATTTCCGACTGCACGAACAGTTCTCTCACTCTTCGATCTATAACTTTCCCGTACTGGGCACCAGCATCCAGAATGACAACAGCTCCTTCATAGTGGTGGCGGCCATCCTTAAGGTCTCCTCCAGCATTCTCCAGCTGCAAATATTAAGGCAAATGTCCTCTTAGTTATAAAAATTAGAGCTCCTTTTAAAAAGAGTGGTCACTGTAAGCTCCAAAAACATACAGAAACAAAAACTGTTAACTTAGGCCTCTGAGTTGCCAATTCAAAAGCACTTCTTTTAAAAGGAAGGTTTTTATACACATCCATACGTGGGCATACATAAACACTTTAATAAAAGCCAGCATTTACTGACTATGTAATATAGTCACTTTATGTATAAATGCGTCTCATATATATTATCTAACATGGTGGACATACAACCCAGCTGTGCCAAAATACAGTCCTAGTTTATGCCTGTTATACTGGCATTATTACTAACAGGGCCTCCTGTGAATCTCAAAAGCATCCTAGCTTGAACAATAAATTATATGGTCACCCTAACTAACAGTCACAGTATTCCTATGAGGGATATACTGATGAGGAACTTAAAGTTTGCTGCCAGAGTATAAGCATGCTCAAATTCACTTCATTAGGATTTTTTGTATTACATGAGGAAACGGTTATATATAGATGCATCCAACCCATAACATTAGAATTTTAAAAAGGTTTTTTAATCTTATTTCTGTCACCTATACATTGATAATGCTTTTCTGGAAAGCGATTTGACAAAATGTAAAATTTTTCACTATGTATGCTGAAATAGTTACCTGGAACTGGCTTCAGATTAATGTAAGAGTAGGTGGGTATTGATGAAACAAGATTGCTTGCCTATGCACTGAAATCACTTTAGTTGAATGATACACAGTCTTCATTTTAGTCTAGTCTCTATTCTGTTTTTGCACATTTTATATAAGAAAAAAACTTTAGGGGCGCCTGGGTGGCTCAGTCGTTAAGCGTCTGCCTTTGGCTCAGGTCATGATCCCAGGGTCCTGGGATCGGGCCCCATGTCAGGCTCCCTGCTCGGCGGGAAGCCTGCTTCTCCCTCTCTCACTGTCTCTCTCTGTGAAGTAAATAAATAAAATTTAAAAAAAGAAAAAAACTTTAAAAACATGTATGTATTCTGGAAAAACACTTGTAGGAAGCATATAATCCCATTTTAAAATATTTCATCAAGAATGTATATACATGTATGAAGAAGAAACATAGGGACAGATACACACAAAAATATTAACAGAGGTTGCATCCAAGTAATGAGCTACAGGTGATAGACAATTTTTCTTTCTCATACTCTTCAGTATGTTTTTTTTTCTTTTTTTTAATTTTATTTTACTACATTATGTTAATCACCATACATTACATCATAGTTTTTGATGTACTGTTCCATGATTCATTGTTTGTGCAAAACACCCAGTGCTCCATGCAGAACGTGCCCTCTTTAATACCCATCACCAGGCTACCCATCCCCCCACGCCCCTCCCCTCTAGAACTCTCAGTTTGTTTCTCAGAGTCCACACAGTTTCTCATGGTTCGTCTCCCCTCTGATTGCCCCCCCTTCATTTTTCCCTTCCTGCTATCTTCTTCCTTTTTTTTTTAAACATATAACGTATTATTTGTTTCAGAGGTACAGGTCTGTGATTCATCAGTCTTACACAATTCACAGCGCTCACCATAGCACATACCCTCCCCAATGTCTATCACCCAGCCACCCCATCCCTCCCACCCCCCACCACTCCAGCAACCCTCAGTTTGTTTCCTGAGATTAAGAATTCCCTATATCAGTGAAATCATACGATACATGCCTTCTTCAGTATGTTTTAAATGTTTACAATAAACATTTTTGGAGTTTCCCCCCCCTCCAGCTGTAAAATTTGCACATAAAAAAAGCATAAGCCAGTCCTTCAGACACTTAGGTAATTCTTTCCATGCCTCTTCCTTTTCCATTTATATGAACAAACAAATGAAGACCTCACAACATCACTAACACTTCTGCTACAGTAATGAAAAAAGCAAAAATCACAGGCATCCTAGAGGAGGATTTGTGAGAAGGACCGAACCACAGGCCAGAAAGAATTACTCAGATCACAAAAATGAAGATTTTAATCAGATGAATACTGAACAATGTAGAAAAAGCAGAATACAGAAAGTTTATAAAATATATTAGAGTGCAAGAAATGCTAAAACTTTTTCCTTTTAGACCCTCGCCCTTAGTCCACACACAAACATACACACTACTCTTTAAAGAATTTATCTAAAATTCTTTAATCTTTATTTTTTTTAAAGAACAGAAAGTGTTGGGGCGTCTGGATGGCTCAGTCAGTTAAGTATCCGACTCTTAATCTCAGCTCAGGTCTTCATTTCAGGGTCGTGAGTTCAAGTCCTGCCTGGAGCTCCAAGCCCAGTAGGAAGCCTACTTAAAAAAAGAAGGGGGGAGGGGGGAGGGGAGCAGAGCAAAGAAAGAAAAGTTTTGGGGCGCCTGGCTGGTTTGGTCGATGGAGTGCATGATTCCTGATCTCTTGGTTGTTGAGTCTGAGCTCCATATTGGCTGTAGAGATTACTTAAAAATAAAAATCTTTAGGGGTGCCTGGGTGGCTCAGTCGTTAAGTGTCTGCCTTTGGCTCAGGTCGTGATCCCAGGGTCCTGGGATCGAGCCCTACATCAGGCTCCCTGCTCCACAGGAAGCCTGCTTCTCCCTCTCCCACTCCCCCTACTTGTGCCTCTCTCGCTGTGTCTGTCAAATAAATAAATAAATCTAAAAACATAAAGAAATAAAAATAAAAAATAAAAATCTTTTTAAAAAAGTGTTTTTGAAGGACTATTTTGTTATTGTGTAAATTTCTCAGATTTCAGTCCCCTTATCACTGTCAAAATTTTTACCAAATCCAGTACAACCTGTTTGTTTTTTTTTAACACTGCAGGCAGAGTTCTCACTTTCCGTGATTCTGACAAGCATAAATTTCAGTTATCATGGTTTATACCAAGGTTGAGTTAACTAACATCAGTCTGCAATAACATGGCTCAAATTTCAGTTACCATATTTAGCTGTGAGAAATTACATTAAGTACAAACTTCGCTGTCAGCTTTTCATTCCATAAATCACCACATAAATAACAAATATGATGATCAGTGACCAATGTGTCCCTTCTTTTAAAGTTTATTGCAATTGGACAGTGCAAAAGAAATAGCTAGAGTACAGTTGTGTTACCTCCTTATTGCCCAGTGATAAATCTACATGACATTTTACACCTATGGATAATCCAAGGGGGTACGGACCAATGAAGATGAAAGTACAGCAAAGAAATGAAAAGTGAAACACTGGAAGCGAAATATGAATCCACTGTAAATGAAGTTATAGAAGAAAATTGCTGGCCATGGCAGTGTTGACACTGCTGCAGTTTGAGTGCCTCTAAATGTGCAGCCAGAGGAACTTGGTGAAGGTAAACTTATCAATTATCAATGCGGAAAGCAGCTGTTATGGAAAGGATGACAATGTCCCAGAGAAAGTAACTCCAGGAAAATACTTCACATTAAAGAAACTCTTAGAGGGAAGCCTGGCTGATTCAGTTGGTTAAGCGTCTGCCTTTGGCTCAGGTCATGGTCCCAGGGTCCTGGGATCAATCCCCACATGGCTCCCTGCTCGGCAGAGAGCCTGCTTCTCCCTCTGCTCCTTATCCCACTCATGCTCTCTCTCTCTCTCTCTCTCTCAAAAGTAAATAAATAAAATCTTTTTAAAAAAGCAAAAAGAAAGAAACTCCTGGAGGTATTTCATGACATTTCAACTGTAAAGGATAAAATGTCAAAAGCCAAGGAGGCATAGAAAAGATGCAAAAGGAAACACTGTTTTAAAGCATAGAAAAGATGCAAAGGGAAAGACTGTTTAAACTACCCTTGATTCATATTTCACAAAGAAAACAATTCTCATTGTGTCTAATGTTTTAACTCATACTAAACAGTTACAGTATTTTATTTCTCTATACTTGTATAATTAACAGTAAGATTTAATGTTTTAAGAAAATATTTTAAAGGTCCCCAAACCACTGTAATCTTCCCACTGATTAAAACTGCTTTGCATGAGGAGCACCTGGGTGCCTCAGTCGGTTAGGCATCAGATTCTTTTTTTTTTTTTAAGATTTTATTTACTTATTTATTTAAGAGAGAGAGCGCACAAGCAGGGGAAGCAGCAGAGGCAAGGGAGAAGCAGGATCCCTGTAGAGCAGGGAGCCCGATGCAGGCCTCCATCACAGGACCCTGGGATCATAACCTGAGCCGAAAGCAGATGCTTAACCAACTGAGCCACCAGGTGCCTCTAGGCATCCAAATCTTGATTTCAGCTCAGGTCATGATGTCAGGGTGGTGAAAATGAATCCCGCAATAGGCTCTGCGCTGGGCACGGAGCCTGCTCAAGATTTTCGGGATGCCTGGATGGCTCAGGCCATTACACATTGGACTCCTGGTGTCAGAGCAGGTCATTATCCTGCTCTGAGATCAAGCTTGTGTCAGGCTCCACATTCAGGGAGGAGTCTCCTAAAGACTCTCTGCCTCTACCCCTCCCCCAACTCTTCTATATGTGTGCACATGCACACATTCTCTCTAAAAAAAAAAAAGAAACAAATAACTTTGCATGGTTTCAGCTTGCACAATCATTTTTATGGTCGTCCTACTATTATATAGTGAGGATTGTCTGTATTTCTTTAAATCAACTCATTTTTACTTAACTGAATTTTAAAAGAAAAATGTATACTGTTTTCTTACCAGCTTTTGAAAATGTTCAATCATATGGTATCAGAGGTCATTGAGGAAATACTGAATCCTTGACTCATTCTTTCTATTTCAGCTATCAACTTGCCTACCCAGCACAAACTTCAACAACTCAGGGGAAAGCAAACAGGTCACCAGTAACGTAAGCAAAAGTTCCTTTCCCTCAAAACCTAGACTCTATTTACTCCTACTTCACAGAGTTATAAAGTTTGATAGACTTCCAAACCTTAACAGATTAGAAAAAGGACCCTAATGAGAAAAGCAGCTGTTAGTCACATCAACAGCAGAGACAAATAAAATTCAAAATAGTACACAACAAAAAAATCTATTATATCTGTTTATACAATTAAAAGGTAAACACAGGGGCGCCTGGCTGGCTCAGTCTGTAGGGTGTGTGACTCTTAATCTTAGGGTGTAGAGGCTACCTAAAAATAAAATCCTTAAAAGAAAAAGAAAAAGAAACACAAAAGCCTAAAAGGTTCACATCCCTCTCAACTGACTTGAGGTCATCATAATAAAGTAAATGATGTTCATAAAGATATCTTTTAAGACATCAATAAACAATATTAAGGAAACAATCAAACCATATCAGTACTCTAATTTAACAATAAGGCAAAAGAATCTGGCAGATTCTCATAAGATGGAGATGGTATCATTTTTGGGTCTTCCTGAATTTCCATGTATCACTGAACAGCAAAACCAAAAAACTAAATGACAAGTTATCTCCCCAAATAGAAGCTGGTAGGAATAAACTACCATAGTCACAAACTCTAGTGTAACAGCATTTGTGGGGGAAACAACCGAGTTTCACTGAGTAACTTGAGAGCAGAATTCCAAGAAAGCCAAAAAGGTACTCGCTAGAAACCACAGGGGACAGGGGCGCGTGGGTGGCTCAGTCACTTGAACGCCTGATTTTTGGTTTCAGCTCAGGTCATGATCTCAGGGTCGTGAGATTAAGCCCCAGGTTGGGCTCCATACTCAGTGGGGAGTCTGCTTGAAGATTTTCTCCCTCTGCCCCTCCTCCTACATGAGCACACTCTCTCAAATAAATAAATAAATCTTTATTTGAAAGAAAAGAAAAGAAAGCACAGGCGCCAATTCGACTACAGCAGTTGCAGCGGGGGAAGGTATGCATACTCCAATAACACACGCGTAGCAGGAGACCCAAGGTAAGGCTTAAAGGGGTGGAAGGAGTTTAATCCCCAGGAACCTTCTCAACTAATGGGCCAGGGCTCCCTTCTAGAACAAGGCTCACAAATGAGGAGCAACTGCTGGGAGCAGAATCAAAATTAAGCAGGACAAGGGCAAGGAAGAAGGAAAATAGAAGGGTCAACCTAAAATAGAGGGAAGAATCAGAGCAAGGAATCCTCAGAGAACAAGCTGCCATAATTTTAACAGAAGAGGGGGCTCTATAAAGTTATAAAAGTTATCTGAATAGAGATTCCTTCTAAAAACTCAGGAAAACTATATTCACATACAAGAGAAACAAATTATAGAAGTCAAATCCCGTACAAAGTTACTCAAAGTAAAAAGGAGAGAATAAGGAATAAAAACATCCTACAAGAGCAAGCCAAAAAGAACAGATCAAAACTGGAAAGTACAATTTCTCAATGAACTAAAAGATACTAAGAAAATTATATAAGGCATAAAAGATTATGAATCAAAATTAGACTATGAACCCAGAATGACCAATCTCAACATATACTTGTGTTTACATTTTTATTTAAATTCCACTCAGTTAACATACAATGTAATATTAGTTTCAGGTGTACAATATAGTGATTCAACACTTCCATACAACATGCGATGCTCATCAGGACATGTGCCCTTCTTAATCCCATCACCTATTTCACCCATCCCCCACCCACATCCCCTCTGGTAACCATCTGTTTGTTCTCTAGAGTTAAGAGTCTGTTTCTTGGCTTGCCTTTCTCTCTTTTTTCCTCTTTTGCTCATTTGTTTTGTTTCTTAAATTCCACATATGAGTAAAATTATATGGTATTTGTCTTTCTCTGACTGACTTATTTTGCTTAGCATCATACTCTCTAGCTCCACCCACATCGCTGCAAATGGAAAAATATGGACCGCTTCACAAATTTGCATGTCATCCCTCCACAGGGGCCATGCTAATCTCTGTACCAACACATATGCTTAACAAATTACTGGACTTTAAAGAAAAAAACCTTTCAATATTTTGGATAAAAAGCACACATGACTTATAATTCACTCAACTATACATTTATTGTGTGTAGTTTTCTGTATCCATGTTTTATTTTACAATAAAAAGATTTTTAAAGTAAAACAAAAGGGAACTAACATTTACTTCATACCTAGTATTTCATGTGCTTTACATATTTTCTTATTCATAATGATATGTATTTCTATTTTGCAGATGAAGAAAATGAGACTCAGATACTGTATCACCTGCCTAGGGACACACTGGCAGAAGCAGAAGGTAAATGTAGGCCTTTTCAAACCCCAAAACAGGTAGCACTATAGAAGTGGGTAAATATGCACTATATTTTTGGAAGACTTCAAAGTTATTTTAATTTTTAATGTTTTGGTACTTAGAAGAAGCTTTATTACTTTAGAAAGTTTGCTTACATGAGTGAAATAGTGTTCTGCTGATGTCTGAGAAAAGTAGTAGTGTACTATATAAATGATTTTGAAAGTTGAATTTCATCAGTACTAAACTTATTCAGGTAGTTGCTCTTCAAAGAACACTTTAGTAGGCCTCAGTTGCCAAAATAAAAGTCTTAGGGTTTAAAGAGATTTTAAGAACCACTCCCCACCTACACACACAGACATTTTAGTCATCTGAAATACTCAACTACCCAGAATAATCCTTTCATTACCAAAAGGATACTGGAAGTAGCATATTTACTTACTTAATCTCACCACACCTATAACTCAGGAAAAATTGTACATTTTCTTCACAAAATTATCTAACATCTTAGGTACTTTAGAAATGTCAACAAACTTAACTGAAGGTTTTTCTTAAGAAACCATCACCTCACATACAACACTGAATGAAGTTTGAGCCTACAATTAAAAGGGTTAAATCAAAGAAGACTCTCTAGCTCTTGATCTTATCATATGCTTGTGTTCTACCCTCCTTTTTTTATTTTTGAAAAATTTTAAACCTACAGAAACCTACAGAAAGGTTGAAAATATGGCACAGGGTGCCTGGCTGGCTCAGTCAAAGGATCATGTTAACTCTCGATCTCGGGGTTGTGAGTTCAAGCCCCACACTAGTTGTAGAGATTACTAAAAAATAAATATAAACTTTAAAAAAAATTTAAATATAAATAAACTTTAAAAAAAAGCTATAGCACGATAAACCCCACTGTCCACCTAAATTCAACAATTAGTAACATTTTGCCACATTTGCATTTTTTCTATCTATATATACTTCTTCCTCTGAATTACTGGAAAATAAATTATAGATATTTCTCTCCCAAAAAACTTTTCAGCATGTATTTACTTCCTACCAACAGGGACATTCCTCTATATAACTACAATACATAATCACACCCAAGAAATTTAGCCCTAATAGTATCTACACACAAATTTCCTCAAATGTCACCACTAATGTCCTTTATGGCTTTTTTTTTTTTTTCAGATTTTAGAGAGAGAGAGAGCATGAGCAAGTGGGGGGAGGAGCAGAGGGAGAGAGACAGAATCCTGAAGCAGACCCTCCCCCAATCCACTGAGGGTGGAGCCTGATCCCAGGACCTTGAGATCATGACCTAAGCCAAAACCAAGAGTCCGCCACTCAACCAACTGAGCCATCCAGGTGCCCCTGGCTTTTTTGTTTTGTTTTGCTTTGTTTTTAATTCCAGAACCCTATCAAAAACCACAGACTCTGTACTCACACTGTCATGTCATTGTCTCCTTTAATCCGAACTACCTATTTACCTTTTTACGGTCTTTTAGGACACAGCCATTTTTTTGAAAGTTCAGACCAGCTTTCTGTAGAATATGCCTCAACCAGGATCTATTTGCTGCCTTATGATTAGATTCCAGATAAACACTTTTTTGGCAACAATCTTACACTGGTGATGTAATTATGCCTCTTCCTAATAAAACACTATGGCAAGGACATGATGTCATTTTATTCCATTATTGGTGATCCTGACTTTCATCAGTTGGTTAACAAGCCTGTGCAAAAAAAAAAAAGAAATTGGACTTCAAGTCCTCCCCCTGCTTAAAATCCTTCAATTATTTCCCCTCAGAATAAAGTTCAATTAAGTCCAAAATACCGTCCAAGCCCCATAAGGCCTTGACCTAATCTTTAACCTAAATTGCTGTTTGAACACCCCATGATCCCGCAGAGGGTAATGTCCTCTTTGGCTGAAAAATCCCAACATGGATAAATCAATCTCAGACATGCCAACTGAAAGAAGCCAGACATCTCTAAAATCACATTGTATCTTAAATTTTCCATTAGCTCAATGACACAGCTGTCACTGCCATGGCCATAGTTATGTACAATTTGATATAAAATACCTCAAGGGAAAGAGATTCCCCAGAGTCTCTCAGAAAATTTCCCTTAGAGCAGAAAGATGTCCCAAGGTTTGAGCAAAAGAAATATAGCTGAGCAGAGGGAAATCGGAGGGGGAGACGAACCATGAGAGACGATGGACTCTGAAAAACAAACTGAGGGTTCTAGAGGGGTGGGGGGTGGGAGGATGGGTTAGCCTGGTGATGGGTATTAAGGAGGGCACGTTCTGCATGGAGCACTGGGTGTTATATGCAAACAATGAATCATGGAACGCTACATCAAAAACTAATGATGTAATGTATGGTGATTAACATAACAATAAAAAAGTTTAAAGGAAAAAAATTTTTAAAAAAGAAATATAGCTGAGCTTGGCTGAAATTCATCTAGGATAGACATTCTGAAACTTCATATAACTCACCAAGTATGTCATTTCTCTATGTATTCTATAAACATTTGAGCAAGACCCCTGGACAGTGCAGTGGCTTGTTACTACTAGTAGTATCACTGGACAAGTGCAACCCCTTAACATTTAAAAACTACTTGAAGAAGGACTGAATTCTGGGGGCGTCTGGGCGGCTCAGTGGTTAAGCGTCTGCCTTCGGCTCAGGTCATGATCCCGGGGTCCTGGGATCGAGCCCCGCATCGGGCTCCCCGCTCCGCGGGAAGCCTGCTTCTCCCTCTGACCCTCCCCCTGCTCATTCTCTCTCTCTCTCTCTCTCTAATAAATAAATAAAATCTTTAAAAAAAAAAAAAAAAGGACTGAATTACTACCTGAAAAACTTCCATTGACATCTTCCGGTAAGAACAAGGAAGTACTAGCATCAAAACTTGCAGAATGAGGGAGGCCTGGGTGGCTCACTCGTTAAGCATCTGCCTTCAGCTCAGGTCATGGTCCCAGGGTCCTGGGATCGAGTCCTGCATCGGGCTTCCTGCTGAGCAGGGAGCCTGCTTCTCCCTCTCCCACTCCCCCTGCTTGTGTTTCCTCTCTCACTGTCTCTCTCTCTGACAAATAAATAAATAAAATCTTTAAAAAAAAAAAAAAAACTTGCAGAATGAATCATTAATGGCCTGGAAAAAAATTCCAGAAGTGAGCACTCTCAAGAAACACTGAATCATCAAAATTCTTGATGGCATAGAAGATGTGTAGAAAAACAGTTTTTGGACAACTCAGGTCAAAAGATAACTTAGAAGTATCAGACTAAACATGAAGAAAGTTTTAAAAATACCAAAACTAATTTAGTTCATATTTTTTTAATTGTAAGTGGTATATGATTCTCAAAAAAGTCTAAGTCTCTTATACATATAAAAAATTCTAGGTGCGATTATTGAATACAGTTGACATTTATACAGTAGTTCATTCTATGTACATGTATATGAAAGAAGTCTGACCACATGCTTATATTTGTTTAGCTGGTTGGTACTTTATACTCTTTGCTCTACTTATGCATGTTTTTAATATTCGATATGCAACAGACTGTATTATTAGCCCTAATTCTTCACTATTCCCTATATCCATTTCTCATATGACTTTGCAGTTCATCCTGTTTTAAGCAGAATATATTTCCTCACTCTTGACATTGGGCTCAACCATGAGACTTGTTTTGGCCAATGTAATGAGGGCTGAAATGGTAGAGTGCCAAGCCATCTTAATGATTCTACTTCCAGCCTGTCCTTCTGCCATCATGAAAACACCATCAACCTAGTCGTCCCAAGAGAAGGATGAAAGTAGTGGAGCTCAGCAATGCTGAGCTGACCCACAAACTTGTCAGCAAAAAATTAGTTCACATGTCCTTCTGAATGTTTAATACCACCTAAAGTTAAGTTTTACAAAAACTTTGTTTAACACCAAAGCATCCATGGCAGGTTCTCAATCAGTAACATACTATGATTCTGCTTTCCCTGGCCATATATAGCAGAAATACATAAGAATACAGGGCAAAATTATTCAAAATGGCTGTTATCATGTTTAGCTCTCTGTGACCTTGTCCTTAAGATACACATTACACTGATTCTCTAGCTCTGGAAATTTAAAACATAAATGCATACTTATCTTTTTTTTAAGGGGGTAACTAATGAAGGAAAGACATCAGAGAAGAGGAACCACACAGAGGTACTATTAATTAACCTCTGGAGAGGTAGGCCTTGTGAACCCAAGATTTACCATACCAGGATAATATGCCTCACAAACTGATAGGTTATCAAACACCTGAAAATAGTTTTTTATATGCAAATACCGCACCAATGCCAAGGTTGCATTTAAAAAAAAAAAGAAAAAGAAATAGAAACCCAGCCTTATTAAATCCCGAGTGCTTCCAAATCTATTTAATCAGCTTTATTGTCAAATTATTTTTTTATTTTAGTTATTTTAGAGAGAGAGAGTGCACGGGCACACATGTAAGCAGTGGGAGGAGCAGAGGAAGAGGAAGAGGAAGAGAGAGAATCCCAAGCAGACTACCCGCTGAGCGTGGAGTCCAACACAGAACTCAATCTCATGACCTTGAGATGATGACCTGAGCAGAAATCAAAAGTCAAATGCTTAACTGACTGAGCCACCCAGGAGCCCTCAAATTATTTTTGAATTTAAAATTCAGATTGCTATTATCAAATAAAGAAGTTGTTCATTTCTACTGGTACATGTTTACAAAGCCAATCTAAAAGTAGCCTGTTTACCCACAAACCATATCCTATTCACATTAAAATACAGCTCAACAAGGTACTTTTAAAAATACCCTTAAGGACAAAATATTATGATGCACTTTTTTTTAAAAGAGTTTATTTATTTATTTATTTATTTATTTGACAGAGAGAGACACAGCAAGAGAGGGAACACAAGCTGGGGGAGTAGAGAAGGAGAAGCAGGCTTCCCGCTGAGCAGAGAACCCAATGCGGGGCTGGATCCCAGGACTCTGGGATCATGACCTGAGCCGAAGGCAGACGCTTAATGACTGAGCCACCCAGGCACCCCATGATGCAATTTTTTTAAGTTTATTTTACTCTACCAGTGTTTATCTCTTCCAGGCATCAAGTAGATTATTATAACCTAAATATTCTAAACGGTACAAAATAGAAAATACCAAAACCTATTAAGGTATCCTCTGACCCAGTAATTCCACTCCTAGGTATTTATCCACGAGTAATGAACATCTATGTCCACAAAATCTGGAAACAGTCCACATGGACATCAACACGTGAATGGATAAATTCTAGTATATCCTACAGTGGAATATTACACAACAATAAAAATGAACTACTATTACAACATAGATAAATCTCAAGAACATTATGCTGAGTGAAAGAAGCCAAAAATCATACGATTCCATTTATATAAAGTTCAAAGCAGACAAAACTAGTGTCTGGCTATAGAAATGGGAACAGTGGTTGCTGCTGGAGGAACCAAGGGACATGCAAGAACTTGGGAGTGATAGAAATGTTTTATATCTTGATTGGGGTAGTGGTTACACAGGTATATACATTTGTCAAAATTCAAATTGTACACTTAAAGATCTATACACTTCACCTATGTACATTTTACCTCAATAAAAACAAACAAAACAAAATACTTATTAGTAACCTTTTTCAAACCATGTGTCTCCACAAACTGAAAAACAATGTTACAATAAGCAATTGTTTACCCTCAGCCTTCAGGGGCACGAGATGGTCAAGCTCTGCCATGTTGTCAAAAACAAGGCCAACATTCACTCAAATCTAAGAGCCCCTCCATTACAAAACCAAAATCGGGTTAAATCCACTTAAGTGGATTAAGCATCCAATTAACCATCCATTAAAAGTTTGTACTTTTATTCCTAATTACCTTTAATTATCTTTTAAAAAGTTATCACCTCAGTCTAATGCTGTAAATCTGGTGCCTTATTTCACCCAATCAGAGGTCGGGAGTTGGGAGGACCATATCTCACAGTTCATGACAATAATGCAACAATATGAAAATGTTCCAACAAATTATAACTTAAGATCTCACAACAAAAATGGATCAAAGACCTAAATATAAGAGCTAAAGCTACAAAGCTTTCAGAAGAGAACATAGACAATTATGTAAGATTCAAGGTCAATAGGATATGCTCCTTAGGAGGCAAACCATAAAACTCTTACATATAGAGAACAAACTGAGGGTTGCTAGAGGGGAGGGGGAAGGATGGGCTAAATGGGTGATGGGTATTAAGGAGAGAACTTGTTGTGATGAGTACTGGGAATTATATATAAGTGACAAATCACTAGATTCTACTCCTAAAACTAATATTACACTGGATGTTAACTGGAATTAAAAAAAAACTTATTAAAAAAAAGGAAATGCTCTTTAGATGAAATACCAAAAGACAAGTGATAAAAGAAACTAAGTTGAACTTCATCAAAACTATAAGCTTTTATGCATCAGAGGACACCGTTAAGAAAGTAAAAACCCACAGAATGGCAGAAAATATCTGCAAAGCATATTTCTGATAAGAAACTTTGTCACTAGAATAAAGAACGCTTACAACTCAATAAAAAGACAAGTAACCTACTTTTAAAAATAAGCAAATGATTTGAATAGACATTTCCCCAAAGAAAATATACAAATGGACAATAAGCACATGAAAAGATGTTCAACGTCATCGGTCATTAGGGAAATGCAAACCAAAATCACAATGAGATACCACTTCATACCCACTATGACGGCTATAATCCAAAAGACAAGTGCTGGCAAAAATGGGGAGAAATTAGAACCTCATGCACTACTGACAGAAATGCTGCAGAAATACGGACAGAAATACTGCAGCCACTTTGGAAAACAGTCTGACCATTCACCAAAAGGTTAAATATAGAATTACTACATGACCCAGCAATTCCACCCCTATGTATATACCCAAAAGAAATGAAAACTTATGTCTATGCAAAAACTTGTACAAGAATATTCATAGCAGCATTATCCATAATATCCAAAGGGTATAAAAAACCCAATGTCTATCAACTGATGAATGGATAAGTAAAAGGTGGAATATCCATACAACAGAATATTATTTGGTAATAAAGAATAAGGTACTTAACACATGCCACAAGACAGATGAACTTGGAAAGCATTACACTAAATAAAAGAAGCCA
Source organism: Zalophus californianus (assembly GCF_009762305.2). Lineage (NCBI taxonomy): Eukaryota > Metazoa > Chordata > Mammalia > Carnivora > Otariidae > Zalophus > Zalophus californianus. The sequence goes on along the minus strand of NC_045595.1, from coordinate 109,838,162 downwards.
GTCACAAAAGACTATATACTGTAAGATTCTAGTCATATAAAATGTTTAGAATAGGCAAATCTATAGAGACAAAACAGATTAGTAGTTGTCTAGGGTTGGGAGAGAAAGGCAGACCAGGAGAAAGGAGGACTGACTGCTAGAAGGTACAGGATTTCTTTTGGGGGTGATGAGAATGTTCTGAAATTAACTGTGGTGATGGTTGTACAAATCTGTGAGTATACTAAAAACCACTGAACCCTTTATACAGCACAATTTTATGGTATACGAATATCTCAATAAAGTGGTTATAATTTTTTAAAGATTTTATTTATTTGACAGAGAGAGACAAAGTGAGAGAAGGAACACAAGCAGGGGGAGTGGGAGAGGGAGAAGCAAGCTTCCCGCTGAGCAGGGAGCCTGACTCGGGGCTCGATCCCAGGATCCCAGGACCCTGGGATCATGACCCAAGCCAAATGCAGATGCTTAATGACTGAGCCACCCAGGTGCCCCTAAAAATATATATTTTTTTAAGAAAAGTAAAGAGTAGAATCTAGATTTTACACCTAAATGCTGACTAAAATTTCTTTTAACTTGTCAGTTTGAAATGTTTCATAAAATGTTAAAGGGGAAAAAATTACAGCATAAAAAGTTTCACTATTACCAATAAACGTATCAAAACAATGATTTATCTATAATTCATCTAAATTTTCCCAAATTAGTTAGGAATTGTTCATCCAAAATTTGTTCAAAGCAGCATTTTAGAATTATATTCATAATGAGACTCAGAGGATAAGAATTACTAAAACTAATATTCCAAATTACAGACAAGGTGAAGGTGACTTAAATTTACACAGATCTCAGTAAGTTTTAAGAGACAAAAAGGATTCTGTTCTCCTGTGACAAACAAGAATATCAGAATTTTGCATGTCCAGGCAGCTTCAAAAGTTTGGGAAACATCCCCTGAAAATGTTATGGTAGATTAGAGCAGATTATTTTATCTTCTGGTCAGTTTCAACACTGCTCGTTCTCACCTTTTAGAAAACAAGTAATTTAGCACTCAGTTTTTAAGAATTTCATAAACTCTTAGCATAGTTACTAACTCAGAAATAATTATTCTAATATACACATTAGGATTAAAAGTTAGCCAAAGTTTAAATAGATGTCACTGTTGAAATCGAGATCCAAACTCAGGGCAATACGTGCTCTATAACTGGAGTGACCATATGGCCCAGTTTGCCAGGACTGTCCTAATTTACACCTGTTATTCCCACACCCACCCATTTATCTCATAATCTTCATTTTTTAACATTCTTATGAATAACTGCATTAAAGTACCATAGGATGGGTTTGTTACACTTTCACTGTATACTTCCACCTTCTGCCATGGTTTTGTCTAGTTCTGTGGAGTACAGGTGCAACGAACACAGAGTTCTCACTTCTAACTTTAGGTTCAATCTGAAAGCCAACCACTGATACACCATTTCTTTTTCCACATCCTTTCCTAATAAAATGAAGTACACTTGGACGGGGCATCTAAGAGTAGCTAACTCTATCCAGTCTTGAGTGCCACAGCCATTGCTCAGCTTGCAAGATGCACCAAACCTCTAGGCCACCATCATCTGGGTCAGTGGGAAATGTGAATAAGGTATCTGTAAAGTATATGCAGGAAAGAGATGTTGTGTGTTCCTCTGCATGATGGCCAGAGAGAGTAATTTGAACATTCTTGCTACAGGAGTTTTGCCATTTATTTACTATATTGTATAAAACCAAAATTTTTTATTTTGTTTGGTAATATTTTATTTTACAGCAATTACAATTTATTTTTAGCAATTCCTTTTATGTTTAAGTACCCCAGTTTAGACAAAGAATATAAGGTCACACTCTAACTATAACCAAACACCTCACTCCCTATCACGTTATAATGTACTATATTAGGGAATGTATGGACATAACTGTATAAACCATCTCCTTGGTCCTCAAAACATGGCAAGGGTCCACCACTAGAAAACCAACTAATACCACATTGCTACTATAGTAAAGCTATTTTTTTTAAACCACTGTGATTCTTAAGCAAATTCAGAAACGTCTCTATTCCACAATAAGCATGAGAAAAGTATTCTACACAACTCAGAATTATACATGCTATACAAAGATTCAAATTCCTATGAAACGATTACTTTTCTTTTGATTCACAAAGTGCTTCAGAATTATGTTTTATCCCTGAGGACTTCATTCATTTTGAGCATCTAAACAGAGTCTAGGTTAGAAGGAAACATGAAGACATTGTAAGCACCATAACAGAGGTAAATTTTATTCTTCTGGATAGCAAATAAGTATTCATTACGTTAAACAGCATCCTTTGGAATAGGAATCATTAAATAGCCTCTTAAAAGTATCAAATACATTTGAACAAGTATAGGACAAGTCTACATTTGGCCCAGCTAAAGACAAGGCTATGTGAAGTTCCTGGAGGAATTTCAAAACCTTCCAAGTCTAAGAACAGGAAACAATAAAAACTATTCCTTTTGTCTGTAACAGCTCTTTCATTCTAGATGATTTTTTTTAAGGGGGGGAGAGAGAAAGAGAGGGAGGTAGGAGTGAAGGAGAGAGAGAGAGAATCTTAAGCAGGCTCCACCCCCAGCACAGAGCCCAATGTGAGTTCAATCTCACAACCCTGATATCATGACCTGAGCCAAAATCAAGAGTCAGACGCTTAACCAACCTAGCCCTAGATGAATATCTTATTATCTGGACAAAATGTGAAGCAGGAAAAAAAAAATCTTTGACCTTTAAAAAAATGTTCTATAAAGTTATCATAAAAGGACAGTTGTTTCATACTCAATGCAACCCAGGAAAAAAATCTTGTTATCTTTCAACCTGATTCAAAAACTTAAATTTAAAGGGGCACCTGGGTGGCTCAGTTGGTTAAGCATCTGCCTTTGGCTCAGGTCATGATCCCAGAATCCTGGGATCCAGCCCTGCCCCTCACCCCATTCATGTTGTCTCTTACTCTGTCTCTTTCTCAATAAATAAAATCTTTAAAAAAATAAAATTTGGCTTGTTTTATTAAAAAAACCTTAATTTCTTTTTTTAAAAGATTTTATTTATTTGACAGAGAGAGACAGCAAGAGAGGGAACACAAGCAGGGGTAGTGGGAGAGGGAGAAACAGGCTTCCCGCTGAGCAGGGAGCCCGATGTAGGACTCGATCCCAGAACCCTGGGACCATGACCTGAGCTGAAGGCAGACATTTAACGACTGAGCCACCCAGGTGTCCCCCAAAAAACCTTAAATTTAAAAATGCCAAACAGTAGAGGTCATTAAAGATTCTATATCACAACCAATTTATAAAACACCTTTAATTAAAATATGATTTACCCTAGTCAACATCTCAGTAAAGGTGATGGAGCAGGTCCCACTTCTGCTCCAACCAAGAATCTGAGGGTTAGATAAGGCCAAAAAGTGGGAAATTTCACAAGTAGCCCAAAGAACAATATTCTGATAATCCTGCCTTAATAAAACAGAACATAGTTACTATGTCTGATACTCGACCTATATACTATTCATATATAACATTGAGGAGCGGTAAAAAAAAGTTTTTAAATAAACCATTATATAAGATCTTAACTTCTTAGTAACATTATATAAACTCCTTAACTAGGAAAACAATAACCTTTGCTTTGGATAGTTAATCAGCCCAAATGTTTTTATAGATGTTAGGTCTCTCCCTAATTTCTATTATGCAAAAATGTCATTTTAGAAAATCCTGATACTAATTGAAATGTACTAGAATAGGAATCAAAATCAGCTCTTTCCTCCCACTTTAATTTATGAACCAGGATTTACACGTAACTGTCAAGAGTCACAATAGATGTAACAAAGTAAGCTTGGGTCCAGCACTTGTATTTCACTCCAGAGGGAAGGGTGGTTCAGTGGTAAACTATGGAAAAGAGATGCCTACTCAGATTTCCAGGTGGACCTCTTAGAAATATCTTATTTCACCTAATTTATTATGCATATTATCCCAAGTTTACACATCTCTTTACTTGAAATGTTTATGATCAATGACATATCACCATTTAACTGTAGGGAGTTTTTTCCTCCTTAAGAGTACATGAAATAATAACAGATTTGATGAAATATGTTATTTCTCTGATGGCTCCTCCTGAAAGTGCTTCCAATTTTCACATGTAATTGTTACTCCAAACACACACACACACACACACACTCACACACACACCCTTGAGTATGCTATAAAACATAACGGACCTTGAAATAAAATTAATCAGCAATTCACTTGAGGCTCAAATATATCAAAAATATATCATATTGATCGAGACTGTCCTTAAAATGCAAGTTAAACAAAACAAAAATATCAACTAGGAAAAAAAAATTTGTTCTATACACCTGAGACTAATTTGGAAACAGTCTTGAACTTTCTGCTGCCAGTTAATTTTGTGAAAATACTCTTTTCAAATCACCACATATCTTTCAAAGTGTGAAATTAGGTTTGAGTCCTATTAGTGGTCATTTCCTCTACCCGCACAAAGATAAGTTGTAAGTCTCAAAACAGAAAAATGCTTTGCAAGTGAGCTAATGTACGGAAAAAAGCTGTACAATGAGGTTTACATTAGCTTCTGAGGTCAAAAACTACAAGTTCGACTGTCTTCATTTCCCTTTATAGTCCCGAGAAAAGAGTTTCACGTAGTCTACGCATTAGTTTTCTCGGTTTAAAAGAACATATCGCTACCTTATCATCTTTCCTCATTTGTTCAACAAATAGTTTTTTAATGTTTAGGAGGTACTAGGCAATCATTAGTAGGAGAGGACCTACTACTACTACGTGACACTTAGACACCACCTTTGAAAGAGAATACCACCTGCATGAGGCACTCCTACCTGACTTAGAACACCAATTCCCAGCTGACTTTTAAAATCCCATACACATGAATAAAATTTAATGAAGTAATTTCTCAAAGCCAGGCTCTAAACAGTGTATAGGAGATACATCTTGCTCAAGTTAATCGCCAATTCAAAACTATGCATTTTATCGCTGACAAAAGCGACTTTGTGAGGGTCTGAAAACTCCAAGCCAACGAAAATTTTAATACAGAAGTGAAAGCGAAGGTGCTCAATTCAGAAGCGAGACGAAAAGAGGAGGAGGGTCTAAAGAAAAAAGTGAGTTGGAGGCGACGAGAAGCGCAGCGGCGACCCAAACGTGCTCTCCCCACACCAAGTTAGCAACTTCTCCAACACACCCCAGGACTCCCCACTTCCCCAGCCCTCGGACGCGGTGGCCGCGGCTCGCGTCCCGGAGAGGGCTCCCCACCGCGGGGAGCGGATCCACCGCAAACAAACGTGCAAAAGCAGCAGCCAGCGATTAGGGGCGGGGTTAGACCCACGCTCCAGCCCTCCGAGAAGGATGGGGGGGAGGGCAGCGGAGCGAGCGACCCTCGGGTCACCGGCACTGACCGGGGACTGACCGGGGGACGGGGGGATGGGGAGGAAGGAGGACTGCAATCACGCGGCCTCGCGGAGGGCCGGCCTCGCCGCCGCGGACCCCAAGGCCGGCGTTGGGGAACGGGGAGGGCCTCACCGAGGGCAGGCGGGAAATGGGGAGGCGGGAAGACTGGAGGCCAGCACAGCTTGAACGCCGCACACGAGGCCCCGATCCTGCCTTGCCTTCCGCGGGCCCCAGGAGGTCCACAAAAGGCCCCCAGCCTCCCGAAGGGACGGGGTTGAGGGCTGAGGAAGCAAACACACACACCCGCTTGCCTCCCTACCTCCACCCTCCGGCCGCGCTCCTCGGGCTCTGAGCCCCACAGCGGAGCGGGGGAGGCGAGGGCCAGCGGCGTGGCCGCGGGGAGCTGACGCCCTCCCCGACGCCCGGAGACCGGCGGGCGCAGGAACCCCGACACGAAGACAAAAATCAACAAAGCACCTGCCGCTCCCGAGGAAAAAACATGCCACAGGCCCCGACCGGGGACTCTCCGACGCGCAGCTGCCCGGGCCGCAGGGCTGCGCAGACGGGCTTGGGGGGGGGGGGGTCGAGCGGTGGTTCCCTGGCCCCGGAGCCTCGCCTATGCCTGGAGGCGGCGAGGCAGGGAGCCCCACGCCAAAGACTGACCTTGGAGTCTCCGTTGCACAGAGCCATCGGGGCCGGGGCCGCGGAGCGGTGGCCACAGTATGAGACGGGGCGGGAGAGGGCCGGCGGGGTCGACGCAGCGGGCAGGGGCTTGAGGAGGAGGCCTGGTCTAGAAGCGCGCGGGCGCGGAGAGGAGCTGGCCGACTGCGAGGCGCCGAATCTAGCAGCAACCACGGAGCGCGGGCCCCAGCGCCGCGGGAGAGGAGACCAGCAGCGCGCACGCTGCCCCCGCCTCCTGCTTCCGCCCCGGCCGGCCACTGGGAGGAGCCAGAGCCCGTTCGGCTAGGCAGCCAAACCGCGGACACCCGGCAGCTGCCGCCGCCACCAAATAAGCCCGCCTCGAGAGGAGGGGCCTTCGGGGCCCGGCCCGCCCCCCAGGTCCGTTCCCGCCGCCCAGGTCCGCCTCCGGGAAAAGAAACCCGCAGCTTCTCCGGTCCGCGTGTCCACGGGAAGAAGGGCCTGCGGCGCCCGGCCCCGCCTCCGCCGCCAAAGTCCGCCCCCCCGGTAGGAACCTGACCCGCCTCCGCCCCCTCTGGTCCGCCCTTGGGGGGGAGGAGCCCGCAACTAACAGCCCGGTTCCCGTCCCGCCCCCGCACCGGGCAACCGGCCCGGGGAGGAGGAAGAGCCCGAGGCGGTCGGCCCCTCCTCGCCGTGAAGGCCCACCTCTGAGAAAAACCCGAGCCTCCAAGAGCTGGCAATAGGCTTGCCGGCCGGCGGCCTTTGACCACTGTGAGAGGCTGGGGGAGCGGAGTAGGAAGTCTCCGGAGAGCTGGGTCCTAGCCATTGTCGCGGCCTCATGTCAGGTTGTGGGACACGGGGTCAGCCAAGGCTACTGTGAAGAGTTTCGTCGTGACATCTCAAGGGACATCAAAGTGAGATTTGATCACATAGGTCCGCAAAAGTTCTACAGCGGGTACAGAATTTCCATAAGGAGGTTTGGGAGCGGCAATCTGGTGGGATGCTGGGCCAGGGCACTGGCCGTGAAGCTCTGTTTGCACAGCACCCTATGTTTTTATTTAGATGGTTTGTGGGGAAGGGGCTACAGTTCTTCCAGCTACTCCTTGACAACCGGCAAGATGAGGTATTATTACTTTGGTGACCTGGGAACCTAAATCGCGGTTGGAGAATAAATAACACTTGGAACAGCTTCCAGATTCACAAAGCCTTTTAACAAATATTCAGTTACTACGATACAGCCATTTGCTGAGCTCATGCTATGTGTCAGGTTCCAGGTATTAAGGAGCCAGAGTAAGACAACCCTGACTTACAAAAACTCATTTTATTCTAAGCTACTTCACGAAAGTAGTGAGGTAGGATTTATGTTCTTATCCACTTTTTACTAATAAAAAAAATTGAGTCTCAGTGAGGTAATGTGCCTCTCTGCCTCTCGGAATAGGAGGTAGGGGGTACCTGATATGGGAAATGATAGTTTATTACTATCGGGGACAAAAGGCCCAAAATCCTAGCGGACCCCTGAGTCAATGAAAATATTTCACTTACCCTTTTTGGGGTTGAAAAACGGATACTTGAACTTTCTAAAGCCATGGATACTGTGCTCTCTTGGTAGGTCTGTATGAGAAATCAAGAGAACAGTGTAGTAACCAATAGGAGAGTCTCAGCTTACATCATTATCCACCCAGAATGAAATGGAATGGAATGTGACGTGCCGGCGGTAGGATTGGCTAAAGCCCATCTATACTTAGATAATACCTATATTAAATATATTCTAGTGGTCACCCGTGCTTATGGCTAAGGTACCAGGATCCTTGTATCTAAAGTTCTGCAAATTTTTACTCTATTGACCCCTCCCTCATTCTTGAAACTGGATTTCTCTTACACTCTATCATAGAGGTGTCTTTTCTCCTGTAAGATTGTTCTTGGTCTTTTTTTTCCTACGATAGTTGACACTGTGTCAGTCACTTTTTCTTGCCGCTCTTTCTGAATCTGTCCTAGAGGAGGAAGCTTACGTGTTGCTTTTCTTCAATATTTCCGTTCCCTACCCTCTTCTCGTCTTACTCTTCACCTGTGTTTCTTTGGGGTACTTGTTTAAAATTCAAAACTAGCTTTGGGGCGCCTGGGTGGCTCAGCTGTTAGGCGTCTGCCTTCAGCTCAGGTCATGATCCCAGGCTCCTGGGATCGAGCCCCGCATCGGGCTCCCTGCTCAGCGGGAAGCCTGCTTTTCCCTCTCCCACTCTGCCTGCTTGTGTTCCCTCTCTCGCTGTGTCTCTCTCTGTCAAATAAATAAATAAAATCTTAAAAAAAATCAAAACTAGTTTTGATTCTGATTTCTGTGCCCAGTATCACTGAAACCATGATATTAGAGAGAAAACATTCGGTCTTTCATCCAAAAGCTGTAGGTTTTTCATAGATTCCCTTTATCAAGTTGAGGAAGTTCTCCTCTATCCCCGTTTTGCTGAATTTTGATCAGGAATGGATGTTGTCAAATGCTTTTTATGATGTGTCTGTTGACATTATTATATGGCTTTTCTTTTTTCAGTTTGTTAATGTGGTAAATTACATTGATTGGTTAATTTTTAAATGTCAAACCAGCCCTATATTCTTGGAATAAGCTTCAAGTAATCATGATATATTTTCCTCTTCGTTTTTTAAGATGTATTTATTTTAGAGAGAGGAAGAGAGGACCTGCATGCAAGCCCAAGCATGTGCGCAAGTGAGTGGGGGGAAGGGCAGAGGGAGAGAATCCTCAACCAACCCCCCACTGAGTGTGGAGCCTGACATGGTCCAGTGTCATAGCCCTAAGATCATAACCTGAGCCAAAACCAAGAGTCAGATGCTCAACCAACTGAGCCACCCAGGCACCCCCATACATTTTCATTTTTATATATATTGGATGTGATTTGTTAAATCTTGCTTTCAAATTTTTGCATCTATGTTAATGAGGAATATTAGCTGGCCATTTTCTTGTAATGTCTTTAACTGGATTTGGTATCAGGGTAATGCTGGCCTCAGAGAATAAAGTTGAAAGTTTGTGTAGAATTATACTTTCCAGAAGAGTTGGTATAGAATTGGTGTTATTTCTTTCTTAAATGTCAGGTAGAATTCACCAATGAGGACATCTGATCCTAAAGTTATCTTTGTAATAAGGTTTTTAACTACAAAGTAAATTTTTAAAAGATATAGGGCTCATCAGGTTATCTATTTTTTCTTGCCTGAGCTTTGGCAAGTTGTATCTTTCAAAGAATTTGTCAGTTTTGTCTAAGTTGTCATTCATAGACAAAGTGTTATTCATAATATTCTCTTATTATCATTTTAATATCTAGACTGTAGTGATATCAAATTTCTCATTCCTGATATTGGTAATTTTGTTTTCTGTTTTTCCTCAACAGTCTGGCTAGAAAAAATTTTGCCAATTTCATTGATCCTCTCAAAGAACAGCTCTTAGTTTAGTTTATTGCTTTTCTGCTATTTCATTGATTTCCACTTTAGTCTTTTTTATTTCCTTTCTTCTTACTTTGTGTTTAGTTTGCTCTTTTTCTAGTTTTTTAAGTTGGAATCTGAGATCATCAATTTGAGATCTTTCTTCTTTTCTAATATAGGTATTTAGGTCTATATATTTCCTCCTAAGAACTACTTTACTGATATCCCACAAATTCTGATATATCATATTTTCATTTCCATTTGGTTCTAAACAGTGTCTAATTTCTCTTTTTGATTTCTTCTTTGACCGATGAGTTATCTAAAAACGTGTTATTTCACTTCCAAATACTTGAGGATTTTTCAGAACTCTTTCTGTTATGGGTTTCTAAGTTGATTCCATTGTGATCAGAGAATATATTTTGTCTGATTTGAATCCTTTTAAATGTATTGATGTTTGTTTTATGACTTAGAATATAGTCTATCTTGGTGAATGTTCTGTGTGTACTTGAAAAGAATGTGTATTCTGCTGTTGTGTGGAGTGTTCTATATGTGGCAAATAGGTCAAGTTGATTGATAATATTGTTCAAGACTATTATATTCTTGATGATTTTCTGTTCATTTATTCTATCAGTTATTGAGAGAGGGGTTCTAAAATCTCTATAATTGTGATTTTATCAACTTCTTACAGTTCTATCAGTTTTTGTTTCTTGTATTTTGAAACTCTGTCATTAGGGTCATAAATGTTTAGAATTGTTATTGATCACTTTATCATTATGAAATGACATTCTGTATTCCTGGTAATATTCTTTACTCTGACATTTGTCCAATATTAAAATAGCACACCTGGGGTGCCTGGCTGGCTCAGTTGGTAGAGCATGCGACTCTTGATCTCAAGGTCTGGAGTTCAAGGGTCACATTGGGCCTAGAACTTACTTTAAATAAGAAATAAATAAAAATAAAATAGTATGCCTGCTTTCTTGACTGGTTATTGGTATGTTATAGCTTTTGCAACTCTTTAACCTGTTTCTGCATTTATGTTATGTCTTAAAGTGTTTTTCTACAGGCAGCAAATAATTGGATCTTGCTTTTTTGTCTGATCTGTCAATTTCTTTTAATTGGAGTATTTAGACCATTTATATTTAATGTGATTATTAATACAGTTAAGTTTATGTCTATAGAGATTCTCAAGGCAGTAAGCTGGGGCAATTGAAGGGCTCATCTCTGTCCTTTAATGCTTGATATTCAGTATTTCAAAACCATTGTTTCATATATTTTGTTTTATTGTTGTTGTTTCAGCAAGAGGGTAAATCCAGTTGCTGTTACTGCATCTTTGGCAAAAGGGGAAGTCTGGAAACCTCTCTTAATGAGTAGTTGAATAATCTTAAACCTATAAGTCCTTTACCTGTCTCATACGTAGTTTTGTTAAGGGTGAAAATTGCCCTGAATTCAAAACAACTTAGGCAATATAGACTAGTGATGTTGATACTTATAAATGTAATTTTGTGGTTTCTGAGACCAACACATTTTTTAGATAACATTTGATAAAATCCACAGATAGAAATTTCACATGACTTTTCAGATTTGGTGAGTATCATATCATAAAATACTTCAGGTATAATCCAAGATCATTTCATCTTTCAAACTGTAAAATATTTTAAACTTCCCATTAAAAAAATTAACTTTAAAGCTTATAAAAAATATTAGAGGCCAACTTAATCCCAATGTGGGAGGAAGTATATAGTATTTCAAAATCCTCTTAGGATGGTATGTGAATTGTTTCTTTTTTAACTGAAGACAACTGTTCTAAAATGATTTTGGGGGGCGCCTGGGTGGCTCAGTCAGTTAAGCAACTGAGTCTTTGTTTCGGCTCAGGTCATGATCTCAGAGTTGTGGGATCAAGCCCTGCATTGGGCTCCATGCTGTGTGGAGTCTGCTTAAGATTCTCTCTCTCCCTCCCTCTCTGCCCCTCCTGCTCATACTGTCTCACTCTTTCTCTCTCTCTTTCTCAAATAAATAAATAAAATCTTTTTTTTAAGATTTTATTTATTTATTTTACAGGGAGAGACACAGCGAGAGAGGGAACACAAGCAGGGGAGTGGAAGAGGGAGAAGCAGGCTCCCCACTGAGCAGGGAGCCCGATGCGGGGCTCGATCCCAGGACCCTGAGATCATGACCTGAGCCGAAGGCAGACCCTTAATGACTGAGCCACCCAGGCGCCCCAATAAATAAAATCTTTTAAAAAATGATTTTTGGTCATATATCTCTTGCTTGGAATCTTCTTAATAGTTCTCCATTGCTCCCAGGATAAAGTTAAAACTTCTAGCCTTGTTCATTTGGTCCTTGTCTTGAGATTTGGCTATCCCGTTTACCTTGTTACTGCTCTCTTATTGCTGCCCCCTCACTCTACTCTAGCCATACTGCTTTAGTTCCTTAAACATGACATATTCTCTCTTGACTCAGGCCTTTTGCACATAAATATCTTCTGTTTACAATATTTCTGTTCCCTTCCCCAAAACTCCTAAGCCTTAGGTTAGGTGTCTTTTCCTTTTTTGTGCTCCCTCCCACATCCCTTTCCCTTTCATTAGTACTCACTACCCTCTACTGTATTTACTTGTCTCTGTCCACAGAAAAGCCCGAGAAGCCACCAGATACTGTTTCTAAACACTATTCTCCAACAAGAGGAACGATGTTTTCTTGGAGAAAAGGCTGATTTCAGGGGCAAAGCAGGGACAGGATAACCAGGAACATCTTTTTGGGCCAGGAAGTAAGGAAGTATTCAGAGAATAATGGGGACATGTCAGAGGGATACAGAAGTCAGTTTGAAAGGACTTTTACTAGCCAAATCTGGGATAGTATATCAAAATAAAAGTGATGGTAAACAAATCACATCCACTGATTAGATTAGGGGCCCATCAATCTTTGATGATATAAGTAAATGGATGATTAAATAGACAGAAACCCTTCCTTGTACTACAATGTCAACTAATAAAAGTCAAAGGAATAATTTAATTATAAAGTCATCATTTTGCAACCCTCATAATAAATTCAGGCAAGAAACATCAATGGATGGCAAAACTTACAAATAGATGGATCAAGAACAGGTTTTATTTACATTGTCTCAGAGTATCTCTCTACAAAATAATCATACATGAAAAAAGAGTAATTTTATTGTGGAGAAACCTGAAGGCACACTTATTCAAGTGATCCAAGTTAACATCAAAGAAGTGGGACAAATCAACATCATACATTATCTGATGGATGCGGTGAGCCAAGCACAGAATTACTTCAGTGGTCTTGCCTAAAATACATAACCCAACTGAGTAAACATCAGGCAAACCCAAATGGAGGAACATTCCACAAAATAACAGGTCTACAATTGTTCCAGTTATCTATCGGTTTGTAACAAACACCCTAAAACCTAGTGGCTTAAAGCAACGCTATTTTGCTACAATTTGGACAAGGTTCAGCAGGGATAGCTCTTCTCAGTTCTAAGCTGTCAGCTGGTACAGCCCAGAGCCTGGCTCCACTAGGCCTCACCTAGAGTGGCTCAAAGGCTGGGAGCTAGAATCATGTAAAGACTTTTGCACTCACATGTATGACACCTGATCTGGAAGACTCACATAGCTGAGGGTTGGAACAGCTGCAGCTCCTCTAACATGTCTACTTGTCTATGGTCTCTTCATCACCACAGCCTCAGGGTAACTGGATTTTTCTACATGTCAGCTCAGGAATCCCAGGGAGTGTGTATATGTGTCTGGGTGTGAAAGAGAGCCAGGTAGAAGTTGTATGGCCTTACTTTTTTTTTTTTTTAAGATTTTATTTATTTATTTGACAGAGAGAGACACAGTGAGAGAGGGAACACAAGCAGGGGGAGTGAGAGAGGGAGAAGCAGGCTTCCCGCCGAGCAGGAAGCCCGATGCGGGACTTGATCCCAGGACCCTGAGATCATGACCTGAGCCGAAGGCAGATGCTTAACGACTAAGCCACCCAGGTGCCCCTGTATGGCCTTTCTAACCTAGCCTCATAAGTTACACAGGTCCACTTCTCTATATTCTGCTCAAGAACAGAGGCACAGGGTTTGTCTAGATTAGGAGACAGAATTCTAGAGCATGTGGAACTGGAAATGTGGTGCAATGCTCAGAAAAATACAATTAGCACAGTAATCTTAGAAAATGAAGGTCACAGGAGGGCTAAGGAACCGTTCGAGATTGAAGGAGAGTAGAGACATGACAGCTGAGTAAATACTGGATTGAATCCTCTTGCTATAAAGTGTATCATAGGATAACGGGTAAAACTTGAAGGCCCTCTGTAAGTGAAGGGTATATGGGAGCTCTTTGTACAGTTATTGCAACTTTGCTATAAGTTTGAAATCATGTCAAAATTTTAAAAGATAATATACACCATAAAATCTCATTGTTTAAAAATCTTGCAGTTAGAGGTGCCTGGGTGGCTTAGTCAGTTAAGCCTCTGCCTTCAGCTCAGGTCATGATCTCAGGGGCGTGGTATCAGGCCTGCATCAGGCTCCCTGCTCAGCGGGGAGTCTGTTTCTCTCTCTCCCTCTGTGTGCTCTCTCTTGCTCTCTCTCTGTCTCTCAAATAAATCATTTTTAAAAATCTTGCAGTTAATCCTTTCATAAAAGAATAATTATATGATAAAAATAACTACCCATATATGATACATTCCTATTTTTAAATATCCTGTTTTATTGAAGCAGAAGACCATTGAATAAACCTGATAGAACACTTCATGTGCCAAGGCACTATTGTAAATTATTACATATATGAGCACATTTAATACAATGGTCTTATGACATGAGTACTATCATTATCCCCTTGGCATCTTTTCATGATTGAAAAAACTGAGAGAGAAATTAACTAGCATAAGGTTATACAGCCAGTAAACCAGAGGACTGAGATTCAAACCAGGCCAACCCGCTCTAGCCTTTTTACTGTTCACTAAGCATTCAAAATACACTTTGCCAAATAATCTTTGGGGTGTATATTAAACAGTAATGACCGTATTACCGTTTCTTCCATCTGTTTGCAGTGTTATAATTTTGATGGATTTTTTAACTGGTTATCCTTTACAAAATTTATGGGTATAAATTCACTGGGTGTTTATGTAATGTACTTAATTGTGGTAAAAACATGTGATGGAAAATTTACCATCTTAGCCATTTTTAAGTGAACAGTTCAGTAGTGCTAAGTATATTCATATTGTGTACAGCAGATCTCTATATTTCATCTTGCAAAACTTGAAATGAACAATTCTCCATTTCCCCTTCTCTCAGCCCTGGTGGCCACCATTCCATTTTCTGTTTCTACAAATGTGACAGCTTTAGATACCTCATATAAGTGAAATCATACAGTATTTGTCTTTTTATAACTGGTTTATTTCACTTAGCATAACGTCCTCAAGGTTTATCCATGCTATAACATGAGACAGGATTTCCTTCCTTTTTAAGGCTGAATAATAGTCTATTGTGTGTATGTGTGTGTGTACCACATTTTATTTATCTATCCATCTGTCCATGGACATTTGGGTGGCTGCCACCTTTTGGCTGTTGCGAGTAATATTGCTGTTGGAGTATTTGTGTATTAAAAATAAAAAATATAAGAATGAAACATAGTAACTCATAAAACAGCTTGCAGTGAGGGTAAAGAAAATGAAGTCCTCCAGGTTTTGAAATGCAATATGCTTTCTGTTTTTGCACAAGTAATGATAACACTTTCCATGGAATTTGTAATTTTTTAATTTCTTTAAAAGATTTTACTTATTTAATGAGAGAGACAGAGAGAGGATGAGCGGGGGAAGAAGCAAAGGGAGAGGGAGAAGACTCCATGCCGAGCAGGGAACCCAATGCAGGGCTGGGTTCCAGGACCCTGGGATCATGACCTGAGCTGAAAGCAGATGCTTAATTGACTAAGCCACCAGGCACCCCTCCATGGAATTTTTAAGTTTAGGATCTTAAGCTGTTTTCATATATTAATATATTAAAATTGCATATATTAAATTCACCTATATTCACATAACATCCATGAATTTAGTATTCTGGCAATAGGCATCATAATACTTATACAAATGCGGGGCACCTGGGTGGCTCAGTTGGTTAAGCATCTGCCTTTGGCTCAGGTCATGATCCCAGAGTCCTAGGATCGAGCCCCGCATGGGGCTCCTTGCTCAGCGGGGAGCCTGCTTCTCCCTCTCCCTCTGCCTGCCACTCTGCCTACTTGTGCTCTCTCTCTCTCTGTCAAATAAATAAATAATCTTTTAAAAAATAATACTTATACAAATGCAAAGCTCAATTTGTAACCAATAGTTTGATGTTTTTATTTTGACCTCTTCCTAGGAATCAGCTCTGCATTCAGAGCCTCAGTTCAACCAAGATACCACAAATCTGAGGTGACTAGAAAAAAGCAGCATGACCCCACTTTACTTAGGACATGTTACAAGAATTGACACTTTTCCTGAAACGAGAGACTTCACCAAGTTTGGCTTTCCATACCTACTCCCGTTTTATCGAAGATTTCTTTCCCTATTGGTAGTGTTAGTTGCCCAAAGTAAAATTCTTTCTCTGGGAATAACTTGTTGGAAAAGGTAGGTAACCAGTTAATTAGCATTTCAAAAGACCATAAAAAATGTGAGGATACGTTATAAGGATACCCAAGGGAATTTCAGGGTGGGACAAACATGGTAACCCAATCTAGTGCTCACTGAATGTCCTTCCTTTCTCCACTTCCCAACCCCCCCACACACATTTGTTACCTCTTTCTCCAATTTTCTCCATCTCTTAGCCAATTAAACTCATCTTTTGTCTGTCCTATCATTCATTCTCATATTTCTCTCTGTATACACACACACACACACACACACACACACACACACACACAAAGAATGTTTGGTTGTGGGTGGTTGTATTTCTTTTTACCTTCATAGAATTAAATAATATGTATGAAAGCACTTTTTAAATGATAAAGCACCATAAAAAATATTGGTTATTTTCAGAGTGTGGTCCCATGACTAGCACATTGTGAGTACCCCATATATGATTGTGAAATGATTCACTAAAGCATTATGTACTCTGTCCTTATTTTGAAAACCATGTACATTAAAACATGACAAGATATGGGGAAATTTTTACAGAAAAATATGTGAATCTCTAAAACAGTATTAAAATGAAAAAACAACATCAAGACCCCAATCATGAAAGGGAGAGATAAAATTCAAAAATTAGTCACTACAAATAATTAATAAACATAGTATGTTACTTAAAATATTTTGGTATCATCTTCCCAATCTTCTAAAAGTCCCACAAAATAACAGAAGAAAAAATTTAGGAGTAAAACATGGCAATATTGGAAAACCATGTAGGATGTCATAAGCAGAAAAAAAAATGTTGCTGGTTGGAGTGTAAAATGGCACAACCACTTTAGAAAACATTCTCGCAGTTTCTTAGAAAGTTAAATATACACATATCACACAACCCAGCAATCCTATTCTAGGTAATTGCCAAAGAGAAATGAAAACATGTTTACACAAACACCTGTACACAGTATTTATAGTGA
This sequence comes from Zalophus californianus, assembly GCF_009762305.2. Lineage (NCBI taxonomy): Eukaryota > Metazoa > Chordata > Mammalia > Carnivora > Otariidae > Zalophus > Zalophus californianus. The sequence continues at coordinate 109,821,097 of NC_045595.1, read as the reverse complement.
CTTCATTCATAACTGCCAAAACTGGAAATAATCCATATGTCCTTGGACTAGTGAATGGATAATAAACACATACTGGTACATCCATACAACAAAATGCTACTCAGCCAAAACACAAAAAGGGGGTGAGGAGAGGGGAGAACTATCAGTACAAGTGACAATTTCAATGCACTTTGCTAACTGAAAGAGGTCAGACTCAAAAGGCTACATATTATATGATTCTATTTATATGACATTTTAGAAAAGCAAAACTACTGGGAGAGAAAACAGATAAGTGGGGGCTTGGGGGCTGGAGGACGGGTGGAGAGATTGTCTTCAAAAGAGCGCAAAAGACTTTTGGAGTGATGAAACTTCCATATTTTGATTGTGGTGGTGGTTACATAACTATTTGTCAAAACAGTTTGCATTTATCAAAACTTACAGAACTGTAAAGTAAAATTTTACTTCTATAAATTATACCACAATAAACCTGATTATCTCCTCACCCCCCCAAAAAAAAGCAATGAAAAAATTCTGAGGGATATATAGAAGATATAATTCAGATGATAGTGAGCTGGAACACCGGTCAAGAAATCTGCAACCACACATAGGTGTAGGAAGGGGCCACTAGATGGTGGTGTTCACTTTTGTAACAGAGCCCAGGAAAAACTTCAAGCTCAAAGATCACAGGCCTACCAGAGGAAGTTTTTTTTAGCAAATTTCCTATAACCCATAGCTATAACACCTTCTGTCTAGGCTTGAGCTATAGTTTCTGTGTTTTTGCTAGGCCAGTTCTCCCAGCCTTTTACTGGTTCTGGGAGGCCATCAATATCCTTCCAGGAAAACTCTGTTTCTCTGCTTTTGTTTTTGTTTTCTGAAACGGACTGAATAGAACTATTAATGGTTATTAACCAATTTATTTTTTGTTTGTTTTTCTTCATTACGGAGAATTTTGAATATATACAAAGTAAACAGACTGGTAAGATGATGCCCCAATAAACCCATCAGTTTTGAGTCATTGATAATCTGATGTTCTTAATTCAGCAAGCTTCCACCACCCCCAACCCCCATGCAAATAATTTTCTATAGTCCTTCTTTTTAATGAGATAAAATTCACATATTTTAAAATAGCCTTATTTTTAAAATTTATTTTAGGTTCATAGCAAAATTGAGCAGAAAGTGCAGAGATTTCCATATATTCTTGTCCCCACTCATGCATAGCCTCACCCATTAACAACATCCCCCAGCAGAGTGGTACGTTTGTTACAATTGATGAACCTACATTGACACATCATTACCACCCAAAGTCCATAGTTTACATCAGGGCTGACTCTTGGGTTTGGACAAATATATTATGAAATGTAATTACCATTTTAGCATACAGAGCAGTTTCAGTCCCCTAAATATCCTCTGTGCTCCACCTATTCATCCCTACCTTCCCCTGAGCCCTACCAAAGTGCACAAATTTTAACTGTACAATTCCAATTTATCAGGGCACCTGGCTAGCTCAGTGGGTAGAGCATGAGACTCTTGATTTGGGGTTGTGAGTTTGAGCCCCATGTTGGGTGTAGACATGACTTAAAAATAAAAAAAAAAAAATTCCAATTTGTCTTTGAAAGTTTGGAAGTTCCCAATAATGTAGAACAAAAAGAAAAAAGAAAGTTATGAGAGAAAACGTGAGAGATAAATCCAGTCGTGGTGAAAATTCTGAACTCTAAGAAAAGGAAAATTCCATAAGCTTCCAAATGGAAAAACAAGATACCAGCAAATGAACAAAAACTGGGTTGATATTAACTAACAATAATATAATCATATGTGATAAGAACTTTTTTATTTGATTCAATTAGCCAACATATAGTACATCATAAGTTTTTGATGTAGTGTTCATTGATTCATTAGTTATGTATAATACTGTGTTCAACACATCACGTGCTCTCCTTCACGCCCATCACCCAGTTACCCCATCCCCACACCCACCTCCCCTTCTGCAACCCTCAGTTTGTTTCCCAGAGTCAAGAGTCTCTCATGGTCTATCTCCTTCTCTGATTTCTTTCCATTCTGTTTTCCCTACCTTCCCCTATGATCCTCTGCACTATTTCTTATATTCCACATATGAGTGAAACCATATAATAATTGTCTTTCTGATTTACTTACTTCACTCAGCATAATACCCTCGAGTTCCTCCATGTCAGTGTAAATGGTATTCATCCTTTCTGAAAGCTGAATAATATTCCATTGTATATATGAACCACATCTTTATCCATTCAGAACTTTTCTGATATAATTAATATCTTACTTTTGAGAGCTTCGGCCTCAAATTGCAGGAAAAATAAATGAAATTTTAAAAAATATGTATACATATGATAAATGTGAACATATGCTTTTATCATTAAAAGAATACAAACTAAACTAACATCACATACTCGTACTTGTCATATTGGTGTAGACTGACAAATTTGATATGTAAAGGGTTAATGCGGGCAAGCAGACACAACTGATCACAGTTAAACAGTGTAAATTGGCACAAAAATTTTTGTAGGGCTATTGACAATATTATCACATTTTATTTTTTTAAATTTTTTTAAAAGATTTTATTTATTTGACAGAGAGAGAGACAGCCAGAGAGTAAACACAAGCAGGGGGAGCGGAAGAGGGAGAAGCAGGCTTCCCGTGGAGTTTGATCCCAGGACCCTGGAATCAGGACCTGAGCTGAAGGCAGATGCTTAACGACTAAGCCACCCAGGCGCCCCTATTATCACATTTTAAATATACATTTTCACCCAGAAATTTTACTTCTAAAATATATGTGTGTATGGAGGGATAGTGAAACAAACCATCAAACTTCTAGAACCTAAATGGACCGTATCATCAATATGAGACTGGTTGGTAAATTTTAGCAAATCCATACAGTGGACTCAGAAAGGCCTAGAATGGACCCTGTGTTCACCCTTTTGGTCATTCAGGCATGCGCAATGGAGAATGGGAAAGTACAGAGTGGAGCAATTGAAAGCAAGAAGAGATTGTAGCTACCACCAGGAAGGGTTTGTGTTTGGCAGCTTCACCAGATTCACCAGAACACCTCAATCAGAGAAGACCAGGAAAAAGAATATTACCAGAAGTGAGTAAAGGGCATTGAGTATTCAAAAGGAACAGCTGTTCGTAATAGTAGTGGCTAAAGGTCCCATGCAGTGTCAGTCTTGTTTTCATGGTGAGAGTTGCTCCACGTTTGCTGAGGTACCCTGAGAGCCTAGTGGGACGGCATGCCTCAGTTTGCAGGGAAGTGTTTCAGTCTGTCCCACAAGACTACCATGAGGTCTTCCAAGAAAGAAACAACAATCTGGGCATGGCTTAGCAGTGAAGACTTATTTCTGCTTCATGTGGCATCAGCAAGCAGAGCTTAACTTGTGACTGGAGGATTCAATTCCAATGTAGCTCACACAGAGCAACCAAGTGTGCTGCTGCTGACTGGCAGCTCAGGCAGCAACTGAGAGCTATGGGCCTTAGTTCCTTTCCAAATAGTTCTACCCTTAGTGCATAGTACTCAGTTCCAAAAGAGATTGTCTCAAGAGACAGTAAGTGGAAACTGCCAGATCCTTAAGATCTGGACCTGGAAATTAGTTCAGCATCATCTCAGCTGTATTCTGTTGGTCAGTGAGAGAGCCTAGATTCCAGGGAAGGGACAGAGGCTCCACCTCTCAAAGGGAGAAGTGATAAAGACTTTGGAAGCTATGTTTTAAAACTGCCACATCAGGTTCAAGGAAATCAATTTCAGTTATTTTTGGATCCTCCAGAAAGCCTTGAGAGTTTAAATATGGAGAATATATTATGTATGACCAGCATTACATTGTTACCTACACATTAGTTAAACCAAGATTACCCCATATTCCATATCAGAATTTCCTGACCCGTCCCTCACCTCCAACCTGCTTTTGGTCAAAATAGGATAGGAGAGCACTTGACTGAAAAGGAGTTGGTCTCTTTTTGATGTGGTATTAGCTGAATGTCAGCTCTGGGTAGACATGTAGTAATATTTACGTGTCTGGCATGGGGCACCTAACTAGCTCAGTCGGTAGAGCATGCAACTCTTGATCTCAGGGTCCTAAGTTCAAGCCCCATGTTGGGTGTAAAGCTTACTTAAAAAAACAAAACAAAAACAAAATCAAAAACAAAACTCTGGCAGATGATGGGGAAAGGCATAAAGAATGAAGACAATCATAAATATCGAGACATTTGGAAACTATTTTGTATTTAATTTTTTAGTCATTCTGCACCTAACTTGAGAATAAATATCAAGGATCAATTTGATCAACTTTAGTTAACCAAATGGCCTTTAAAAAAAACTAATTGTTTCACCTTCTCTTGATGGGTACAAGATATATTAGCTAGTATATGGACTCTCGGCTGGCCTGTAAAAAGTCAAGGGCAATTGTTTTATTTTGAGTGATTTTAGATAACAAATTTCTATTAGTCTGTTGATTTTCTTAGTTGTGTCATATCAGTATGATCACAAGTTTTAGTTTAGAAACTTTTAGCCAGTGTTGACTCCTGTGTCCTGGACTCCTGGTAAGTTAACTGGGCTTTTAAAAATGAGTTACTGAGGTTTGTTCTGAATATCAGAAAGGCAGGATGACCAAAGTACAGTCATGGTTGGTGTGGTACATATATGAGATTTATAATACACCAATACCCTTCCATTGGCACCTCCGCCTGAGTTTAGCCAGAGCTGCACCATTTCCTTCATGAGAACTTCTCAATTTAAAAACCCTTTAAAATCTGCATAGAAATAAAAATTACATGTAATTCTTAAAATAATAGAAGAATACTTCCCTGACCTTGAGAAAAGACTTTTATATTCAGATTGACATGGTTCACTGATTCCCAGTATGACAATTTTAAAGTATATCTACAAGTTCTTTGATATTCCTCCCTTCAAGAAGTAAAACTTTATTCTCCTTCCCTTGAGGGTATGATGGACTTAGTGACTTGCCTGTGATTAATAGAATATGATGAGGTATGTGACTCTTGACACTGTATCTTAAAAGCATTGTAACTTCTTCCTTGTTCTTTCCCATAAAGCACTTGCTCCGAGGGAAGCCAGTTGCCATTTCAGAAAGACACCTAAGCAGCTCTAGAGACTCACATAACAAGGAACTGAGGCCTCCTGCCAACATCCATGTGATTGAGCCATGTTGGAAGTGGATCCTCCAGCTCCAGCCAAGCATTCAGATGACTAAAGCCCCCACTCACATCTTCGCTGCAACCTCATTGGAGATACTTAGCCAGAACCATCCAGCTAAGCCATATCTGAATTCCTAACCAGTAGCAATTATGAGATAAAATGATCATTGTTTTAAGGTGCTAAATTTTGGAATAATATGTAACCCAACAATAGATGATAAATATACCCAAGAAGGATTAAGATTTTAAAAAATAAGGACATATCTAGAAATTAGAGGGAAAAAAAAACCTTACAAACACCAGACAGAACAAGCTACTTACAAATAAACAAAATCTGATGAAAATTTCTTAATAGTAATAATGAAAGCTGTAAGTCAACAACAACATTTGGAAAAGCAAAGATTCAGTTTGCCAATACATCCTATTTTCAAAAATAATGGAACTTATTTTTCTTCTCTAATTCTCTATTTATATAAAATTCTCTAATTATATAAAAATGGAATAGAATTTAATCGTGACTACCCCGAAGATCCTAGGGCAAGATGAAGAATACAGAAAAATCTATTTTACAATATTTAAGTGGATGAGACAGAATGAATAATTTGTAATGAGTTGTGAAATAAAAATAATTTCCACTTACATAGCTCTGTAGTAAACTTTCTAATATATAATACATCATTCAACAAGTATTTACTAAAACTTACCATACCTATGTACTTTAAAAAAACCTTTCAGCAAGTTTGTGGACTTTGAAGCCATTCTTTAAAGAATGAAGGTTCAGGGCCACTGGGGTGGCTCAGTTAAGCACCAGATTCTTGATTTCAGCTCAGGTCATGATCTCGGGGTCATGAGATCAAGCCCTGCTGGCCTGGAGCCAGCTTAAAATTCCCTCTCCCCCTCTGCACCTCTCCACCACTTGCTCTCTCTCTCTCAAAAAGGAAGGAAGGAAGAAAGGAAGGAAGGGAGGGAGGGAGGGAGGGAGGGAGGGAAGAAGGAAGGAAGGAAAGAAAAAGAAAGAATTAACAGTGTAACTTTTTTTGAGATTTGTTTATTTATTTGAGAGAGACAGTGCACACACCAGTAGGGGAGTAGAAGAACAGGCAGAGAGAGAATCTTGAGCAGACGCCCCACTGAGTGTGGAGCCCCACAGGGGGCTTAATCTCACTACCCTGAGATCATGACTACAGCAGGAATCAAGAGTTGGACGCTTAACCACTCACCTACCCAGGTGCCCCATAAATGTGTTAACTTTTTATTCAAATTTTAATGTCCATCTTCAGGAAACCAACCTTTTCCTTCTTAAATTTTGAGATGGAGAAGTTATTGCAACATTTGACTATTTGGGAGAGGCCAGCGATAACATGTTTTATCTTTTAAATGGTGTGAGGTTTGGTATGTTTAACTTTTAAGCATAAGTTGTTTTCAGTATCCGCTATCCACTGGAAAATAGTATGTAATATAAATAAACATATGTAAAACTTTATAGGTATTTCCTATACAATTAATGCTATTGGTTCCCTAAGGTTATTTTCTCTTATCATCTCAATACTGCATATATGTCTAGTTAACATGAAACAAAACTTTAATATTTGGCTCTTACAAGCCCTTTTATCAACAATAAGAGGGAGGGAAGGAATCTTATGATTCCAATCCACCCAATGTAACGAGTTAGTTACCCAGATCCCAGTTCCACTACATTTCTTCCACCACACTGGAAAAAAACGGACTACAGAGAAATCTCGCACCTCTGAGCAGTTTCAATCATTCCATAAAAAAGCAGGCACTGTTGAGACACGCATTTCTCCATTTAACCAGGTCTCTTACTACCTTTTGGGGGGCACCCTTGCCTGCTGATAAAGACACTGCGTAAACTTCAACTCTTCTCCTCCCCGTTTCTGTCTGGCCCACCCAAGCAGGGGCATCACACAATTCCTGACCCCGAGCACTGCCCCACCCCAGGCTAGCGACAAGCGCTAGCACAGCGGCCCCCACCTTCAGAGGCTCGACGGTGTGCTCACTCGGCCACCTGCACAGGCCTGCCTCAAACAGCCCTCACGTGGCCGCGCGGGCCCAATTACCGAGGCCCACGCTTTCCAGACGGCCGCATGCGCTCATAGAGACAGAGCTCGCGCGGCGCCCCGCCCAGGCCGCATGGTGCTCCCGCGTTAATCCTCCCATGAGGTCCCGGTCGCCGGAGTTGCGGGTTCCTACCAAGCGTTGTTTCCGAACTCGGCCTCGGAAGCATGCCCTGATTGGCTTGCTCTGGAGGCGGGGACAGGACTCATTTGAGTCTAGGACCACTTCCTGAGGCGCGAGGCAGGAAGTTATCTGGTCTCTCTGGAGTCCTGTGGAGAAAGTGCTGTCTGTTGCAGTGGTGGCGGCGAGAACTGGAGGTGGGTCGGGAGACTGGCCGTTCGGTCTCGCCGCAGCCAAGGGCCCGTTTCCATCGTAGCACCACGGCACTCTCCTCCAGCCCCGAGCCCGGCGCGGCTGCCCGGGGGGCTCCTTCAGGCTCCTTGACGCCACTCCAAGGGGCGCCTATCTGGGCATCGCCTGAGCCTCCAGCCAGGGGACTGACTCCCGGCTTCAGCTCTCCGGGCCACTGTAAGAAGTGCCCTTATCACCCCTTGCCCTGTCCTCCTCCTCCCTGAACCATCGAGACCCTGGTCCAGAGCGATAGCCTTGGACCTGGGACTAGGCGGATCCAAGACGCTCAGCCCCGGCACCCCACAGACGGGGCTCTGCATCGTCTCTGATATGTCACCCACCATCTCCCACAAGGACAACAGTCGGCAACGACGACCAGGGACTTTCAACCACTCTCTGGATATGAAGAGCGGTCCTCTGCTGCCAGGCGGCTGGGATGACAGTCACCAGGAATTGGTGGGCGGGGAAGGGGACAAAGAAGCTCTGCGGGATACCGCCACTGGTGACTTCTCAAAAGCCCCACGGAGTTGCCGGGCCGAATTAAGCAGCATTTTGCTGTTGCTTTTTCTTTACGTGCTTCAGGGCATTCCACTGGGCCTGGCGGGAAGCATCCCACTCATTTTGCAGAGCAAAAATGTTAGCTATACAGATCAAGCTTTCTTCAGTTTGGTCTTTTGGCCCTTCAGTCTCAAATTGCTCTGGGCCCCGTTGGTTGATGCAGTTTACTTTAGGAACTTTGGTCGTCGCAAATCTTGGCTTGTCCCTACACAGTATATACTGGGACTGTTCATGATATATTTATCCACTCAAGTGGACCGATTGCTCGGGAACACTGATGGTAGAACCCCCGATGTGATTGCTCTCACTGTGACATTCTTTTTGTTTGAATTCCTGGCCGCCACTCAGGACATCGCTGTGGATGGTTGGGCGTTAACAATGTTATCCCGGGAAAACGTGGGTTATGCTTCTACTTGCAATTCAGTGGGCCAGACAGCAGGCTACTTTTTGGGCAATGTTTTGTTTTTGGCCCTTGAATCTGCGGACTTTTGTAACAAATATTTGCGGTTTCAGCCTCAACCCAGGGGAATCGTTACTCTCTCAGGTAGTGTATTTAAACTATTATGCGGTTAGGTTTATTTTACGTTTATGAATCCTTTTGACAGAGTGCGTGACGTTGGAGGCAATCTCATAATTTAATTTGCTGGAAATTATTCTGAGGGAGATTCCCCGAGGTTAAGTTTTCTGCTAAAATGAGCTTCAGCCAGAATGAGTACAGGAGAGCAGGCATAATTGATGAGTACCCTGCAATGAGCAGGGAGAGGCAGCTCATCCAATAACGTTGTGTAATGGCAAACAAAACTCAGTCTAGGGAGCTGTTGACATTTGCTTAATACATAGATGCACATTTTTTAAAAGTCTGGCTAGTGTGAAGGAATGAATCCAACCTGACTCCTGTGGCTTCTTACATTTTCCTTTTATTGGATTGAGATTTTAGTTCCATGCTTTCTGGTTCATTTCTGCCTCTACTGATATACCAAGAGTCCTCTTCTAGCCTTCTGGTGAATAGAATAGGATTAATTTATTCAGCATTAATGAGTTGGCCAAGTGACAGAGTTCTAAGGGCCTCCTATGAATAAAGCAGAGTCCAACCCACAAGTAATAGGAGAAATGAACATTCATGGGGAGCTCAGGGTTGTTAGCTTGTGAGAGTCAGGCTTCACACTGCAGATAACATTTCACCTTGCTGAATTATAAAATTCCATGAAGTGGCTAAGTGGAATTCCAGAAAGCACACCACCAGGTGAAAGTGCACTGAAGCTGCAAAGTACAAAAAGGTACAGGACAGTACCTACTGTGTTCAGAGCGCCTGAAGCAGTAATGTGGGGACCGGGTTTGGGAAATAGGAAAGAAAAGTTGTGACCCAATTAGTAAGATTTTCTTGAATTGCTGTGAGAAAGAGTTTGAAGTTTATCTGGTAAGCAATTTTGTGTAAGTTCTACAAAATTTCCCCTTTTTCTGAATAAGTAAAATACATGTCCTTGGAAGGTTTTCTGAGTTTTTGTTTTAAGCTTTCCTAACAATTAGGAAACAGAAGTAAAATTAGCAATATCAGGAATAACCAACAACAGGAAAATGGTAGAATTCTTCATTTTGATAATGATGATGAATTTAAGTGATTCTCTTGAAATGTAAGCAGTTCAGCTTTCTCTCATCTTCCCAGTACTAGGTTGGGGATTCCAGACAGGATAAATGTCAGGGGTAGTTGTGTAGTGAGGGAAGTATAAGGATTATATAATAATATTTGGGGAGTGTGGAGGATGGAGGGATTCACAACTGCACTACTTATCTCTTGAAATCTTACCTCCTCCATAGCCCTACGCCCTGTAAGAGATCCCCTTTTCTACCTCCTCAAACTGTTAGTGAGCTACTACTACTGATGAAATGATAATTATACTTTTCTTTAATTGGGTTGGGGCCGAAAATGGTTGAGAGATACTGCTTTGCATTTAAACAGATTGGTCTTGAAGTATTCTGGGGTCTCACTCCTGCTCTATAGATAATTCTCTGCCTAGAAATATTTTGTGAATGCATCGTATTAGCACCTTATTGCTTTTTATGCATTTTTTCATTTTGTAGTGGAACTGTTCATGTCACCAGGAAGGACTAATGAAATGGTGTATTACTTAACATAGAAAAGCCTCAGAAGAGATGTCAAGATTTAAGAGGTTGTGGAAACTAAATTACTAACTAGGTAAATTAGAGCTTTCTCTAAGTACAAGAGTGATTGATAAAACATCATTCCACAGCCATTATACATTCAGGAGCCATGTTAATTATATCCTTTCGTAGCCACAGCTGTTCCCCAATGGGAAGATCAAAATTGTACCGCATTGGATTTTTACTTACACTGATTTGTTATTTTGAATAGCTGTTCTGTGGAATTTGAACTTTGTTTCTAGGAAATTGTAAAAATAGCTTAGTATTTAATTTAATTTTTTCTGTGTTTTGGTTTTAATTCAAACATTTTAGTAAGTTAAGAGTTGAAGAGTTTTCGTTCTCTTTCTGATTGTACATATCATATTTATAGCTTCGATCTTTCTGCAACTTAGTAGCAGTATAAAAAAAAAGAAAGAAAAAAAACAGCAGTTTTTAGGAATTTTAAGAGCACAGAAAGAATGATGAAGGAAATAAAATTGCTTAGGTAGTAAAAGAAGAGCCAAAACACTGAGGCAGATGTTTAGAAAATCAGAAAATTAAAAGCCTAATTATGAATTATAAATATGAATTATGACATATTTTAGAATTGTAAAATATATTCTCTGATTAACACTTTGTTTTGAGTTACAGATAAATAGAAATGGAATATATTGAGGAAAGACAGTTTTTGCCATTTACAAAGCAGTAATCTAAATAATAAATTTAGAACATGAAGGACAAGATGGGAAAAATCCCTTAGAAACAAAACCTTGATTGTCCTGAGATTGGCTTTTTGGTGCTTCAGGGATCCAAGGCAGTCCTGAACTCAGAAGGGAGCTTTTTCCGTCCTGCCCCCTTTGGTTTTCAAGGATCTTTAGGACCAAAAAGAGACAACCTTTTGAGCTGCAAGAGATGATGAAAGTAACCTAGAAGAACACAGATATTAGAACATAGTTTTATGACTTGGAAAGATAATATATTCCTTCTTTTTTTTTATAATTTAGATTCTGATTTGTATTTTTGGGAGCTGATTTTTTTTTAATTGAGGTTAAATTGGTATATAACAGTATTAGTTTCAGGTGTACAACATAATTCAGTTTTTGTGTACAATACAGAGTGGTCCCCACAAAAAGTCTAGTTACCATCTCAATTCATTCTTTTTAAAGATTTTATTTATTTATTTAGAGCGAGCAAGCGTGCACACACACAGGCGGGGGGGGGGGGTCAGAGGGAGAGGGAGAGAGAGAATCTCAAGCAGATTCCCCCCACTGAGTGTGAAGCGTATCATGGGGCTTGATCCGATCACCCCAAGATCATAACCCAAGCCAAATCAAGAGTCGGACACCCAACCAGCTGAGCCACCCAAGTGCCCCAACCATCTCAGTTCATTCTTATAGATGAAGAAACTGAGATCAGATGCCTAGTTGGAGGTAGAGATACAGGATTCCCCCCACTATCTGAATGTAGATCATTCTTAGAAAACTTGTAAGCTAAAATGGCATAAAGCAGAGTATCCAGACTTTATTTTACAAAAGACCTACTAGTGTCTTTCTAACAGTTGGTAGGAAACTAGGAAAAACCCCAGGGAAAACCTTGAAACCTAAATATAATTTGTGCTGTTTGGGCTTTTCTACCAGAGAAAAGTAGCACTCTAACTGCTGATGTCTAAAAACATCAGCCCACTTCTGGACTGCCTAATGGCATAGAAATGACAAAAAAAAATTTTGTTTTGTTTTTTAAGTGACCTGTGGCATTTATTCACTCAGTGCCTGTTTGGTGCTAGCCATGTGATAGGTGTTAAAATTTGAGAATTCTCTGCTCCAAAGGAATTTATAATGGGACTTTGCAGACCAAAATGATGGACTGGGTAGATGGACAGTGTAAATTAATCAAGTGAATTGGTACAGGACTGTAGGGTGTGGAGGGGACAGTAGTGACCTGAAAAACTCATGCCCATCTAAAGGTGGGGAGCTTCAATTTTCAATAAATTGTTGTCTTGTGACAGTAGGATCTTAGGATTGCCAAATCTTATTGGTATTCAAGAGAAGCTAGAGCTTCCTTCTTTGTTTATTTTATAATTTTAAAAACATTTATTGGACTCACATGAAATATGTCTTTAGATCCAATCTGTGAACTGGTAATTGAGGCCTACTCCTCTAGAAGCAGTGATAACAATAATGAATAGAAGAAGTGATTGGGATAAGGACCAGGGTATTTGGGTTGGGGCAGGTTAGATCTGATACTGGAGAAGAGCGCTAAACATATTAGAGCTTAAGAATTAGTTTATCATATAGATAGGCATGAACATGTAAGAGTCAATCAGAAAAAAAGGAAGTATTTTGAAAAAAACTGGTGAAAGAAAAGCTAATCAAACTGGCAATGAATATAGTTAAAACAGTATTTGTAAGATATTCTTAGAACTAGGAAGAGAGCAGGACCAATTAATTCTTACTTAGAGACAAATTTCTTTGTCGTGCTTTCTGAAGCAGGATTCAATATATATTGTGTGACCAGAAATACTATTTAGAATGTGGCCAGGACTAACTGACCCATTTCTAGATAGACCAGTTACTTTTAAATAGGCTGTAATACATTTTTTTAGCATGTACATCTAGACTTAAAACATCCTCCTGCATTCTCCGAAGGTAAAATTATAGAGGTAAAATTGTAACAGATGGGCAGTTGCTAGAGATTGGATGAGGAGAAGGTGAGTTTAAGTGGATGATAGCATGAGGGAGTCTTGGGGAGTGATGGAACTGTTCTGTATCTTGATTATGGTGGTGGTGATTTGAAATTTATACATGTGTTAAAGTTCATAGAACTGTAAACCAAAAAAAAATTTAGTTTTACTGTATAATAATTTTAGGAGTCTTTTTTTTTTTAAGATTTTATTTATTTATTTGACAGAGACACAGCGAGAGAGGGAACACAAGCAAGGGGAGTGGGAGAAGGAGAAGCAGGCTTCGCGCTGAGCAGGGAGCCCGATGCGGGGCTCAATCCCGGGACCCTGTGATCATGACCTGAGCCAAAGGCAGACGCTTAATGACTGAGCCACCCAGGCACCCCTAGGAGTCTTTATAAAAATTTTAAAAAACTAATCCATTACTTTAAAAGCTAATCTCTGGGTAAATATCATACAAAGTATGTGATATAAAAATCCTTGAATTTAGCTATCTTTTTGCCTTGAATGGGACAGGTTCATAAATCTGGTGGATCTTACATCTCCATACACACAAATGGAGCAAATTTGAACTTATTTTCAAATATTGGGACCCTGGTAGTAAAGTGAGATAAGTAGAGGAATACTGGGGCTAGTAGATTCAGGAAGGATTAGATATTAAAAATTGGAGCCCACACCTCAGAAAAGAAGGTCTTAAAGCCTTTTTTTCATTTTAAAACAAAGTGAAGGAGAAATGGTACTAAGTGCTTTCTTTGCCCAGTAAGGAAATGTGAGATTGCTTTTGTTTGGAAAAGTCAACTTATAAAATATACTCTAAACCAAAAAATTACTTGATTTTATTTGGCATATATTTTACTCTGAATTTCACTTCTGCTTTTATTGAAATTTATGTAGAGGCCAATTGAATTAGCCTTTATTATAAATTTATCAATGATAGAATTATAGAACCTCTCTAATTACAGGCAGTCTCCTACTTTCATTTATAGTGTTCCTGAAAACTATAATTTGAGAAAGCGAAATAGACTTACCTTATAAAAGGAGATGTTCTGTTCCTAGAAAATTAGAAATAAAGAATATAAAACCTCTGATTTCATCTATTTTTTTAAGAAACAATTTTGAATAAATCTGGTATTTTATAATGTTCTTTATATATTTTTTAAAGATAATATTTTTAAGTAATTTCTGCACCCAGTGTAGGACTCAAACTCACAACCCTGCAATGAAGAGTCACATGCTCTACCGATTGAGCCAGCCAGGTGCCCCATATGTGTTCTTTAATTTCATTCTTTTAAAAAATTACTTCATATTTTTAAATTTGGGGTTTATATTTTACATTGTATATACTATATTAGTATAGGAGGTCCTAAGTATATAATTTATACATGAGTGTGCATGCTATAACTTTTTTTATGGATGGGGCGCACATTCAAAAAGCAAGATGTTCTCTTCCACCATTTCTATTCCTTGGTTTAGGGTTGTCTAAGAATTTTTTTTTTTTTTTTAATTTCATTCTTTCCCCTCACTTTTGAACACAGTCCTTGCTGGCTGAAGTCCAGTGGTGATCAATTGAAGCTACAGAATGGGTGATTTCAACATACCTAAAGATTTCTATCTTTTTTGGTTGCTTTATATTATCTTACATTTGAGACCTACATTTCTTATTCCTAGCACAGTTTTAGAATTTTTGTGTTCTAAAAAAAAAAAAAAAAAGAACTTGTGCATTCTTAAATTTCCCATTAATTTTTTTTAACTTTTTATTTTAAAATAATTATAGATTCACAGTAGGGCAGAGAAATGTTTAGTGAAATCCCATGCACCCTTCCCCAGGCTCCTCCACTGTTAACCTCTTACATAAGTATAGTTCAATCTCAAAACCAAGAAATTGACATTGGTACAATTCATACCATTACTCAGATTTCACCAATTATACATGTACTCATTTGTGTTTGTGTGTGTGTGTGCGGGTGTGAGTAGCTGTATGTAATTTCATCACATGTGTAGCCTTGTATAATCATCATTACCACAATGATGATACTCAACTGTACCATCACCACAAGACTCCTTTTTTTATTGTGGCCTGTTTATGGCTATACCCATTTCCTCCTCTCCATCCCTAACCTCTGGCAGCTACGAATCTCTACCATCTTTATAATTATGTTATTTCAGAAATGTTAACAGGAATGAAATCATGCATATGTATCCTTTAGGGATTAGCTCTTTTCAGTTAGCATAATTTCTTTGAGGTTCATCCAGGTTTGTTGCACCTATCAATGATTTCTTGCTTTTTATTGCTGAGAAGGATTCCATTTCTTACACATACCATGGTTTATTTCACCACTTTTCCATTGAAGGGGATCTGAGTAGTTTCCAGGTTTTGGCTATTTTTATGTGAAAATAAGTCTTCATTTCTCTGAGATGAATGCCCAAGTATGCAATGGCTGGTTTCTGGTAAGTCCATTTTTAGTTTTAAAAAGGAACTGCCAAACTTTTTTCCAGAATGAAACGAATATACCATTTTATCTTCCTATCAGAAATATATGAATGATCCAGTTTCTCTGCATCCTTGTCAGCATTTGATGTTATTATTTTTCATGTTAGCTCTTCTGATGTACTCTTCATCTTCATGTGGTAGTTTGGAGTGTTCATTGTCTGCTGTTTTATAAAAGTCTAAATTCAGCTTACAAAAAATTTAGTGGTGTCAGGATATAGGTTATATAAAACCTGAATGCAAGAACCTATCATAGCATCAGAGTAGAGATATATATGTTTAATATTTTAATTAAAATCCATTTTAGGGTTTTGTGCCTGGCCAGTACATATTTTAAAAAATTAAAAGAGTGATTTACTTCCATCCATTCAGTGATAAGAGGCGCAGAGTTAGCATGAGGTGGGAGCACTAAATCTGTTGGCTTCTCAACCTTGCATCTTGGGCTGAGTTTGAGCCCAAATTTTGGGACAAGATGGTCCTTAATAGTAAGATAGCTGCTTAATCCAGGCCTTGATTGAAGAAACAATCTCTTCTACCCCAGAGGAAAACCTAACATTGTTGGAGTTAATGAAAAGGTATGTAATCTCGGGGCACCTGGGTGGCTCAGTTGGCTGGGCGACTGCCTTCGGCTTGGGTCATGATCATAGGGTCCTGGGATCGAGCCCCGCATCAGGCTCCCTGCTCAGCGGGAGGCCTGCTTCTCCCTTTCCCACTCCCCCTGCTTGTGTTCCCTCTCTCGCTGTCTTTCTGTGTCAAATAAATAAAATCTTTAAAAAAAAAAGAGAGAGAAAAGGTATGTGATCTCAAACATGACTTTATCTTCCTAAGGAATTAGGAAGATTTCAAAATTTGCTTTATATTTACTTGATTTTCTCATTATATGCTATCTTTTAACATCCTAATCCCCAGATCAGATATGACTATATATATTGTATAGTCAAATAGCATTTTCTGTGAGGGCTGTACAACAGCGTGGATATTTTGAGTAAATGCTTCAGAGAGAGATTTGTGGCACAGAAAAGTCTGTTTCTTTTAAGATTCAGCCAGTGACCCAGGGCCAATCACACTATTTCTATTTCAGTTTCCTCCACTGTGAAAGTGAGTGTCAGACTGGATAGTGGGTGTCTAAAGTCCCTTCATGCTCTAACTTGTGAAATAGATTGCTGTGCCAAAAGCAAGATGGCGAAAGGAAGGCCTGACATTTAGAACAAACTGGAAGTTTGCTTCCCTGCCACTGACTTCTAAAGACTAAAGTTCATTTCCATAGTGTGAGAGTTCCAGGGAGAGAGAATTTGATCTGAGCCAAGGATATCAGACAATGGTTCTTAAATCTTCTGTCTTTTCTGATGGTGGCAGAGAGTGAACCTACACCTAGTCCAAGGGTCTGGGGACCTAGTCCAAAGCCTTAAAAGCATGAAAGCTTTTTGAAATCTGATGTTTTATCTTAAAAAATTCTTGGAAATTTTGCCTTCCCTGTAATGTATATATTTTTTTCATTAAAAAGGCTCCCCTCTAAACTATTGAGTAAAATGAACTCTTTAAGAAGATGCGCCATGTTTATTTATCCTATTTGTTTGCATACCCTTTGCCATACTACCGTATGGGTAGATGGAAGTGGGGAAGGGGAGTACACGTATGCTGAAGTATCTGTGTTCCAGACTTTGTGTGGTTGGAGCTAAAATGGGTATCTTCTCAGGCATATCTGGTTGATAGGAAAGAGAGCCTACTTGCTGTAGACAGGTATATCTGAGCATCTTGGTAGTAAAATGGAAAACATTATTGCTTTAGGATCAGATCCGAGTTTAGACTCACCTCTGGCATTTTCTGAACTGTAATACTGTTTCATTGTGTGTAAAGTAGGAATAATAATACTTGTCTTGGAGAGTGAAATTTATTACACTGTCCCGTGTTTTGCTTTGGCATGATAGGCACTCAGGTGCTAGCTATTATATCTTGGTTACTGGTGAATTGGCACATGCTCTTAAAATTTTGCATTCATGGGAGCACTAGATAAGATCTAGTAGCCACTTATGAATATTTAGTTTGACGTATGGTCTTTGCCTAAAAATCATGTTTATGAAACTTGCACATCAGCTTTGACGTCTTAACTATATATATGTATACACACACACACACACACATATATATACACACACATATACACACACACACATATCATATTGCCTTTACAGATGAAACACATAAATCAAAATTAACCAAAATGTTAGTAGTGAAATACTTAGATCATTTTTGGTAACAATATCTTTACAATGGTTGGTATATCAGACTATGGATGTTCTCTAACATCAAAGCAGTGTTAATAAATAATAACAGCAGTCTAATGATTATTACTATTTATGGTAATTGTGTTCATAAAACAATATATTTTCTGCAGTGGCTAAGCCTCTTTTTCTGAGCTTCATTCTCTTTGTGTGGGTTTGAATTAGGGCTCTGAAGTGATGCATTGTCGCTCCTTCCTTCTTTTATGTGTACTGTTAACTTTATCCAAAGAGCACAAAGAAATTAGAAATAATCTTATCTGCAAACAGTATTGAAATCTGTTTAACTTGTTCTTACATTTTTCTCCTGGTATTGGAGTTTAGATTCTAGATGAAGATTTTGTTTATGGGGCGCCTGGGTGGCTCAGTTGGTTAAGCGACTGCCTTCGGCTCAGGTCATGATCCTGGAGTCCCGGGATCGAGTCCGCATCGGGCTCCCTGCTGAGCAGGGAGTCTGCTTCTCCCTCTGACCCTCTTCCCTCTCGTGCTCTCTCTCTCATTCTCTCTCTCTCAAATAAATAAATAAAATCTTTAAAAAAAAAGATTTTGTTCATGAAAATTGGGAAAATATACTAAAGCAAACTTAAAGATGTTTTGCTTAGTGAACTGGAACTGAAGTAGTATATAACTTAAAATTAAAATAAAAAAGCTTTAATTAATTTTCACTTAACATTTAATTAGAGGGCGCCTGTGTGGCTCAGTTGGTTAAGCGACTGCCTTCGGCTCAGGTCATGATCCTGGAGTCCCGGGATCGAGGCCCGCATCGGGCTCCCTGCTCAGCGGGGAGTCTGCTTCTCCCTCTGACCCTCTTCCCTCTCGTGCTCTCTGTCTCTCATTCTCTCTCTCTCAAATAAATAAATAAAATCTTTAAAAAAAAAAACATTTAATTAGAGACCATTAATTGAAATTTCTAGTGACAGTGAAAGTAACATAGTTTTTTTTTTTTCAGGGTTTCTTTAGTTCCTTTTTTTTTTTTTTTTTTTTTTTAAGTAGGCTCTATGCCCAGTGTGGAGCCCAAGATGGAGCTTAAACTCAAGACCCTGAGATCAAGACCTGAGTTGAGATCAGGAGTCAGACTCTTAATTGAGTGAGCCACCCAGGTGCCCCTCAGGGTTTCTTACATCTCTAATTTAAACCAAATAATGAACAAAAATTTTCTGAATGAGATTAATATTGTAAATGAAATACCACAAACAAGTCATTATTTGTCAGAGTTCACTGTGACAACCCAAACAGTACTCTTCACTGAAACAACCCAAACAGTACTCTTCACAGAATTAATAATGCAAAAATAATGAAAAGTAGCCTCATTTAAAAGAATAATCTTAAATTGTTCATTCCTTTTGAACCAGATTGCAAAACACTACATTAACATAAAGTAGAAATTGTTATTTTGACGAACCTTTTTTTTTAAGATTTTATTTATTTATTTGACAGGGAGAGACAAAGCAAGAGAAGGAACACAAGCAGGGGGAGTGGGAGAGGGAGAAGCAGGCTTCCCGCTGAGCAGGGAGCCCCATGAGGGGCTGGATCCCAGGACCCTGGGATCACGACCTGAGCCGAAGGCAGACGCTTAACGACTGAGCCACCCAGGAGCCCCTATTTTGATGAACCTTAAGCATAAGACTTGTATATATTACTGCATTTTTTGAAATGGATACCTTTGTGTTTAAGAATGTTTCATGTTTTTCTTTTCATAACTAAAATTAATATAAAAAATAAAAATAATTATAGATTTCTCATGGTGGAGAAAAGAAATCACTCCAGAATACAAATTTCCATACGTGTTTAAAGATTTTGAGCTTCTTTAATTTGCATAATTTGAATAGCAGAGACTTGGTTTTGGCTAGGCTTTTGGAGGCTAAATAATTAGCCAATACTAGTAGATTCTTATGTCAACGTTAACTTAAAAAAATCATTATATAGGCAGTATGAAATAATGGAAAGAATATGAAACCCAAATTCAGAAGAGTTAGGTTCAAATTCTGCCTCTTAATTATTTGTTCTTTGACAAAGATTTAAATATCCTGAGCTGCTTTTCCTTACGTCTACTTACATAGTAATAATACCTGCTTTGCCTGTTTCACATGTTTGCTATGAAAATCCAATGAGATAACACAAAAAAAAGAAGCATTTAAACAGTAAAATGAGGGGCATCTGGCTGGTTCATTTGGTAGAGCATGCAGCTCTTGATCTTGGGGTTGTAAGTTCAAGCCCCATGTTGGGTGTAGAGATTACTTAAAAATAAAATCTAAAAAAAAAAAATAAATAGGGTGAAATTGGTCTAAACAAATAATTCTATATACCTCCATTGTAAGTGAGGTTCAAGCTGTAGTGAACACAGCAGTTAGCTTGAGTTAGCACAGCGGCAGAGCAAGACCAAATACAGAGGAAAAACCCTGACTCTAGTAGAATGCTCGCTCTACTTGTTTTTGAAAAAACGTATTGAATAGGCTCCATGAACAGTTAGTCGTACTACACGAGCAGTAGGATGAAAAGTAAACACATATAAAACTGAGTACAATTCTAGAATGTTAGAACTAGCAAGCATCTGGGATTTTCTAGCCAAGTCCTCTTATTTTACAGGTGAAGAAACTAAGACAGGGTTATCCAATAAGCTTTGTAGTGGCAAACTAAGATACATTTCTCAGGGTGGTTAAGGAGATATAGGCTTTGAAATTAGTTGTATAAAGGTGTGAAATCACAATTTTACCACTGACTTAGAATGTAGCTTCAGGCAATGTAACCTAAGGCTATTTCTTTATCTGTAAATTGGGGCTTAGTATTAACCTAATCTATTGGATTGTTTGTAGTAAAGGAGATATGCGTATATAAAATGCTTAGCACACTTATGAACATGATGTACACCTAATAAATGGAGCCTCTAATATTACTATTATTTTTAGTTATTGCACAGAATCTTTCAGAACATTATTCACTCCCTGTGCTTAATCTGTTAAAAAAACAATGGCTAATGGCCAAGCTCTCTTTCACTGAAACAACCCAAACAGTACTCTTCATGTGTCCCCATTGTGCATGTACAAGTATGAGGAAATTCCTTGTGTCACACTATTGAAGCCTATTCTAAACAGATTAAAAACATTAAAAAGTTTAAAAATAAAAGTTGGAAGATCTAATATAAATGAGCATCTGTTTGTTGCCTAAGTTATAATTTAATAAAGAACTGAAATGGCTTAATGTGCTTAAGAAGTATGACTGATGGAGAAGAGCATGTGACTCCTGATCTAAGGATTGTGAGTTTTGAGTCCTACTGTGGAGATTACTTAAATAAATAAATAAACTAACTAACTTAAAAAAAAAAGTAAGACTGATAGATCTTATGGGATATGAAAATCATCAGTCACCCTTAGCACTTTCCTTGAAGAAAATGACACAACAGACTTGTTTCATTCAACCCACAAATGTCTATTTTCCTTTTCTTTTTCCTTGTTAAATATCCCTGTCTATTTTGGTCTATGTAATAATATGTTCAACAGAGGCAGGACTGTCTTGTTCATCTAGTATGCTTGGTATGTTGCCTTGAACATGATAGGCACCTAAGTGTTGATCTTTTAACAGATTTAGTGGAAGAAAAGTTGTATACAAAATTAAGTATCCATGCAGATATGTCATTTCAAAGGTTATAGATGTTAACATTTTTAATTTCAGATTTCCTTTTTTTCTGGGGAGCTGTATTTTTGATAACAACAACTCTAGTTGCCCTTCTGAAAAAAGAAAACAAAGAAGTATCAGTAGGAAAAGAAGAAACCCAAGGGATCACAGATACTTACAAGTTGCTTTTTGCAATTATAAAAATGCCAGCAGTTCTGACATTTTGCCTTCTGATTCTAACTGCAAAGGTAAGATATTTATAAAGCAAATGTACTACCCTGGTACAATTACCAGTATCATGGAATACTTCCATTGCCTTTTCATATCACAAGTTCCTTTCCACTACTATTAGAATGTAACAATAAAAAACGGTATTTTCTGTTTATTAAGTTTGTTTTAAAAGATGTGATAATTTCAAAGTAACCAAAACGTCTTGGAATCTTGAAAAGAATTAAGCAAATTTGAAGAACTTCTAATAAATGTGAAATTTTACTTAATGGATGATACTAATGCTTGGGATGGAAATGAATGCCTTGAACAGCTCTGTACTGTTATAATGAGTGTACATTTAATGTCAGAGGTATTATAATTATTTACTTAGAAAGTGATTTACAAACATACAGAAATATTTAAGTTTTAGAAGTCTATTTAAAAGTCAGTTGACTTATTTTTTTTAATGTTGGAAGGAAATATACCATAAATAAATGGGGATTTTGGTAACTTTTATTTTATTCTTTATGTTTTCTGTATTAAGATGTCCTAATTAAAAAAAAAAAGTCCTAATTCTATAGTCCAAAAACATTTCAAAGATATTATGCTAGCGGAAAGGTAAGTTTATTTCAGTACAGTAAGAGATTGCTAGTGTTGGAATTAGTATTCCTAAAATCTAAAATCCAGGGGTGCCCAGGTGGCTCAGTGGGTTAAGTGTCTGCCTTCAGCTCAGGTCATGATCCCAGTGTCCGCATTGGGCTCCGTGCTCAGCAGGGAGCCTGCTCCTCCCTCTCCCTCTGCCTTTCTGCCTACTTGTGATCTCTCTCTCTCTCTCAAATAAATAAATAAAATCTTTTTAAAAAAAATCTAAAATCCGTTATAGGAGTTTCATATTATATCTCTAAAGCTATCTTTATATATACTTTACAGCTATCTTTACCCTGAAGTAAAAATTGGTAAAAATTAGAGCCTCATTGTTTTTGAAATAGTGAATTTTTTTCCTCTCTAATGATAGGGTTACATTTTAAGGAAACATTGGGAAGGTTAAAGTTTAGAAACTTAAGATTCAACTTTAGGAAATAATGAAAGGTTCAAAAAAGATAGTAATATTCTCTAATTACATCATTTAGAGGTAATCATTGGTAACACTTTTGGTATATTTCCTTCCGGCCTTCTTTTTCCCCTTTGTGTGTGCGTGTTACATGTGTATGAGTGTGTGTATACACACTTTATATATATAAATGTAATTAATAAGTTATAGTCAACAAATTAATATTAATACTATATATATACATACAGATATGCATGTAAATAAAAGTGGAATTGGATCATACCATATATAATTTTAAACTCATTTTTGTCTTACTACTCCATATTCCTTATTATTAAATAATTTCTGGAAACATACTTTTTAGGCTCCGTCAGTTAAGTGCTGATTTCACCTCAGGTCTCCATCTCAGGGTCGTGAGTTCAAGTCCCACATTGGGCCCCATACTGGGAGTGGAGCCTACTTAAAAAAGAAAAGATACTTTAATAGCTATATAATTGTCACAGTGTATAGATTTGCTATAATTTACTCGTTTTTCTGTTGTATATTTGCTTACATTTTTTAATTATAAAACTGCACTAGTGAATATTTTTGTGTATTTCCTTTCAGTACATTCTTAAATAGGCAATTAGTGGGTCAGTGAATATGATTGCCAAATTGCTTTTTAAAAGATTACAATTATACTGTTGATAGCAATGTATAAGGAGGTGCTTCAGTTACAGAATCTAGAATCTTGTGTTCCCCTTTTAAAGTAAACCTTGCCAAAAGTAACATCTCTCCTAACTTTTAATGTCATAGATTAGTTTTCTCTACTTTTGAGTCTTATAATAAATGGAATATCCAGTATGCATTTTTATGTCTGGCTCTTCTATTCTTTCACTTAACATTATATTTGTATAATCCATATTGTTACTCATAGCAATAGTTTGTTCATCTCATTGCTTATAATATTCCACTATATATACATATGCTATAATTCATCCATCCTACAACAGATGTTTAGTTATTTCTAATTTTGGACTATTATGAATAGTACTTCTATGAATATTCATGTACATTACTTTTGGTGAACATGAATGCACATTTCTGATGGGTAAATACCTAGGAAGAGAATTGAGGGTCATAAGAAATGTCTTATTAGATACTGCTGCACAGTTTTCCAAAATGGTTGTTTCCCTTTCCCTACTGCCAACAGTGTAAGAGAGTTCCAATTGCTTCACAGCCTTGAAAGACATATATTGTCCTTTCAAATTTAGCCTTTCTGGTGGGTGTGTAGTGGCATCTCATTGTGGTTATAATTTGCATATCCCTGATGATTAAAGCGGTTGAGCATCTTTTCTTATGGTTATTGGCCATTTAAATATCCAGAGCTGCTTTTTTTTTTTACTTTGTAGAATTTTTATATATCTTGGGTGTTTTGTGTCTACAAATATCTCCTACTGTGGCACTTTTAAGATCAAGTAAATGTTGAAGTCAGTTTGTCTGTTTAAGTTTTACAGAGAATGGGTGAAATAGTAGTGAAATTCTTTTGTGGATTTAAGTAAAACATCATTGGCCTTTAATTTTTCTGTGGTGAAATTTGCCCTTTGGCTCCATTCCAAGAAGTTAAAGTACATACTATTACCATTTCTTTAAAGAATGTTTTTTAATATAGTTTCACACTTACTGAAAATTTGCTTATATAGTTGAAAGAATTCCCATATGTCAAATCTCTAATTGTTAACAGTTCCACTTTCTGTATTCTGTAGATTTATGCTCTATTACATATTTCTTCTGAAATACTAGAGTATTTGTACATATTATGCCCCTTTATCCATAAGTACCTTGAGTATATATTTCCTAAGAACAAGGGTTTTCTTTTCCAATCCACAACTTAATCAAAAATATAAGAATTTTAATTGATAAAATACTATTACCTAATCACAGCCTATACCCAAATTTCACCAGTTGTCCCAGTAACAGCCTTTATAACTTTACTCTTCCCTGGTCAGGGACCCAGTCCAGAATCACACATTGGATTTAGTGGGTATCAGCCTTTTTTTGTCCTTCATGACCTAGATGTTTTAAATTTTTCTGTAGAATGGCCTTCCATTTATGTGTGTCTGATGTTTCTTCATGTTTAGGTTCAGGTAATGCAAATATGTCAGGAATATTATCCAACTAATAGAGTGATGACTTTGGGGAATTCCATGAGGAGCCTTATGATGTCTCTTTATCCCATTAACTGTTGATAACTTTGATTACTTTGTTAACCCATTATAAAGTTACTATTTTTCCTTTTGTAATTAAAAACTAATTTATGGAGAGATACTTTGAGACCCTCTAAATACCTTATTTCATCCCAAACATTTACTCACTACTTTTAGCATCCTCCTTTTTGTTTGTTTTTAAAAATTAAACTACGGTTTTTCTTCCCTTTCATTTTATTTAACCCTTCAGATAGAATGTTTTCTCAAAATTACTTTTGAAATGTTAAGACGATTTTTGGAAATTTTATTGTGATCAGTGAGAAATCATTAAAAACGGGTATATGTGGCAGTGATGCTTCATTTTAACCAGATTTTATTTGGAGTTAATTAAAGACTCTTTTTAAAACTTAAAACATAGAAATCAGTAAGTTTGGATTTGAATACTGTTTATTGTAAGAGATTGAACTTTCTGAAATTTAGTTGTAATTACAGCCATCTGCTGTTCCTAAAAGTGCTGAATTTTCAGTTGTTTTCACTGAGTATTGTCAGTAGACCATAGGACAAA
Source organism: Zalophus californianus (assembly GCF_009762305.2). NCBI lineage: Eukaryota > Metazoa > Chordata > Mammalia > Carnivora > Otariidae > Zalophus > Zalophus californianus. The sequence goes on along the minus strand of NC_045595.1, from coordinate 109,795,748 downwards.
GTATGCCTTCTGTAACTTGATTGTTGTACCAGATAGAATAATATATTTACTTGTAACTGCCGTAAATCAATAATGAGATTGAGGTTCTTGGAGAACTTACATATGCTTGAGGAAAATATTTTGTAAATCACAAATTAAAATATTTTTTTGTTTTTATATTGCAGATTGGTTTTTCAGCAGCAGATGCAGTAACAGGACTGAAATTGGTAGAAGAGGGAGTACCCAAAGAACATTTAGCCTTACTGGCAGTTCCAATGGTTCCTTTGCAGATAATATTGCCTCTGATTATCAGCAAATACACTGCAGGTCCCCAGCCACTAAACATATTTTACAAAGCCATGCCCTACAGGTAAAAATGAAATAAAACCTTACTAAATAAGAAAGGTTAAATGAGGAACATTCATCAGTATCACTAATAACTGTGTAAAGTATATATGGAAAAAGACTTGAAAAGCATCTTTAACTTCAGTATCATTTATATGCACTTTTATCTCTTTTTAACCTCCTAATAGGTTTTAAATAACAGGCTACTTTCACATAGTAGGCATACAGATTTCTGGTTTTGTTGTTATTTTTTAACCTAAAATGGACATCAACTCCATGTTTCTTTCTTTTTCTATAGATTATTGCTTGGATTAGAATATGCTCTACTAGTTTGGTGGACTCCCAAAGTAGAACATCAAGGAGGATTCCCTATATATTACTATATTATAGTGCTGCTGAGTTATGCGTTACATCAGGTAAGCTTGCTGTGGTTTTCTCAGAAGTAAACTTTTATTTTTGGAAAATAAAAAAGACATTTTTCTACAATTGCCTTGAAATAATGATAATAAATTTTAAGACTTAAGCATGAGTCTGACACTGAAGAAATTATTTGGCAATGAACTTTAAACATTGTGGCTTTTGATTTATTGAGCTCTATTCATAGTTTCTTCATTTCATTTATTTCGTTCATTCAACCAGTATTTGTTATATACAGAATTAATTCCAAAGCTTGTAATTCTACCCTTCCTAAGTATTCCTCAGTCCATCCCTAGACTTGAGTTCTTTATTTCTTCTATTCCCGATGCCTTTTCTTTCTGAAAGTCTTGAGAAATAATGATGGCTCCTGGGCGACAGATCCCAGGTTTTTGGTTTCCATTCTGTACTGAAAGTTAAGACTTACTCTTTGTGATTTTGAAAATTGTGTCTTAATCTGCCTTCTCTTTCTTTATTAGGTTTGTTTGTAATCCCTAGCCTCACCTAAGCTGCTGTTGCAGAATGGGGTTGTGTTCTGGGGGCAAGTGATTCAAGTAAACTTGTAGACACCCAGCAGTAAAATTTGGGACTTGAGTGCAGTTATTACAAATGTGTATCTAAGAGTCACTTTGGATTTCTCTATGGAACCTAGTTTAAACTCTTTGCAAGTTATAATTACAAACTTCTCACTTGTTTTTAACTGAAACCTAAAAATGTGGCTACCAAGTAATCTCAATAATTTTTTACATATAGTTATATCATTTGAGAGAACTCCATAATTGATCTGTCCAACTAACTGTATATTTAAAGAAGTGCTTTAACTTAATAAATGTTTCGTTATCTGTGTAAGTAAAAGAAAACTACAGTGTAGTAGTCCAAAAATCTTTGTTTGGCTTTGGATTTGATTAGAAAATTTTCTAAAGTGTAGCGTTGACGCTCAGACAGCCAGATGCTTTCTGGGAAAAACTGTACAAGGCCAAGTAAATTTGAGAAATGATACCTGACATAACCCTTCTTTATGTAGCATCTTAGTCATCAACAAATACTAATTGGACACCTATTCCATGCCAGAAACCATTCTAAGTGCTAAAATATAACTGAATAAATCATGCCAAAATCCCTGTCCTTAAGGAGTTTATATCCTAAAGGCTTTCAGAGGCCTACAGTGAAAGGGACCTGTTTATTTTTTTGTGTAACTTAGTGTTTCTCAATCTTTTTTGACTCTGGAATACCCTTTTCTTTCTTTCTTTGTTTTTTTTTTTTAAGATTTTATTTATTTATTTGACAGAGAGACACAGCAAGAGAGGGAACACAAGCAGGGGGAGTAGGAGAGGGAGAAGCGGGCTTCCTGCTGAGCAGGGAGCCTGATGTGGGACTCAATCCCAGGACCCTGGGATCATGACCTGAGCCGAAGGCAGACGCTTAACGACTGAGCTACCCAGGTGCCCCTGGAATACCTTTTTCTATGAACGCCCCATGGAATAGTATTCAAAGGAAAGCGATTTGGGAAACATGGTTTGTTTCCATGTTTCTAAGTGGAGGGTTAATTCTTGCCTCTTAAGTACTTTTTGCCTCTTAAGGAGATTTTTCTGTTCAGTTTGTCTCATAAGTTTTGAAATGTTATCATTCTTTATATGTAAAAGAAAAAATACATATATATTCATTCACATATATACTTATATATACACACACAGGATGTATTTGGGGACAATACAAATATGGGGTTTTGCTAATTGCTTGTATGCATCCTTCAATGCCACCCTGTTTGTCATTTTCTCTATGGAGCTTTCCTTGACTACTTACTGTAGAATTAATCTCTCATTTATTTAGATTCCAGTAGCATAATGTGTGTACTTCTACTTTCAATACTTACTGCATTTCATCGTAATTATTTATTCCTTGTTTTCCCAGCCTAGAATAAGTTCTTCAAGGGTACAGAGAGACTGTGTCTTTTTTTTTTTTTAGGATTTTATTTATTTATTTGACAGACACAGCGAGAGAGGGAACACAAGCAGGGGGAGTGGGAGAGGGAGAAGCAGGCTTCCCGTGGAGCAGGGAGCCCAGTGTGGGACTCTGTCCCAGGACCCTGGGATCATGACCTGAGCGGAAGGCAGACGCTTAACAACTGAGCCACCCAGGTGCCCCGAGACTGTGTCTTATTCATCTTTTTATTGCCATGATCTGGCCTGGCCTATAGTAGGTGCTCAATATATCTTTGTTGACTTGAGTTTAATAAGGGTCATGAAAATTAATTTTCAGATTTATGATTTTGACTTTTTAATTCAGACTCTTTTTTATAAGATCTAATTATGGTAAAGTTGTTTTATATTTTCCTTGTAGGTTACATTGTACAGCATGTATGTTTCCATAATGGCTTTCAATGCAAAGGTTAGTGATCCACTTATTGGAGGAACATATATGACCCTTTTAAATACTGTGTCCAATCTGGGAGGAAACTGGCCTTCTACAGTAGCTCTTTGGCTAGTAGATCCCCTCACAGTGAAAGAGTGTGTAGGAGCATCAAACCAGAATTGTCGAACGCCTGATGCTGTTGAGGTAAGTATGTTGTAATTTTATTTATTTATTTTTTTTTTAAAGATTCCACCTATTTATTTGGGAGAGAGAGAGCTCGAGCAGGGTGGGGGCAGAGGGAGAAGCAGAGCAGGGAGCCCACCGTGGGGCTCGATCCCAGGATCATGACCCCAGCCAAAGGCAGTCGCCCAACCAACTGAGCCACCCAGGTGCCCCAGTAGGTTGTAATTTTAGATAACATTAAGCTAGTATTAAGATATCAATTTTCAGGGATGCCTGGGTGGCTCAGTTGGTTAAGCATCTGCCTTCAGCTCAGGGCATGTTCCCAGGGCCCTGGGATTGAGTCCCACATCAGGCTCTTTGCTTAGCGGGGAGCCTGCTTCTCCCTCTGCCTGCCGCTGCCCCTGCTTGTGCTGTCTCTCTCTTTCTCTGACAAATAAATAAAATCTTAAAAAAAAAAAGATACTAATTTTCAGGGGAACCTGGCTGGGTCAGTCTGTGGAGCATGCCACTCTTGATCTTGGGGTTGTATGTTTGAGACCCACATTGGGTGTGGAAATTACTTAAAAAAATAAAATCTTAAAAAAAAAAGATTAATTTTCTTATTTTGCCTCTAGAAGTACTGTATCTTTTTAAAAAATCATATCTGCCCATAGTTTCTTCTTTTTTTTTTTTTTAAGATTTTATTTATTTGACAGAGAGCACAAGCAGGGGGAGCAGGAGAGGGAGAAGCAGGCTTCCCACTGAGCAGGGAGCCCGATGCGGGGCTCCATCCCAGGCCCCTGGGATCATGACCTGAGCTGAAGGCAGACACTTCACCGACTGAGCCACCCAAGTGCCCCCTATAGTTTCTAGTGTAGAAATCTGTTTGTTTGTTTTTTTTTCCTGTCAGAACTGAGGGTTATAACACTTAAATCAGTAAGAGTAGCTCACTTGAAGATGCTTCTCAGCAGGGGAAGAGCAGTCTCTCTCCCCTTTACCTTGAGGATCCTATACAGTAGGCACTTAACAAGTGCATAATTAACAGCTAAGTTTTATAATGATAAAAAAGGGAAATTCCATTGATTATTTATATAACAATTGTAGCTAAACCTGAATGGTTAGCAGTCTGTTGTTAAATTATTTCAAATTAACATTAGCCCACTTCTAGAGTAGATTCATTGGAAATTTCTACACATTTCCCAAATATGAAAAGCTATATCTTCTCTTTCTTTTTTTTTTTTTTAAGATTTTATTTATTTATTTGACAGAGGGAGACACAGTGAGAGAGGGAACACAAGCAGGGGGAATGGGAGTGGGAGAAGCAGGCTTCCCGCAGAGCAGGGAGCCCATTGTGGGGGCTCGATCCCAGGACCCTGGGATCATGACCTGAGCCGAAGGCAGACGCTCAACGACTGAGCCACTCAGGTGCCCCTAAAAGCTATATATTCAAAATGGAAAATGAGTATTGTTTACAGCAAGAGCTGAAAAATATTTTTAATCCTTTTAGTAGCATTAGAGAGATTAAGACATATTCGCATATTTCACCATTTGAAATGAACAAAATGATGAAATGATTTAACAAAAATATATTTTGAAGGGAGCCTGGTTGGTTCAGTTGGTAAACCCTATGACGCTTGATCTCTTGGTCTCTGGGTTGTGAGTTCAACACCCATGCTGGATTACTTAAAAAAATAATAATAATAATAATAAAAATACCTTCCAAAAATATTTTTTTATTAATCCCTTAAATTAAAAGTAAAAACATCTAAATTGCTGAATATTTCCATTTTGAAATTGTGAAATATGTATTCTAATTTTACTTTTACAGCTTTGCAAAAAGCTTGGTGGCTCATGTGTTACAGCGCTGGATGGTTATTATGTAGAATCCATCATTTGTGTTTTTATTGGATTTGGTTGGTGGTTCTTTCTTGGTCCAAAATTGAAAAAATTACAGGATGAAGGACCATCTTCATGGAAGTGCAAAAGAAGCAACTAATGCATTCACTACTGGACATTCTAGGAAGGTAACTGTAGTTTCATTTTAATTCAGACAGCTATGATAATCAGTGCACAGGAGTATAAAATAATATTTTAAACAAGGAAATTATTAATATAAAATGCCAAATGATTAAAAAATAGAGACTCTCTGTATAGTTGATTATATTTTCCTTGCCTTGTTAATGTATTTGAAGTTTACTTAAGGTCAGGAAATTGGTTCTTAAAACAAGTTTTCTGGCCTTGTTATTTGATTTATATCTTTTTAATTTACTGACCAAAGTATGTTTTAACCTGCAGTGTAGTAGTCATGGGCAGTAACCATGCAGTCAAGTATTGTTATCAGTACCTATCATTGAACTGTATTTAAAATTTTAGTACAATATATTAAGTGGAACAGAGCTTGATATTCAGGTGCTAATTACAACTAGTCTGGCCTTGTTGGCAGTTAAATCTTATTTTGAATTGCAAATTGGTTAAATTCTATGTGGAATTTGCTGAGAAGAGAATGCAGACTACTGAAATGCCATTTTAGTTGTTATTTTTCTGACCATAACCACATTGTACTAATGAATCTGTGTTAAAAAGACTATTTTAAATGTATTTCCTGCTTTTGTAAGCATTAAAGATTTATAAGAAAATTATTCTAACTATTTTTTATAAAATGAAAGCTACGATTTTTAGTTTAATGATTCCCCTGTCCCCCTTTTTTGGAAGATATTATGATTCCTTGTTAACTTTTACCCTAAAACTTACATATGTTTTTTGTCATAAGTGCTTCATGGCATACAGACAGCTCATGAAGGGATCTAATTTAGTGTTGTATGTATGTTTATGGCAAAGTTTTGAAAATAAAAAATGTTTTTCTTCAAGCAGTTTTTTTTATTACTGAGAGAAAAAAACAGTAAAGCTTTTCGATTAAATAAAATCTAAATGATTAATACCGTAATTTTAAAGACTATTGCTGAGAGAGAGAGAGACAAAGACATTTTGTGCCTTTGACAAGTTAAATTATGTTGTGGAAGAATGTTTCTTAATTAAGCACTTTACTAGTGAGAAAAGATCTCGCAGTTACTTTATGTGAAATCAGGTACTGTATTTCCACTTATTAAAACACAACCTTCTGTTTGTAAACTGAAATGTCTGGTAGAGGATTGATATCCCAGGAAAATTAAGCTTTTGAATACATTAGCAATTCTCAACATATTATGTACACCCAGTGATAAGGTTCTTTGCGTATTTTGTGTTGCGTATTACTCTGACTCTTTAGCAATTATGTAAATCCTTCCAAAGTTATAGAAAAAGAAAGATTAAGTTGAGTCTGACTTAATTTTATCCTTGTGGGAAAACATATACTAATTTTTTATTTTGTTAATTTTATAACATAGGTTGAATTTTAGAGTGGGGTTTTATATAAGTAATGGAGGATAAAATGGGTGGGAGAAAATGGCACTCAGCATCTGAAGATAGAGGCAGTTCTCTAGAACTCATGCATTGCCATTAGAAAGCCTGGGTTGGGCATTGATGTCAGATTCTGAAGAATCACCTGGAAAATCATCCTAGAAATAAGGAAGCTACACCAAACCATACTCTACCATACTTTGTCACATGGGTTGTCCATTATCTTGTATTATAATCAAAATGCTTACTTGAATAAAGAAAAGAACCCACTTACTCTCATATGTGAAATGTATTTTGCTTTTTAAATTTTGGATTAAGAAGGTGACATTGCCATAATTACCTTTTGTTTCTTACCAATTCATATTAAAAATTCACATACTTTCAAACATACTTTGAAGTCAACAAATCTTTAATGACTTGAAGTATTAAAATATATTGTAAGCCTTTAACTATAAGGTAAAAGCCATTATTAATTGCATTTGCTCTAGAAATGAACACTTATTTTGAATTATAGTCCTTTGGTTATTTGGGTACATGTTTGTAACACATACGAAAAATGACTTCTTAATAGCTATGTGCAACTATATTGCATACATTGATTACTGATGGCATCTTACAAATGATCTACCTGAATCTGAGGATCTGTTCATGGTATATCAGTAGTACTAGAAAATACTACCTTTTTTGCATATGTTTTTCTTCACTGATAGATCCTGATAAACTCTACCCTCAAGTATGAACGTTAACTCCTCCAGTTAATGTATTATACATTTACTAGCTAATATTCTTATAAATCTTAACAATCTTATAAGATTAGCTAAGACTAAAACCAAAAATTCCTTCCTTTGTAAATATTTTAATTTTGCCTGGTCAATCGTAAAAAAAATTTGTTCAATACCTAAAATAGATTCCTCTATTTTTTTAATATTAAACCTTTGAGATACAAATCTGTTGTTTGATTTCATCTCTTTATTACAAGGATTTTTATCCTAAACAGGTGTCAGTGGGGCCTTGAAACCCCTGAATTGCTAGCAAAACTGGACATGTAATTATTTGTCTTTCTGGAGAGAGTGCTTGTTGAAATTGTAAATGGTCTGTGATCCAAAAAAGTGTAAAAGCCATAACCTTATTGAATGTGGGCTATGAATTGTAAACATAAATTTGAAATAATAGTTGTGAAACTAATTGTTTAAAGCATCCTAAAAACAATGTTAAAAGAAAAATCTTATGATGAAAACTGGAAAATGTCTGCATTTGTAGTAGTGAACTTGAACCTTGAACAGATTAGAGCAGGTAAGACATTACTGGTAGGGGAGAGTTATAAGGGTGAATTCTGTCCCAAAAAAGAAATATCTTAGTCATTTAGTATTTTTTTCCTATTAATAATTTCTGTTTTGCCCTGTTAACAGAAACCCAAAAAAGTATGTTGTTTTATATTAAATGGTTGAACTCATTATTTAATGTAACAGAAGACCAGGCTTGTTTTTATATTTTGGGGGATCATCTTTTTTCTTGTGGTTGAAAGAATGAATAGAACTGTATTACACAGACCCTGCTAAAACTAAAGAACCAATTTGTTGGGGACATTCCATGCAGATTTCCAAAATGTATTTTACCTTAGTATTAGAGAAAGAAAATAAGTTTTAAGAAATGATTCCATTGTAGCTAGGATTAATATATTTAATAGCCATTTTCATTACAGGAGGAAAGGTGACAATAGTGCATTGTACTACTGAGACTTCTTTTAACCAATGTCTTTGGTAGATGGCAAGGCATAATTAATTGATTTTTCTCTTAGCAGATTTAAAATACCTATTACAGACCTTGTTTCTTTTTCCACTACAGCTTAATCTCTGCCTGATTTGACAGTGCCAAATTTTTAATGTAATCGCTATTTAATTTGGGACTGGGAGCCTTTTCATTTCCTACCTGTCAAAACTGTTATTAGAATCTTTGTTTTACTCCTTTAAATTGTTGGCAAGGTAAATGGGCATGGAAAACTTTTATTTTTTCCTGGAATTCTGTTTTGGTAGAGGAAAGTCCTGTATCAGGATGGAATAGTTAATGTGCAGGGCTCATGCCCTCTCCTTAAGTGAATAGAAACATTTTTTTATTTATCAGATTATAAATATTGCTTTTAAGGAGGGTTTTTTATGAGTGGCAGATATTTTATAGGAGGAAATAGTTTTATGTAGCAAATTGAAAAATTTATGATTAATTATAATTTCTCTTTTAAAGAATTTGTCAAGTATATAATTTAAAAGATACTAAAACATCAGCAATATTTGCATAGTTTATATGAAGTCTTGAAGCATTGAGAAAAGGTTGCTACATTTTAATAGTTTTTTATTGGCAATATATAGAAATAACTTTATAACAGTTTTGTGTGAAGAGTAACAAATAGCATGATTGAAATGAACAAGGTACTGGTATAATCCTTAGGAAATTATAAATCTCTCAGATCTAGTACTCTAGCCAATTACAATTAATCAGTCACTATTATAAAGTATAAAAATTAAAGCCTATCCCTATTTTCACCAAAATGACCTTATTTGTTGAAAAAAGTTTACTTTTTATAGCCTTATAGTTAATGAAAGTGAAATTTTTATCACATGCATCTATAAAATTAGGAAAATATAAAATCAGGGCAAAAATCTGATGTTTTAAAAAGTTTGACATATTTGGTAAATTGATAGATTACCACTGTCAAGTTATATCAATGAATCTAGATCCTATTGTCCTAAGAGATTGCTTTATGTAAGAATTAGTGTAAAATTGAAAAAATACACAGTGTTAAAAGTTGTCGTTGTTGGGGTCTTTATGAAATCACTGCATCCATGTACAGTTTTGAATTAAAAATGCACAACACAAAATAATTTCTATTATCATTTTTGAAAGACCTAACATTAGCTTTGATAGTTTAGCATTATTTAAGTGTTTTAGTATATGTGAAATGTTTATTTGGTTAATTTATTTTCAAATGTTAATAATATTAAATATTTATGCAATGTTTAAATATTTGGAGTATATTTGAAATAAATTCTCCAGATTTTTGCATAAAGGATTATTTAAGTGCTCAAAATGATTGCTTCACAATTGATCTCTAAAAAATAAAATATTAACAAAATATACTTGTTTTCATGTTTATTAAGTACTAGCCAAATTTACCTGCAAATGATTCATGTTAAAATTATACTAGATTGACATTATATAATTAAAAGCAAGGTAATTTCAAGAGGTGTACACCTACCACCAAACCGTTTTGTATTGTTTTTTAATGAAGCCAGCCTGAATCATTGTATCTTCCATTAGTAACCTGGGTAAAAGGGAGAATAGATGGAGGCATAACACTGTATGGATAGTTTGGGATTATAAAGAATTTCACTGGGAAACTATTATAAAATCATTTTTTTAAGATTTTATTTACTTGAGAGAGAGAGAGAGAACATGAGCAGGGGAGAGGGGCAGAGGGAGAGGGAGAAGTAGACTCCCTGCTGAGCAGGGAGCTGATGTCTGGCTCGATCCCAGGACCCTGGGACTGTGACCTGAGCTGAAGGGCTGAAGGCAGATGCTTAACCGATTGGGCCACCCAGGCGCCCCAAAATCTCATATTTTTTAAACATTTGTTCCTGGATATAGGCTTCTTTAGTAGTTACAATTTTAAAGAATTTATTTAAATTAAAAGACAGTTTGGGATTATAGAGAAAATATTGTTTCTCCACAGTTAGAACTTTCTGAGCAAATTTTACTAAAACTTGGGACCTGTGCTGAAAGAGAAGCCTTTGAAGCTAAGTTGTAACTGAATATAGAGAAACCAGAGTGTATTAGTCTGCGAGGGGCATCATAACAAAATACTACAGACTAGGTGGCTTGGACCGCCGAAATTTATTTTCTCACAGTTCTGGAGGATGGAAATTCCAAGATCAAGGTGGCAACAGGTTTGGTTTCTCCCAAGGCCCATCTCCTTGGTTTAGAGACTGCCACTTTCTGCCTTTACCTGAACCTCCTCTGTGCACACACATTCCTGGTGTCTCTTCCTCTTTAAGGACACAAGTCCTACTGGATTAGGGCTCCACCCTTATTACTTTATTTAACCTTAATTACCTCTATAAAGGCCCTGGCTCCGAATATTATCACATTGTGGGTTAGGGCTTCAACATACGAATTTGGGAGGAACACAATTTAGTCAATAATACAAGAGATATTTACTCCTCTGATATGCACATTTCAAAGGAGATGAGACTTGGGAACATGGATACATCTATGGGTTATAAATCTGGAGACATGTCTTGTTTTTCCCCTGAAGACATATTTACATTCCAAAGGGTAAAAACCCAGGATCCTTCCTAAGGAGAACCTGTTTATATTAAGGACATAAGGTTTCTCTTCCAGGTGCCTGGGTGGCTCAGTCTGTTAAGCGTCTGCCTTTGGCTCAGATCATGATCCCAGGGTCCTGGGATCGAGCCCCGCATGGGGCTACCTGCTCAGCGTGGAGCCTGCTTCTCCCTCTCCCACTCCCCCTGCTTGTGCTCTGTCAAATAAATAAATAAAATCTTTAAAAAAAAAATTTCTCTTCCTTTCTCTGGGAGAGAGGAGGACTTCCATATAGCTGTCCTATATAGTTCCCAGATTCATATTTTGAGGCTCCTCGCCTACAGTACAAACCCTAGAATATATAGTCTCATCGGTCTGATAAGCTGTTATCAGTCTGGTTCTCATTGGTTACCACACAGGTGAGAATTGGTGTGTGGGGAACCAGTGTGGTTATTTTAAATAGTAAATCTATTCCTGCTTCAGAAATGTCATGTGTACTTCCAGTACAATGTGAATAAATTATAATAGTCATGTTTTATCTGATGTTTCTTGAATTGTGTTCATTTTTCTGGTTCTATTATGGTCAGAAGCCTAGAATAATGAAAGTCTGGGTGTTATTTTTTAAGTTTTATTTTTATTCTGTTTTTTTTACCCTATTGGCTATTCTTTATTTCTATCTTTTTATTATTTTTAAAACATTTTTTAAAGATTTATTCATTCATTAGAGAGAGCAAGCGTGAGCATGGTGGGAGGGGCAGAGGCAGAGGGAGAGAGAATCCCAAGCAGACTCCCTGCTGATGATGACCCAAGACTCTGAGATCATGACCTTAGCCGAAATCAAGAGTCTGACACTTAACTGACTGAGGCACCCAGGTGCCCGTTTAATTTTTTTTTTAAGATTTTATTTACTTATTTGAGAAAGAAAGAATGAGACAGAGAGAGCATGAGAGGGGGGAGGGTCAGAGGGAGAAGCAGACTCCCAGCCGAGCGGGGAGCCCAATGCGTGACTCAATCCCAGGATTCCAGGATCATGACCTGAGCTGAAGGCAGTCGCTTAACCAACTGTGCCACCCAGGTGCCTGCCCCTTTAATTTTTTAAAAATATTTTATTTTTAAGTAATCTCTATACCCGTTATGGGGCTTGAACTTAGAACCCCGAGATCAAGAGTTGCATGCTCTACCCACTGAGTTAGCCAGGTGCCCCTATTTTACATATATATGTATGTGTGTGTGTGTGTGTGTGTGTGTGTGTGTGTGTGTATTAAAGTTTATTTAAGTAATCTCTACACCCAACATGGGGCTCAAACTCACGACCCTGAGATCGAGTCACATGCTGTTCTGAGCCAACCAGGTGCCCCTTTATTTTTTATTTTTATTTTAATTCCAGTATAGTTAACATACAATGTTATATTAGCTTCAGCGTATAATATAGTGATTCAACAATTCTGTACATCAACGAGTGCTCATCAAGATAAGTATACTCTTAATCCCCTTCAACTATTTGACCCATCCCTCCACCCACCTCCCCTCTGGTAGCCATCTGTTTGTTCTGTAGAGTTAAGAGTTGTTTTTTGGTTTGTATCTTTTTTTTTCTTTGTCTATTTGTTTTGTTTATTAAATTTCACATAGGAGTGAAATCATATGGTATTTATCTTTCTCTGACTGATTTATTTTGCTTAGCATTATATTCTAGATCTATCCATGTTGTTGCAAGTGGCAAGATTTCCTTTTTGTGAATGAATAATATTCCATGTGTATATTCCACCTCTTTATCCATTCTTCTATTGATGGACACCTGGGTTGCTTCCATAATTTGGCTATTATAAGTAATGCTGCAATAAACAGGAGTGCATTTTTCATTTCGGATTAATGTTTTTGTATACTTTGGGTAAATACTCAAGAGTGCAATTACCGGATTATATGGTAATTCTATTTTTAATTTTTTGAGGAACCTCCATACTGTTTTACAAAGTAGCTGCACCAGTTTGCATTTTCACCAAGAGTACACGAGGGTTCCTTTTTCTCCACATCCTCACCAACACTTGTGTTTTTGAAAGTCTGGGTTTTAGAACCAAGAGTTCTGTCTCAAGTGACTAGATGTTTCCTTTTATATTTTCTTCTGGTTCAAATGGGACAAATTATCCAAGTAGTTCAATTTAAAGCGATAATAAAGTATACTCCTGTGGGTAGAAGAAATTTTATATCTAGTATTTTAGTAGTAAGGTGTGAGTTTAAGCAAAAATTGGATGTTTTATCTGAAGAAATCTGACCCTATAAGTCAGGAAATGGAAATTATTACAAAAGCAGAAAGAATTCTGGGTTAAAAAATGGTAAAAACCATTTCAAAATAACGCTTTCACAAGTTTTTGAACATTTTTGTTTATTAGGTTGATAACTTCTGACGAAAGGAAAAATAAAGGTTTTGTATTTTTTTGTCCTTTATTTCTTTCTAGTCATCTAAAGAAAAAACAATTTTTTTAATGTTTTATTTATTTATTCATGAGAGTCAGAGAGAGAGAGAGGCAGAGGCAGAGGGAGAAGCAGGCTCCCTGCCGAGCAGGGAGCCCGATGCGGGACTCAATCCCAGGACCCTGGGATCATGACCTGAGCCGAAGGCAGACGCTCAACCATCTGAGCCACCTATGTGCCCCGAAAAAACAATTTTTTTAAGATTTTAGTTTTATGTAATCTCTAAACCCAATGTGGGGCTCAAACCTACAACCCTGAGATCAAAAGTCACATGCTCTACTGACTAAGCCAGCCAGGCACCCCCCAATATTTTTTAAAAATGCTGATCATGGGACATCTGGGCGGCTCAGCCAGTTGAGCCTCTGGCTCTTGATTTTGACTCAGGTCATGATCTCATGGTCATGGGATTGAGTCCCATGTTGGACTCTGAGTCTGCTTGTCCCTCTCCTTCCCCTTCTGCCCTCCTCCCTCCCCCTGCTGTGCTCTCACTAATACATAAAATCTTCTAAAAAAAATGCTTATCAGATATTGCCTGAACTCAGAGACCAACTTATAGATGGGTCATGATGTATATATAGTCAGAGGTATGCAAAAGCTATGGTTTTGCAGAGTATAAGCATTGATTTATTAGTGATTACCTTTTTTAACTGCCAATTTCTAATAAAATGAAATTGAAGGAGAGATAAATTAAAGACCATCAAAGTAAACAGGGTCTACACTAGAATATTAACATTGGAAAAGGAACAGGAGAAATCGATTCTAGAGATTATGAAGTTGAATTACAAGGACAGTTGGTTGCTATAGGAAGCAAGGACATGAGCTTTTGAGTGTAGATGATTGTAGGAAATGGGGGTGGAAGAGTAGCTTTGAAAGAGGCAATTTTAATCAGAATATAGTAGTATGAATGTGAAAAGGGACTTGTTTCCAAATTTATTTTCCTAAGTAATTGAGACTTGTCCATGGGAGAAGGTGAGTTCAGGAACTTCCTATGTCACCATCTTGAACTAGAACATATAATTTTCCTAATGGCTAGTGATGTTGAACATCTATTCTTCCTCTAATACCATGTTCCCATTGCTTTTGTGAAGGTAGTATCCTATTGGCTCTCCTGGAAGACATGTTCAGATAGCACATTCTCTGGTTTTATGTAGTAAGTCCATTCTAATATTGTGATCTTTCTTTTTGACGCATTCCTCATATTCTGCTAAGGTAGTTCTAGCATCTTCACCCTCGTTTACTGTAGGCAACGATTGTGTCATTGCTTTAAGGAACCATCCCACTTGTGTAGTAGACTTGGCTTTCGGTGTCCTTCCCAGAATGCCCACTAGCCATATATTCTGCTTCCTGGGTCCAACATCTATAAGAGTCACTCCCAAAGGTGTTTTCACAGTCTCTGCTGGTACATTAAACCTAGTTCTCTAATTTTCTCCATAAGCAAGATTTTTCCTCCTCTCACAGGTTTGGTCTGTCTCTACTTGGGGTTATGCTGAGACTGACCATCTTATTGGCCTGGAAGCAATGAGTGGAGGCTATACAGACCCCAGAGGCATTTGTCACCCCTAGTAAGCTGAAGTTACATGGAAGCAGAAACTGAGAGCTGTGATATGCATAAACTATGAGGCAGATAACAGAGCTACTGAATTTCCTGTGTTGCTAGAATGATGCAAGTTTACATTTGTGGTCCCAGCAAAATTATTATTGGAACTTTTTTACAATGCAGAAATGTCCTGGTTTTGATCTTAAATTGTATGGTCCACCCTAGTGATAGAGAAGAGGGTAAGGAAGCCAATTTCGTAGTGGGAAGAATAAAAAGGGAAGTGTAAATGGAATAAGAAAAAGCAAAGTCGTGTTGGTGATGAAGCACTAGCATGAAGAGTGTGAAGATGTGAATCCTAAACCTTTACTAGAGATATTTTACAGTGTCTGAAGCCCTGCTCTGTTTGGAGTCCTAACATCATTTTGTGAGGTTCCTTTCTCTCCTACTTCTACTTTTTTTTTTAAAGATTTATTTATTTATTTTGAGAGAGTGAGAATGAGAGAAAGAGAGAGAGCACATGAGAGCGGGGAGGGTTAGAGGGAGAAGCAGGCCCCCCGCCAAGCAGGGAGCCCGATGTGGGACTCGATCCCGGGACTCCAGGATCATGACCTGAGCCGAAGGCAGTCGCCCAACCAACTGAGCCACCCAGGCGCCCTCTCCTACTTCTACTTTACTTAACACTGACAGCGCAGCTCCTCTTATTTGAGGTAGACAAAGCAAATCTCTGTCCGTGGCCAAGAGACGAGCCCAACTAAAACAAGTATTGTCATACCACAAATGCTGAACTAAAGGATATATGTTAACATATTTCAGATTTTGTCTGTTAATGGCCAGATGAAAGCCCTGAAGTGAAAGTAAACTGTGCATGTAAATTTAATAAGCACTAAGTATTGTGGTGATAACCCCAGTAGGCAAATATTTCAGGGTTTTACCCTCCAGTTTTCTAAATCTGGCTTATAGATAGAGTGGAATGGCAGAGAAGTGGGCTATACACGTAGGACAATACTGTAAGGAATATTTAATTCTGTTAATGATATAAGGATCACAAGAATTGCAAGATGACATTACAAAAATATATATATCCTCCTTACTATGTGGGTGAATCTATCATAATCTTTGATTCTTACATTGATTCAACAAATTTTTTTATCGTCTTTTCTACAAAATACACTGTGGAAAGAATAAAAGTGTCTTGACATGTCTTTCTCCTTTAGAGATTCATAATTTTCTGAGCAAATAAAAGGCAATGAAAGAACTGAGGAGACAAAGATAATTGTGTTTAGGAGAACGCTCTGGAGAGGGGGTTGTATCTTTTATATGCTTGCTTCATCCCCCTTTTTTTTTTAAAGATTTTATTTATTTATTTGACAGTGAGATACCCAGCGACAGAGGGAACACAAGCAGGTGGAGTGGGAGAAGGAGAAGCAGGCTTCCCGCCGAGCAGGGAGCCCAATGCAGGACTCGATCCCAGGACCCTGAGATCAGGGCCCAAGCCGAAGGCAGACACTTAACGACTGAGCCACCCAGGTGCCCTGCTTCATCCCTTTCTGAAGGCACGTGTCATGTTCAGCATCCCAAGCTTAAGGCAACTCAGGCTTTTTTCTTAAACTTAAGTGGCCATGTTTTTGGCCACTTAACCTTGTCATACTTCAGCTGGTTGTGTTAAAGGAGTGAGCCCCTGACTGAAAGACAGCCAATAAATAGATCAGCTATCAGTCCACTATGTGGGTGGGCATGAAAACTTTGCTTGATAATGTTAGGGAGCAAGAATTTCTGGAGTAAGAATCAAATTGATGTGAGACAGATTAACAGGAGAAAATCAAATTTAATAGGCATATGTAAGGGGAATCTGCATAGACGTGGAAATTCCAAAGACAGACAAAATGAAGTATATATGTCATTCTGAACTGAGAAGGGGTAAGGGGTCTGGGATTTTAGAGGAAAGGAATGCATTTCACAGGGCAATAAGAAGACCAGATGTTTGGGGTACCTGGGTGGCTCAGTTGGTTGAGCGACTGCCTTCGGCTCAGGTCATGATCCTGGAGTCCTGGGATCGAGTCCCGCGTCGGTGCTCCCTGCTCAGCAGGGAGTCTGCTTCTCCCTCTGACCCTCTTCCCTCTCATGCTCTCTATCTCTCATTCTCTCTCTCTCAAATAAATAAATAAAATCTTAAAAAAAAAGACCAGATGTTTGGTAATTAAATGGTTGCCCTACCATACAGATGGGGCACTCAGATAAAATTTATCTCTGTTAATAACCCTTATTCTGGGAAAGACTCCCAATTCAGATTTTTCCGTGTGGTTAAGGGAGGGACAAACATTTCTCTTGCGCCCACAGAGTCTCAAGGTCTTTAAGCTCAAAATAATCCACGTGCCAAAGTGGCACATTCAGGGGGTCACGGGGGTGCTGCCCCAAACCCCTTCAATAAGAATGATAATGCCTGGACCACTCAGTCTTTTAGGAGGTTATGTGTGTTGGTAGTGGAAGGAGGGTCAGAAATACACAGTGAGGCAGAAATTGAGTTGCTGGCAGTAGATTAATAATATTATTAGGTAGGGATCAATGAGCTGCTCCTGAGAAAGGGGGCAATGTTGGTGGCTAACTCAAATAGAGCCATATTAGTTCCTGAACAACTTGGGCTCCCAAACTACATTCTAGACATAAGACCTAGCTATATTAGAATTCCTGATCATTGCCTGGCAATTGGCTTGAGCTTCCAGGGTTCCTAATTTCTACAAGTTTCATTATGCTTTCGAAACTTCAGAAAAAGCAAGGTATAATTTACATATAGTAAAGTATACAAGTCAATTTCAATGGTATTCAGTAACTTTGCTCCAATATAGTTCTGTTCCCTCGTCTCTTCTTTTGTGCTATTATTGTTATACAAACTATATCTTTATATATTATAAGCCCATCAACACAGTTTCATAATTATTACTTTGTCCAGTTGTCTTAATCATACAGGAGAAGGAAAGATTATAAACAAAAATACATCTATACAGTATTTTATATTTACCTATGTAGTTACCTTTCCTGGTACTCTTTAATTCTTCAGGTGAATTCATGTTACTAGTTTTACTCCCCTTAATAGCTGTGGGACTGAATTGGTCTGGAAGAAAATGGAAAGGCATGAACAGAAAGAGTATGACAAAATACAGGAAGAGGGAGGTTAGGTAGAGATTTTCCCATGTAGAGAATTAAAGAGGATACCTCTCATTCAACTAATACTTAACAAGATTTTCCTGTGCATCAGACACTATGCTCAGCACTGGCTATTCAGTCATAGACACAGACATAGTAAGGACACACAGTCTCTGACCTACAGGCTAGTGGAAAAGGAAGGGAATAAAAAGAAAGCCTGTCAATCCATTAAATTACAAATTAAATTTTGTGTTGTGTGTGGTGAGGATTACCCGAGTTAGAGTGTTTAGAAAAGACCTCGTTGCGGATATGATATTTGTTTGTTTGTTTTTCTTAAGATTTTATTTTTAAGTAATTTCTACACCCAACATGGGGCTCGAACTCATAACCCTGAGATCAAGAGTCGCATGCTGACTGAGCCAGGCACCCCCTTGATATGATATTTAAATTGAGATCTGAAGAATAAGGAGGCAGCTTCGTGGGTGAGAGGGATGAGGATTTAGGGCGTTCTAGGTAGGGCAAGCAATAAGTGCAAAAGCTCTAAGGCAGAGGGATGAACTTGCCATGTTGGAGATCAGAGAGATCAATGTACTCGGTGTGCTTGAGGCAAAATGAATGAAGTGGGGGGTAGGAAAGAAGAGCTTGAGAGATAAGTAGGTCCTTGATTATGTAGCACCCTGTATATGAGCTTAAGGCGTTTTTGTTTTGTTTTTTTAAGATTTTATTTATTTATTTGACAGAGAGAGAGAGAGAGAGAGAGAGAACACAAGTAGGGGGGAGCTGCAGGCAGAGGGAGAAGCAGGCTTCCTGCTGAGCAGGGAACCCAATGTGGGGCTCGATCCCAGGACCCTGGGATCATGACCCGAGCCAAAGGCAGACGCTCAATGACTCAGCCATCCAGGCACCCTGAGCCTAAGGAGTTTTGACATTACTTGAAGCATAAGGGAAAGCCATTTAAGCAGAGGTAATAAACTGATAGTCTGTAGTCTCTGCCTCAAGACATATTCTATACCTAGTACAGTGTTTTGCCAAAAATTTTAATTTCAAAATGGAAATTTCATATAAAAGTTTGAATTTGCAGCTTTTCTTGAAAAAAGCTGAAGATCTCTCCATATTGGACTCCAGCTGTTTGGTGGAAGTTGGTTGTAATGCAATGTTGGGGTTTTCCCAGGCAAGTGCAAAGGAGGCAGAGGGGGGTTGGAGTTGAAGCTATTTTTAAGGGAGTGATTATTACGGTAAACCACAGAGCCCAAGCTGAGTAAGGTGGAAATCAAAGACTAGATGGGGCTGATGGTGGATGGACATGATGGTTCAGTGGACTGGTCATCCTAACTGAGCTCAAAGAGTTATTGCCATAAGTTTCACTAGTGAACCAGAAGAACAAGAGGTTGTGGTGGGAGAGAGCAATGTTAGGGCTTTGATTACAGATGTGGCCATTTCTGGCAAGACAAGACCCAGAGTATAACCATGGGAGGAGACGGCTAACTTGGGGTAGAGGAAAAAGTCACTGGGTATGAGACAGTCAACCACTTGAGAAATCAGAATAATAACAGGAATTGAACTGAAGAGAAAGACTTTAAGTCAGATTCTAGTCTTCAATGAATAAGAGAGAGTGACCCGGAGATCGCAAGATGACAATCTTTTTTTTTTAAAAGATTTTATTTATTTATTTGATAGAGAGAGACAGCGAGAGAGGGAACACAAGCAGAGGGAGTGTGAGAGGGAGAAGCAGGCTTCCCGCGGAGCAGGGAGCCCAATGCAGGGCTCGATCCCAGGACCCTGGGACCATGACCTGAGCCGAAGGCAGACGCTTAACGACTAAGCCACCCAGGTGCCCCCCTTTTTTTAATTAATTAATTTTTTTATGTAGTGTTCCATGATTCATTGTTTGCCTATAACACCCAGTGCTCCATTCAATACATGCCCTCTTTAATACCCATCACCAGGCTAACCCATCCCCCCACCCCTCTCCTCTCTAGAACCCTTAGTTTGTTTCTTAGAGTCCATAGTCTCTCATGGTTCGTCTCCCCCTCCGATTTACCCCCATCCTTTTTTCCCTTCCTACTATCTTCTTTTTTTTTTTTTTTTAACATATAATGTATTATTTGTTTCAGAGGTGCAGGTCTGTAAATCATCAGTCTTACACAATTCACAGCGCTCACCATAGCACATACCCTCCCCAATGTCTATCACCCAGCCACCCCATCCCTCCCACCCCCCACCACTCCAGCAACCCTCAGTTTGTTTCCTGAGATTAAGAATTCCTCATATCAGTGAAATCATATGATACATGGCTTTTTCTGATTGACTTATTTCGCTTAGCATAATACCCTCTAGTTCCATCCACGTCGTTGCAAATGGCAAGATTTTGGTTTTTTTAATGGCTGCATAATATTCCATTGTATATATATATATACCACATCTTCTTTATCCATTCATCTGTTGATGGACGTCTTGGCTCTTTCCATAGTTTGACTATTGTGGACATTGCTATAAACTTTGGGGTGCATGTACCCCTTCGGATCACTACATTTGTATCTTTGGGGTAAATACACGGTAGTGCAATTGCTGGGTCATAGTGTAGCTCTATTTTCAACTTTTTGAGGAACCTCCATCCTGTTTTCCAGAGTGGCTGCACCAGCTTACATTCCCACCAACAGTGTAGGAGGGTTCCCCTTTCTCCGCATCCCCACCAACATCTGTCATTTCCTGACTTGTTAATTTTAGCCATTCTGACTGGTACGAGGTGGTATCTCACTGAGATTTTTGGATTTCCCTGATGCCAAGTGATGTTGAGCACTTTTTCATGAGTCTGTTGGCCATTTGGATGTCTTCTTTGGAAAAATGTCTGTTCATGTCTTCTGCCCATTTCTTGATTGGGTGTTGAGCTTGATAAGTTCTTTATAGATTTTGGATACTTGCCCTTTATCTGATATGTCATTTACAAATATCTTCTCCCATTCTGTCGGTTGTCTTTTGGTTTTATTGACTGTTTCCTTTGCTGTGCAAAAGCTTTTTATCTTGATGAAGTCCCAATAGTTCATTTTTGCCCTTGCTTCCCTTGCCTTTGGTGATGTTTCTAGGAAGAATTTGCTGTGGCTGAGGTCGAAGAGGTTGCTGCCTGTGTTCTCCTCTAGGATTTTGATGGACTCCTGTCTCACATTTAGGTCTTTCATCCATTGTGAGTCTATTTTTGTGTGTGGTATAAGGAAATGGTCCAGTTTCATTCTTCTGCGTGTGGCTGTCCAATTTTCCCAACACCATTTGTTGAAGAGACTGTCTTTTTTTCCATTGGACATTCTTTCCTGCTTTGTCGAAGATGAGTTGACCATAGAGTTGAGGGTCCATTTCTGGGCTCTCTATTCTGTTCCATTGATCTATAAGTGTGTTTTTGTGCCACTATCATACTGTCTTGATGATGACAGCTTTGTAATAGAGCTTGAAGTCCGGAATCGTGATGCCGCCAGCTTTGCTTTTCTTTTTCAACATTCCTCTGGTTATTCAGGGTCTTTTCTGGTTCCATATAAATTTTAGGATTATTTGTTCCATTTCTTTGAAAAAAGTGGATGGTATTTTGATAGGGATTGCATTAAATGTGTAGATTGCTCTAGGTAGCATTGACATCCTCACAATATTTTTCTTCCAATCCATGAACATGGAAAGTTTTTCCATTTCTTTGTATCTTCCTCAATTTCTTTCATGAGTATTTTATAGTTTTCTGAGTACAGATTCTTTGCCTCTTTCGTTAGATTTATTCCTAGGTATCTCATGGTTTTGGGTGCAATTGTAAATGGGATCGACTCCTTAATTTCTCTTTTTTCTGTCTTGTTGTTGGTGTATAGAAATGCATCTGATTTCTGTGCATTGATTTTATATCCTGCCACTCTACTGAATTCCTATATGAGTTCTAGCAGTTTTGGGGTGGAGTCTTTTGGGTTTTCCACATAAAGCATCATATCATCTGCAGAGAGTGAGAGTTTGACTTCTTCTTTGCTGATTCGGATGCCTTTTATTTCTTTTTGTTGTCTGATTGCTGAGGCTAGGACTTCTAGTACTATGTTGAATAGCAGTGGTGATAGTGGACATCTCTGCCGTGTTCCTGACCTTAGGGGGAAAGCTCTCAGTTTTTCCCCATTGAGAATGATATTCGCTGTGGGTTTTTCATAGATGGCTTTTTTACCCTCTATCCCTATACTCTGAAGAGTTTTGATCAAGAATGGATGCTGCACTTTGTCAAATGCTTTTTCTGCATCTATTGAGAGGATCATATGGTTCTTGTTCTTTCTTTTATTAATGTATTGTATCACATTGATTTGCGGTTGTTGAACCAACAATAAGATGACAGTTTTGATCACTCCTGATAGTCCTGAAGAGGATAAGGGTGCAGTAGGATAGCAAGGAAGTGAATGAGCTTTACCTCCTGGTGCTGTGGTACATGGGTGTTTTAGTTATCTCAGGCTGCTACAACAAATTACCATAGCCTGGGCGACTTAAACGACAGATATTTATTTCTCACAGTTTTTAATGCTGGTAAGTTCAAGATTAAGGTGCTGGCAGATTGGATCCCTGCTGAGAGTCCTCTTCCTGGCTTGCAGACTGCCACCTTCTCTCTAGGAGAGAGGGAGATCTGGTCTTTATTCCTTTTTTATAAGAACATCAATCTCATCATAGGTGCTCCACTCTCACAACCTTATCTAAACCTAATTACCCCCCAAAGACCTCACCTGCTAATACCATCACATCAGGGGTTAGAATGTCACATATGAATTTTGAAGGGATACAAACATTCAGTCTATAACACAATGGAATGGTTGACTTTGACTGGAAACCAATGCTAGAAACTGAGGTGTTCCTGTCAGGGGGTCCCCTTTAAATGTTCATTTTTTTCTTTTTCTTTGGATTCTGGGAACAGTCACAATAATACTCAGCTAATTTGTTTTTGTTTATGTTTTTTGTTTTTAAAGACATTTTATCCATTTTTATTTTTTTAAAAAGATTTTATTTATTTATGTATTTATTTATTTTATTTTATTTTATTTTTTTTAAAGATTTTATTTATTTATTTGAGAGAGAATGAGAGATAGAGAGCATGAGAGGGAAGAGGGTCAGAGGGTCAGAGGGAGAAGCAGACTCCCTGCTGGGCAGGGAGCCCGATGCGGGACTCGATCCCGGGACTCCAGGATCATGACCTGAGCCGAAGGCAGTCGCTCAACCAACTGAGCCACCCAGGCACCCAATGTATTTATTTATTTTAGAGAGGCAGGGAGGGGCAGAGGAAAAGAATCTCAAGCAGACTCCCTGCTGAATGCAGAGCCTGACATGGGGCTCGATCTTATAACCCTTAGATCATGAACTGAGCTGAAATCAAGATTCAGATGCTTAACCCACTGAGCCACCCAGGCACCCATATCTATCTATCTATCTATCTATCTATCTATCTATCTATCTATCTATCATCTATTTACTTAATTTACTTTAAGTAGGTTCCACACCTGGCGTGGAGCCCAACGTGGGGCTTGAACTCACAACCCTGAGATCAAGACCTGAGCTGAGATCAAGAGTCAGACGTTTAACTGACTAAGCCACCCAGGCACCCCCAGTTAATTTTTTAAAAATTACCATTCCACATAGTTAATATCAAACTTTCAATAAAAGTCAAATATAGACTCAGTCTTTGTGTTCATGGCATTGTGGGAAATTGAGGGGCGGGCAATGAATGTAAGCGTGGCTTTTGTGCATACCTCTCTACTCATATAAGCAACATATCCATTGAGTTCTCAGAGGTCACCAGCATCAAAAGGAGCAGGGGTCTTTGGTGAAGCTACCCCAGGAGAATGTTACATCCCTGAATCTGCAGAAATCCTGAGGCAGGCACTACGCTTTCCACATCAGTGGTTAGTGGGATGATGCTGAAATGTTGAGAGGGACACTTTGAGATATCTGGAGGACTTGGAAACACCCAGGTGGCTGATATCTGGGATGTAGAAAA
The DNA here is from genome assembly GCF_009762305.2 of Zalophus californianus. NCBI lineage: Eukaryota > Metazoa > Chordata > Mammalia > Carnivora > Otariidae > Zalophus > Zalophus californianus. The sequence continues at coordinate 109,771,650 of NC_045595.1, read as the reverse complement.
GAAGACTATGGGGTGGAAAGTAGGGAAAATGGACAGAGCTGTCTTCAACTTGGAAAGTGAGGGAGCAGAAAGGACATTGAAACAGCAAAGAAGAATTGGGACAGAATTGCCCATGAAGAAATCTTATTTTTTTCTACTTACTAACTGAAGCTATTCAAAATCTCTTAATATATAGAACTTTTGTTTTTATTTGATATAGTAAGTAAGGATTTTGATAGTGTATCTTTTTAGTTGGATTTTCCCCAATAACATTTGCATTGCACCCTCACTGGAAATTTATACGGATTTATATGTTTTAGCTGATTGCCTTTGTGGGAGGCAGTGTTGTGGTTAAGTGCACATACTGAGCCAATTGGCTGAGTTGAATCCCAGCACAACAGCCCAGCTCACCACTTCTTGGCTGGGTGACTTTAGCTACTGGTTTAATCACTCTACATACTTACTCTTTAAAATTGGGATTAATAATAGTGTCTGTCTTATAAAGTCGCTGTGAGGATCAGGGTGTTAATATAAGAAAAGTATTTAGAATGGTGCCTGGCACATAGTAAGGAAGGTTTAAGTATTAGCTAATGTTATTTACTTTCTTTCTATTAGCTATAGTACTGAGGCACTATATTTTTTTTAAGATTTTATTTATTTATTTGACAGAGAGAGAGAGAGGAACAGTGAGAGCAGGAACACAAGCAGGGGGAGTGGGAGAGGGAGAAGCAGGCTCCCCACTGAGCAGGGAGCCTGACACGGGGCCCAATCCCAGGACCCTGGGATCATAACCTGAGCCGAAGGCAGACATTTAACCAACTGAGCCACCCAGGTGCCCCATGAGGCACTACAGTTTTTTTTTTTTTTAATTTTATTTATTTATTCATGAGAGACAGAGAGAGAGAGAGAGAGAGAGAGAGAGAATGGCAGAGGGAGAAGCAGGCTCCCAAGGAGCAGGGAGCCCGATGCGGGACTTGATCCCAGGACCCTGGAATCATGACCTGAGCCGAAGGCAGACGCTTAACCATCTGAGCCACCCAGGCGCCCGAGGCACTACAGTTCTTGAAGGCACTACTTATAATATGTGTTAGGAATATAACATATTCCATTTTGACTCCTAAAGGTAATATGTGCATAAGGTAAAAAAAAAAATTTCCAACGGTATACTTGCACAGTCCAATGTCATAGCCGCTAGCCACATGTGACTATTGAAATTAACTAAATTAATAAAATTAAAAATTTAGTTCCTGAGGCTCCTGGCTGGTTCAGTCAGTAGAGCCTGGGAGTTCAAGCCCCAGGTTGGGCTTAGAGCTTACTTTAAAAAAATAAAAATTCAGTTCCTCAGTTGTACCAGCTACATTTCAAACACACGGCAGCCACATGTGGCTATTCGGTATGAAACTGAACAGTGCAGATGCACAACATTTCCATCATTGCAAAATGTTCTATTAGAGCTGGTAGATAGTTAAACCTCTCCACCATTCCTACCCCAATCCCTCTCCCGAGGGGCAATCACTTGTATAGCTTTTCATGCTTCACACACACACATATTTTTTTACACAAATGTTACCATATCATTTTTTTAAGGATTTTATTTATTTATTTGACAGAGAGAGAGCACAGGAGCAGAGGGAGCGGCAGGCAGAGGGAGAGGGAGAAGCAGCCTCCCTGCTGAGCAAGGAGCCTAACCACCTTTTTGCACTGAAGATATCTCAAGAATTCTTTCTTGACCATTTGCTCCAAACCCCAATAGGTCATCATCTATCATTTATTCCTGCTCTTTCAGGTGACTCTGAGAATAGTAAAGATCCCAGCCAGTACCTCACACCGACCTGGTGCATTTGCAAAACCTGCTTTGGAGAATTAACCACATCTGAGGCAAACAAATAATGTGCTAAGAGTTCATCTTCTTCTGGATTTCTCCAGCATCATTTGGTTCCTCACCAAGGTGAAGTTTGTAGGGGGAAGGAAAAATAAATTTCCTTCTACTCTTCTAGGTTCTTGGCTGAGACACACCTGTAATAAAGACAGATTAACAGAAGAAAAACAGAATTTAAGAACGTGTTTACCTCCTGTATACCTGGGAGATACCAAGGAAAACCGAGTAACTCCCCAAAATGGCCTAAGCCATCCCCTTAAATAACATCTCCAGCTAAAGACTAGAAGATGTTGGGGGATGGGGAGGCCAGTTATGAGAAGTTACCCTGAAAAGCCCAGTAAACAAGGGTAAGGTTGTTATGCAGATTTAAATTCATGCCTTCTCCACTGATAAATTTCCAGAGATTTAGAGTCAGATTTAGTTTCCTTGGTACACACACACACAGAAAGAGAGAGAGAGAGAGAGAGAGAGAGACACCTTTACAAATGGAGATGTCCCTTATAAATGTAAGTTGTTCTTATAAAAGAGTAACTTTTACTTGGTTTTTAGAACTTGCATCTGCAGTTTCTTAAAAATAATCAGCTCAAGGTAATCCTTATGCCAAAGAGCCATATTTTGGGGTGACCTATTTTGCTCCCGTACATTTGCATCTTTGAGACTTGAGTCTCTCCGTGTGTTGTCAGGGACGGTTTGTCCTAAATCCAATGGTTGTATACGGCATTGATTTGAACAGTGACTTTTCAAAGACACAACGTGATTCAGGAAGCCAAGAAACAACAGCACTTCAGAATTCATGGCACCAACGGAATGATTATTACTTAAGCCACCATTACTAGGGATGGCAGATACACTAAGGAGCTCAGCTACTGCTGGGATAGCGGGGGTGGGTATGGCTTCCGGACTCTTCTTTGTGGTGTGGGGAGGAAAAAGTTTTCCTCTACCTTCTTTGGATCCCTGGCTGGGTCTGAAAATGAAACTGATAAAGACAGAGTAACAGGAGAAAAGGATATAAATTGATTTAATGCAAGTTTTATGTGACATGAGAACTTTCATAAGGAAATAAAGACCTGAAGAAACAGATCTCCAGCTATAGGGAAGGCACTTCTCTCAGGAGGATTTTGTGACCAGTTTCAGGGAAGAAGGGCAAGGGAGGGAGATCGGAATGACCTTCCTGCTCCTGCTGTTTTCTCCGACTCCTTCAGCTTAAAATACTCACTCTGCCAAGGTGCCACTTTTGGGATAGTGTGTCCTGAATCCCATCAGTGGTTTGGAGCTTTCCTCATGCCATTACCAATGCAACTATTTCAATGAAGGCAAGTCACAGGAAGAAAGTAATGCAAAAAATTTTTAAGATTTTATTTATTTGAGAGAGAGAGAGAGAGAGAGAGAGCACAAGCAGGGGAAGTGGCAGAAGGAGAGAGAGAAGCAGATGCCTCTGCTGAGTAGGGAGCCCAATGCAGGACTGGATCCCAGGACCCTGGGATCATGACCTGAGCGGAAGGCAGACGCTTAAGCGACTGAGCCACCCAGGCGCCCCTAATGTTATCATATCATTACATTGTCCTGCATCTAAATGTTGTTTAAAAATATACTAATATATACTACTACTAATATACTAGAAACTAATATAGTCAGCTTTCTACATTTAATTAACAGTTTAAGAATTTAGAGCACGTGATAGGCTTACAAAGCAACTGTGCAGACTTCAAAGCACAATTCAAATATAATATGCATCTCGTTATATTTGGGAGCTAGTGCAAGTAATGGACTACTTCAATTTCCTTTCTGCATTGCAGATGCGGAACCCACACTAAGGCTGGGTTAACTGAAGTCACGTCCTGATCATCTCCCCTCCCCACCAGGATGGCCGGGAGGCCTTCAGCCCCCGTCCCTGCCCCACACAGACGTCCAGCGCGACGGAAACCCCCTGCATAAACGCTGGGGTGGGGGTCACTGACGCATGTCTCCAACTCAGTTGCGAGGCCCGCCCACAGGCGACGAGCGAGGGAATAGCCAGCCGTCAGGCCACTCCCAGGTGGCGGAGACAGGGACCCCGCTGTCAGTCCGCGCGCGGCGCCCCAGGGGAGCCCGGACCGGCGCAGTCGTTCCGAGGAGCGCGGCGCCCCCTGTCGTCCGCCCGAGGAGCGCGCCGCTGGCTCGCGGGAAGTCGGGAACATGGCGGGGCGGCCTGGGGCCCGGGCCTCGCAGCCGCCGGACCGGGACGCAGCCGCGCCCAATGTGGTGGCGCGGGTCTCGCAGTGGGCGGACGACCACCTGCGCCTCGTCCGGGTAGAGACCCGCCGGCCGGGCAGGCGGTGGGCGCGGGGCCGCGCGGAGCGAGCCTCAGGGAGAGGGGCTGCGGGAGGCCCCGCGCCGGAGGCCCGGGCGGGGCGGAGGGCCTTGTCGTAGGGGTCAGCGAGTGAGGGGCGGCGGTGGGAGGAGTGCGGCCGGGCTGGGCTCGCTGCGTGAGATGGGCGCGGCGGGCCAAGGAGGCTAGCTCTGCCTAATTACTGCCACGACCGTGGTGGGTCCCAGGGACACCTCAGAGACGGAGACGCAGCAGGGCTTGGGGCGTCAGCGGTCCCCGAGAACAGTTGGGGACGGCGAGGCACAGAAGACCCGGGGGGGGGGGGGGCACGTGGTCCTGTAGGCCTTATGTTTTGAATGAAGTGAGAGAGCACTGGAGTTCGACCAAGAGTGGGACATCTTAGGTGACCAGGCGAGACAAGGTTGTGGCTGATCCCCCGGGGGTGGTGTGGTTGATATGGGGTGGGATGCAAAGAAAGAGTCCAGGGGGCTGCCCGCTGGGTGGTTGGTGGTCAACGTTGCTTCTGTGGAGGAGTTAGGGGTCAGCGATTTGGTGGGAAAATCTAGAGGACCCTTTGGACCTGGGAACTTGAAGGTGGAGATATGTGAACTTGAAGATGGTCACCAAAATTCCAAACAGAGTTGTAGATGTTATCTAGGCAACCAGGTACAGGAATCTGACATTGAAGGGAGATTGTAACTGGACATAGAACTTGAGGAACGAACTGCATAAAGCTCCAGCAGTGTTTAAAGCTTGGATGGCATCATGGAACAAGTCAGAAAAGTTACTCAAGAAGTCCTAGAATTGAGACCTGGGACCTGAGGGATCCTCTTAACATGAATTTGGGAAATGAAAAGCAGGAAGTCAGCAAAGACTGGGAAGAAACAGGGAAGGAGGAGGAGGAAAATCAGGAAAACCAGGTGTCCTAGAAGCCAAGTGAAGAGAATATTTTCAGAGAGAATGATTAACTTTGTTAAATTCTTCTGAGAAGTCGAGTAGGACCATGAGCTTTGCAAATGCTCTGCAGCCGTGCAGCACAAGGCCCGGGATCATGCTGTTTCCTTCACCAGAACAGCTCTTATCCCTGGAATATTGCCTACCACTTAGTAAGGGCTAGATACGCATTGGTGGCATTAATGAATGATAGACAAGGCCTCTTGTGTTATTTGACAAGGCCTGGGTTCTTCCAGTGAAGCAGAAATTGGTGCATGGATTATTTCAAATTAAAAAAAATGATTTCAATAGATTGAGAGAGGAAACGGTGTTTATGTTGCTACATGGAGGGATGCCTAGGTGGCTCAGTCAGTTAAGCGTCTAGCTTCTGCTCAGGTCTTGGTCCCAGGGTCCTGCTGCTCTTCCTACTTGTGCTCTCTCTTTCTGTCTATCAAATAAATAAATAAAATATTTTTAAAAAATCTTACAAAAAATAAATTGGCACATGGATACATTATTCCAAATATCCCAATCGTAGGATGTATCCTTGTGTATGTTTCCTTTCTTTTTCCTACAAATGGGAAATCCACAGAACAAACAAAAGGCATTATGTGTTGGTAATTATAAAATTTTCACTGCCTTGTTATATGTTTGCCTGATGTTTAGAGCAAGATCAGAGTTGGATCTAAGTGGCTTCACTTGAACACTAAGAGCAATCTTAGCATCTTCATTTCTTTCCTTGTGTATATTTTCAGCTTCATTTCTTACATACCTAGTTGTATTTATTGAAAGAAAGCATGTTAGATTATCACTCTTGTTGAGGAAGTCGCAGGTTCTTATTTTTAAATTAAACTCTTTTAAGTCTATTTCAGTTTTGTTTTTTTTTTTTAAGATTTTATTTATTTATTTGACAGAGAGAGAGCACAAACGGGGAGCAGCGGGGAGAGGGAGAAGCAGACTCCCCACTGAGCAGAGAGCCCGACCTGGGGCTGGATCCCAGGACCCTGCGATCAGGACCTGAGCTGTCCCAATCTATTCCAGTTTAAATGAAGCACTTTAAAAACATTCATAAGTTCTCCCCCAACTGTTTACCCACATATACATCCATTATATTTTAAGGTTTTGATGGTAAAGTTTTCTACCAAATATTTACATTCCCACTGTAGACTCAGGGTTACGCAAGTTACTGTGGGCATTGTTCAAGAAGTATTAGACCAATCCATGCATTTAAGGAATTCATGGTTAAAAGGAACAGTCAATAGAGAACAATACAATGTTACATATATAATTACTGTGCATGCCAGATTGGGAGAAAAGAGGGAAGATTAATGAATAGGTGGGCAGTTAAAGTTTGTTGGGAGAAATGGGCCTTTAGTTGAAGGATGTGCCTTATTTGGACACTCAGGGAGGCCAGTCTTCTTTTTTTTCCCCCTTCCAATTAGTACTTTTACTATTATGAATAATAACTAGTGAGAATTAATCATTTAATCTCTTTCTGAAGAACATCAGCACCGTAATGGCCATAGCTGGAACAATGTTACTTCTAAGAAGTGTTCGGATGGTAAGTTAAAAAATGAAGAAGGCACAATGAAAAGCAAGAGACAGTTAATTTCTTCTCACTTCATGACCGTTTTTCTTTCAAGCAATGTATCGTTTTGTTATTCATATTAGAAGTTTTAAATATTATTTTAGAACAACAAACCTATTTTAAGATCTTGGTTTAAAAGCAACACATCCACAGGAAAGTGATTGCCCAGTCTGTATTTCCATAATCACTTTTCTTTGTGCTTAAAAAGGAATCTGTAAAGGATTTAGTTGGCTAGAATGTGATAATCACTAAATTTGCATTTCAGACATTGTAGCATCTCTCAAAACTGTTTTGTATAGTGGTTTTAGATTTAGATTACAGTCTAATTATATCCTTTAGCACTGAATAATTTATACTTTCTCTGTTTTGCAATAATCTGTAAGATCTATTTAATGAATAGAGCAAGAAGTATGATGTAAAAAAAATAATTTATGCTTTCAGTTAGCATATTTTTTGCCCTTTCAATAATGTTAATAATAGATATTGTGGAATCCGTTTGACAATTCAAGATTTATAAGTGTTTTTTATGTAACTGATTCTTGTCACTGGGTGTAATTATAGTATCATGTTACAATCTGGTAGGGGTTTATTGCTTCTGTGTATATTAATGTCCTACATTTATTATCTCTATATTGTTTTATATTATCATTGACTACGTAGTGTCACCATACTATATAGTACATCTTTTCTAACTGTTGCCTTTTCTGACTCCAGTGTCAGAACTTTTATCCCCCCTTTTTTTATTACGTGTCTTGAACTCATTTTTAACCTTATATTTAATAATCTAATAGGTTTTTTCTTTTAACACCTCCATGGTTTTGTAAATCATTCACGTTTAGCTTATATATATATTTTTAGAATGGAACTTTTGAAACTTTAGCTCTTTTTATTCCACCTTTTTCTTTATCTTACAATCTATTTTCCATGACATTTGTATTTTAAAGGTTTCAAAATTGTCAAAATACTAAATGATCTGATTAAGAATTTAGGTAAAAATAAGGGGCGCTTGGGTGGCTCAGTCGGTTAAGTGTCTGCCTTCAGCTCAGGTCATGATCCCGGGGTCCTGGGATTGAGCCCCACATCAGGCTCCCTGCTCAGTGGGGAGCCTGCTTCTCCCTCTGCCCCTCACCCTACTTGTGCTCTCTCTCTCTCACTAGCTCTCTCTCAAACAAATAAATAAAATCTTAAAAAAAAAGAATTCAGATTAAAATAATGCTAAGGGATTATTTCTCTTGTTAGCCCTTAAAAATTACATAAATCAATTATAGATCATTTTAAGTTATACAATATTAGGAATGTTATTGATTTATGCAAATTACTTATTCATTAATACAAATTTATATTAGTATGTTATGAAGTTATTCATCTTAGACTATAGTTCTGGTGTCTTTTTTTCCTTAGATTTTATAGTTTTTTAAAATAGTGACTATTGATGAGAAGAACAAACTAAAAAGGTGGGAAAAGAACATTGGGACATTAGGGGACAAAAAATTCTATTGTGTAACAGTTGGAGAACTTTGGCTACAAGTAAGAGAAACCCCATGCAACTGTGGCTTAACCAAGTTAAAAGGCTTTTTTTCTCATGTCATAAGACTTCTGGAGGTAGGAGGCTGCTGGCATTGCTTCTCTGGCTCAGTGACAGAGAGTTTAGGTCTGTATGATACTCTGTGCCTTTCCTCATGGCACAGAATGGCTGCTCTAGCTCCAAATAGTGTATTCATGTTCAAAGCAGGAGGAGAGGGAAAAGGAAGCCACATCTTTTCCTTTTATCAAGAAAGCAAAAGTTTTACCAAAAGCCTTCAGTATACTTTTGCTTACATCCTTTTATCATATGGCCACCTCTAGGTGGAAAGGAGGTTGGGAAAGTGGCCATTTAGCTTTTCCATCCCTTAAAGTACATGATGACAAGGGAGAGAGGCTTGGGAATGGATATTGCATTAACCAACCAAGGGCCTGGCACAAGGAGCCTTCACAGCTCCCCTTCAGCTTTCTTTTTGTGTTTCTGTTTTTCTCCCCTTTTTCCTCCTCCTGACTTTACCAGTCTCTCATATTCTTTCAATTACTGGTAGAAAAGTCCAAATTTCTTATTTAAAATAAAAATGATTGAGTTCAGTACTGTGCTAAACACTTGATATACATAATTTCATTTAATACTTAAGATAATCCTATGAAACAGGTGTTCTATTTTTTTAAAAAAGATTTTATTTATTTATTTATTTATTTAGGGAGTGGGGAGAGAGGCAGAGGGAGAGAGAGAATCTCAAGCAGACTCCCCACTGATCGCAGAGCCTGACTCGGGGCTTGATCCCATGACCCTGAGATCATGACCTGAGCAAAATCAAGAGTCAGATGCTGAACCAACTAAGCCATCCAGGTGCCCTGAAACAGGTGTTCTTATACCTAATTTTTATAGATGAGGAGATGGATGCTTGAAGAAGTTAAGTAATTTTCACAAGATCATCCAGCTAGTATGTGGCAAAACTGGATTTCAAATTTCATCTTCCTGAATTTGAAACCCTTATTATTTTCTCTTCACAATGCTTCCAGCTTTTGTCTGTTTGCCTTTAGGACACTTCCTTCACCATCTGAAGCTTAGGGACAATGTTCTTGTTAGTGGCATCATCTTTCTGCCTCTTTTAGAGAGCAGGATGTTTATCACAAGCTCAGAATTCACTTCCTTTAAAGATATCTTCCTCAAATGTTCTTATTCTTTCGATTTTTGACCCTTTAGCATTTATGATTTTATTTACTTATTTGAGAGAGAGGGAACATGGGCAGGGGCAGAGGGAGTGGGAGAGAGAATCTTAAGCAGGGGCTCAATCTCATGACCCTGAGATCATGACCTGAGCTGAAATCAAGAATCAGATGCTTAACCGACGGAGCCACCGAGGAACCCAACCCTTTAGCACTTGTACGTTATATATATATTTTTTAAGATTTTATTTATTTGATAGAGAGCACAAGCCGGTAGTGGCAGGCAGAGGGAGAGGGAGAAGCAGGCTCCCCACCGAGCAGAGAGCCTGATGTGGAGCTCCATCCTAGCCCACTGGGATCATGACCCGAGCCAAAGGCAAACACCCAACTGACTGAGCCACCCAGGCGCCCACTTATACTTTATCTTAAACCTATTTATGTATTGCTCTGCTGTTGTATTCTGGTTTTATGTATATTGTTAGTTCATCTTCCAGATAGTGCCTGTTATATGACAGAAACACAGCACCGAACTTTCTGCTGTTGAGGGATTATTGGATGCAGAAAAGGTAGATGCAGTGGGATCTACCTTTAAAGGTTCTTCACATAGACTGTGAGTTCCTTGAGAGTATGAACATGGATTCTATAGACAGTTTCGTCCCCTAGCTCCTTAATAATTTCTTTTTTTCTTTAAATATTTTTATTGTTATGTTAATCACCATACATTACATCATTAGTTTTTGATGTAGTGTTCCATGATTCATTGTTTGTGCATAACACCCAGTGCTCCATGCAGAAGGTGCCCTCTTTAATACCCATCACCGGGCTAAAATCCTTAATAATTTCTAAAACTCCAAACATCAAGGCACTCTTAGGTCTTTTTATGTATATCTGTCAATGAAAACACCTAAAAATTAAAAAGGGATAGATGTTTAGTAATTGAAGACATCATTAATGACCCTCTCTACTTCTAAGTCTCATCTCTCCTGTGCAAAATATTCTTGGTTTTCTCATGTGGTGTGGTTTCCAGGCTCTTTATCATCTTTTTTCTCCTCTTCTAGCTTTGTTCCAGTTTGTTGAAGTTTTTTATGAAATGTGATACCCAGGACAGCACAGTGTTTTCCATTCAGGCCTGATTTAGAGCAATCTCTTCCTCACTTCTCTTGTTTTGGATCCTGTTCCTTACAACGTTGCTTGGTGTTTGGACTTTGGTGGGGAGCAGTGGGGAGTCAAGAAGAGAGGGAGTTTGTACTTTTTTTTTTTTTGTAGACTTGTCACACTTTCATTTTGAGTTCACAGTGAACTAAAAGGTCTTAATCTTTTTCATATGTGCTACAATTAGTTTATTCTCTTCTATCCTACATTAGTTGCGGGGAATACGGGGGAAGAATTTTATATTTTATCCCATCATCCTAGTTGTCAGGATCTTTTAAAATACTAACTCTCACTTTTAGTATTCATACTTTTTTTTTCCCTGAAAGATTTTTTTTAAAGTAATCTCCACACCCAATGTGGGGCTCGAACCCACAACCCCAAGGTCAAGAGTTGCATGCTCCACCAACAGAGCCAGCCAGGTGCCCCCCCTCCTATAAACACTTTGATTAAATCATAGTTAAATATTAATCTAAAATTAAGGACCAAGGGGCGCCTGGGTGACTCAGTCATTAAGCGTCTGCCTTCGGCTCAGGTCATGATCCCAGGGTCCTGGGATCAAGCCCCGCATCGGGCTCCCTGCTCCGCGGGAAGCCTGCTTCTCCCTCTCCCACTCCCCCTGCTTGTGTTCCCTCTCTCGCTGTGTCTCTCTCTGTCAGATAAATAAATAAAATCTTTAAAAAAAAATAAAAATAAATTTAAAAATTTAAAAAAATAAAATTAAGGACCAAATTAAAATTTTTCAGTGGTTATATCTTCTTGTTAAATGTTTAGATGACAACTTGACATACTTAATTTTAAAATGAAAATAATTAAATGTTATATATATTTTTTTATAAATCAACAGACATCAAAATTTACAAGTTCTTCAGATATTCCAGTAGAATTTATACGAAAGAATGTTAAACTACGTGGACGAGTACGCCGAATAACTGAGAACGGTTTAGAAATTGAGCATATTCCTATCACTTTACCTATTATATCTTCATGGAAAAGTAAGTAAAGTGCAAGACTAATACAAATATTTTAGGATTTGCTAATTAGAAGTTATTTGTAAAATAGCAAAAAATGTCATTTTAAGTTTTGATAACTTTGTGGGAAAAGTACAAACTCTTGGCTTTAAATACCAGGAACTATTTAATTTGGCTCCAGATTTCTCTTTTTCCCCCCTTCCTCCTTTTATTCAACCATTCAGTATTTCATTCAGGCGTTCATGCATTCTTTCCACAGATACTGAGCAACTGTTACGTTCTAGGCCCTATAGTAGCTGTATGGTGCTGAGGGAAACAGACAGGACTGCCCTTTGGAGCTTACAGTCTAAGTGGGAAATAGACAACAGACAAATGAAGGTTGTCCTAAGAACTATGAAGAAAAGGAGCAAAGTGCTAGTTCGAGCATTATTGGAGTCATGGGAACCGGGAACCTACAGCTCTAAAGTGGTCAGAGAAAGCCTCACTGATGAGTTGTTAATTTAATCAGAGACTTGAAGAATGAGATGGGGCTAGCTAGGCAGAGGGTGTGTGGGAATGAACTTGGCTCCTTTGATAAGCCATATGAAGACTGGTAGAGTGCTGTGGTGTGGGGAAGAAGGGGCAAGAGACCCCGAAGGAGACTGGAGAGCTGAGCAAGGGCTGGATGTTTCCCGCCGCTATTCCCATGTCTCCCTGCTTTGTGTCAAAGACCCGCCCACACAGACCTTCCGGCCTGCTGTTTACTCGGGTTCTCATGCCCTGGAACACAATTCCGCAGAGTGTCTTGCTCCTGTTGAACTCCAGTTCTTTAGTATCCAGCTCAAATGTCAGCTCTTCCGTGAAGCTTTCCTTAACTCCCAAGCAGAATTAGCCTCTTTCTTTACTACAGCCACACCAAGTTATACACACTGCGGTTACAGTACTTAAACACATTTTCCTATAATCATGTGTTAGGCTTGTATCCTCCCACTAACCTGAGCCTCTGGTGGGCAGGGACCTTTTCCTACCTATCTCATTATTCACAGTCCCTAGGGAAATAATTGTTAGCCAATAAAAACTTGGTAAAATTTGTTGAGTAAATTTAGTTATATTTAAAGATCTTCTTAATATTGTTTTAATTTTATAAAGAAAGGGGTTCTTATTTTTTACCCTCAAATGAATGAATATCACTCTGTCCAACAAGATATGACTGTGAAGGAATAAGATTGATTTTTTTTTCCCCAGACATACCTGACATGATTGATTCTTTTAACAAATCAAACAGAACTTAAACAATTTGAATGACTATTGTTCCCTAAAGAGAGGTTACCTAGGATGTTTATTTGCTGGCCATTGCAATCTAAGCAGGATTTAGACTTCATAAATCCTCTACCTTCTCGGTTGTTGTAATTACGTTGTCATAATTTAAATCTCTTCTCTCTGAAATAGTGATGACTCTTCAGGGCTCAGGCAGCAAAGTCGCTACCTGGGTTTGTCCAGGCTGTACACTACACAACTCTGGGGATGCTATTCAATAGGAACCTGCTTCCAGAGGTCATGCAGTGACACAGCACTGTAAATTGCCATATATGCATATTATTATTAATGGCTTCTCCATCCTGTTCTGGAGCTTACTGAAATGGGTTTTTTACATTATTCCATCTGTTACATGCTTGGGTTGCTTTAAAAGAAAACTTGAATACAGATATAAATGGACCTACATCTAGAGAGTCTCCGTGTTTGTAAAGAAACAATATATTCAGTTGTTTGGGAGGGGGGACGTGTGACTTTGAAATTTGCTTTTGCAACATGGTATTAAAGCTAGACAATTTTCTACCTAACGTTTTTAGAAGAGCCATGTGGTGTTTTGCTGGTTAAGCTGGCAGGAGTAGAACTCACTGAAACTGGGAAGGTGTGGTTACAAAAAGAGTTAAAACCTTCCCAACTGCTATGGTTTCAACTTCTTGGAAAGGAGAATTCAGTACTCTTTTGCTATCTTCTAGTGAATAAGGTAAGTAGAGTGAAGAAATAATGAGCAATATTTTTTTCTTTTTATTTATACACAAACATCATTAATTAGAACCTTGAATCTGCAATGTGACTAAATTTTTGTCTTTCTTAACTGCTACTCATAGTGATCATGTATAGAGAACCAGGTGTTTCATATGTACATTTTGTTATTAAATTTTATTTATATGTTTATTATAGAAAAAATGAAAAATTAAGAAAATGGAAGAAACTTAAAATTACTAATGACTTTGGACATTGCTCACTTAAGGATTATCTTTACACATTTACTTACACATGAGTATAGTGTATCACCCTTGTTATTAGAAGCTGCTTGTTGAGTGAGCCCTGTCAACTGGAAACTACAAAGAGCAAAGTGTTTTCTGAAGTAAATAGTGCTCAGTCTCCGAACTCTAAAGTCGAGCATTTTTAAATCCTGTGTACGATCAGTAATCAGTCATCTGAAGCTTTTGCCTCAGTTTTCCTACCATTATAATTGACCGTGGCCATTGTGCAACTGGGGATGCTATGGGGCTTCATCAGTGTTGCCGTGTCTCTGTCCTGAGCCCTTGCATGAGCCTTACTTCCTACTGCTTTTGGTGGACGAGTACTGAAAAAAGAATGTAGAAAACTAAGTAGGTAAAGTGTTATGACAGGATTAAGAACATTCTTATTCTTAAAGTCCTTTGTCACACAAAAATAACCTGAAGAAAAAAATAACCTCACATTAAAGTGATTAAAATTGTAACCATTTTAATTCTTAAGAGCTTTTTGAACTATCAATAGAAAGCCTGATGAAACCCACTAATTGCTGTATGTCCAGATCATATTCAGTGCTTTCAAAATAAGAATTATCCAACACTGATTGGTTGAAGTGTCTTACGTGAAAAGTAAGCTGGTAATACAAAATAAAGATGCCAAAGGCCTTATAAAAATATTAGCTTCCCTGGGCACGTGGCTGGCTCAGTCAGTGCAGCATGTGACTCTTGATCTTGGGGTCATGAATTAGAGCCCCACATTGGGTGTAGAGATACTTAAAAATAAAAAAATTGGGGTGCCTGGGTAGCTCAGTAGGTTAAGTGTCCGACTCCTGATTTCTGCTCAGGTCATGATCTCTCAGATCAAGCCAGGCATTGGGCTCTACACTCAGCGGGGAGTCTGCTTGAGAGTCTCTCCTTCTCCCTCTGTCCTTCCGCCTGCTGGCCCCTGTGTATGAGTGCTCTCTCCCTCAAATAAAGAAGATTTGAGCAAGGGGAGGGGGAGGGACAGAGGGAGAAGCAGGCTCCCCACTGAGCTGGGAGCCTGACAGGGAGCTCATCCCAGGACCCTGGGATCATGACCTGAGCCTCAGGCAGACGCTTAACCAACTGAGCCACCCAGGTGCCCGCTAAATAAAATCTTTAAAAATAAATAAATAAAATAAATTATAAATAATAAAAAATAAAAATTTAAAAAAATATATTTTCTCTTTTAAGTTGAGAAGGGTATTTTATTTATCCTCAAAACCACCCTAGGGAGTCATTGTTTTTACTCCCATTTACAGATGGGACTCAAGGTAACCAAATGGAAGAGGCTGTATTCAACCCAGCTCTTTCTGGCTCCTGAGCTCATACTTCACCTTATATACTTTAGCTTATATTGCTTCCTGGGTGACCAAACTATGCAGTATATGCATACTGTGGTAATTTACATCTGTTGAATTTTACTAATGTGTGAGATTGAATTTTAGTTATTCTGATTTTGGTTGAAGGGAATGAGCTCTTAAAATTTAAAAGATTGAGAAAAATAAGATAAATCCTTTAAGACTGTATTTATTAACTCATTATTATAACCAAAAGTTACTGCATTTAAGGGAAAAGTTACTTTGTTCCTTCAGAAAGTCCTAAAAAATGTCTCCTACTTGAAATCTGGAGTTTTCACATTTTTAAAATTTAACTGTGAAGTACTTGACTAACAAAGCTATTAAATTATCAATATGTTGTTAAAATTAATCTTGTTAGGTTAAAATCCCACAAAGACTGTATAAACAGCTAAGCAGGATCTCCTTTTTTTATTTTTTTTAAAGATTTTTAAAAAATTTTAAGTAATCTCTACACCCAACATGGGGCTCAGACGCACAACTCCAAGATCAAGAGTCTCAGGTCCACTGACTGAGCTATAAATTAGTGGGAAAAAATCCCACTTACCCAGTTTGATTAGGAAGTGAGGTTTTCCTTGAAGGAAATTTCCTGAAGGATGAAGATTCAAGGTCCAGGACTATTTTTAATGTTAATTATTTTGTGGGAAGTCTTTTAAAAATGTATTTACATGCTAGCACCTTCTTACATGCTGGAATTCTGAAGCCTAATCTAACAGTTCAGTGATGATTCAGTTCAGTCTGCATTTGTATACTTTTTAGTTTCTTTTGCTATGGCCTTCTGTTGTTTTGCCTATCCTGTGTGCTCCTTTCCCCCTCCAAACAGCAAACAAACCAAAAACACTTTTTATACTTTATTACTTCTACATCTCTTTGGGTTAGAACACCAGTGAGTCTGTGGAGAAACGATATGTTACAAAAGAAGCAATTAAGAGGTGCCTGGGTAGTTCAGTCGGTTAAGTGACTGCGTTAAGTGACTGCCCTCTGCTCAGGTCGTGGTCTCCCGGTTCTGTGAATGAGCCTGGCTTTAGGCTCCCTGCTCAGCAGGGAGTCTTCTTCTCTCTCTGCCCCTCCCCCTGCTCGTGCTCTCTCTCTCAAATAAATAAAATCTTAAAAAAAAATAAAAGGGGCAATTGACTTCGAACAAGGATCTCTTCTAGTAATGAAATTCTTGGATTTAGCATTAGCTGTTTTAAGATCTTGGAGATCCCTTTGCTTTATGTTTTTTGGCTTTTCTCTGAAGGATAAGTTGCTGAATGACTAATTTTTTTTTTTAAGGATTTTATTCATCTATTTTAGAGAGAGAATGCGTGGAGGAAAGGGAGGGGCAGAGGGTGAGGGAGAGAGAATCTTGCACAGACTGTGCACTGAGCACAGAGCCCACCGCAGGGCTCAGTATCCCACCGCAGGGCTCAGTATCACGACCTGAGCCAAAATGAAGAGTTGGGCATTTAACCCACACTGAGCCACCCAGGCACCCCTCTGAATGACGATTTAATTTAAGTAAATAAATTTTAAAGTGAAGAAGATGTTGCAGGTATGGTGCAATTTTCTTTAGTAATTGGTTTGTGTTATTTTTTATTCAAGGGTAGATATTTTAGTGTGAGTCTGAATGAAGAAATTTTGAGAAGAGGCCTTGGCAAAACTGTTCTTGTTAAAGGGCTAGATTATGATTCTAAAATCTATTGGACAATTCACAGAAACTTACTTAAAGCCGAATTAACAGCCTTAAAAAAAAGAGAAGGAATATGGAAGGAAGAATCTGAAAAAAGTTATTTGGAAAAATTCAAAGGCTCCTGGAGAGAAATATGGAAAAAAGACAGTTATTTTAAAAACATTGGATCAGATTTCAATTTGAAAAAAGAAAGTTATTATGACAAATTTAGAAGGACTTATGAAACATGGAAAGACAACATAAATAACTACTCCTTAATACTGAAGTTCAGAGAACTTATGAATCGCATACACTTTCGTAGAAAAGGGTGAACTATTCCAAGAGGTCTGGAGGTGACCCACTCAGAAAAGAGTAAAATATGTAAATATATGGATGTTTTTCATTGAGTTGAAATGGAAATCTCTCTGAATGATTGAAGTTGCGCTCTAATGGTATTTAAATATTTAAGAGATGATTGTTTTAAATGTAGTATCAGAATAATTTAAGCAAATTGTGATTAATGTAATATGGTTTTAGGAAAAATGGAATACTCAATAACGTTACCAGGATAAAGGATGTATACCTCTAGTGTTAAGATTTGAAGAGAGAGTTTAACTATTGGGCACTGTTATTGTAGTTATTTTCGGCATCCATATTTAATTTTTGTTGAAAGAGAGTATTTCTTTACTTTTCCAGTTTTATCAATTTTGATTACTTGTAATAAACTAACTCTGTACACATCATGTCTGAGGCTACTTTTTTTGCCTGATTGCTTTCTAACTGCCTAACAATGTGGGGCAAAGCTACATGAGAAGGTCACTTAAACCATTTCTAGTAATAAAGGATGGCTAATTTCTACCTGTTGTTAGATGAAGGGGATAAACCCTCCAGACAGAATCATGAGGATAATTATAAGGACAAAAAGCAATGTGCTGAGGGTGGCATCACCCAAAAAGAAAGAATAGGGATGCTTCAGACATTGTTGAGCCCCTAAAGTAGCCAATCTTTGAAGTATCTTGTGTCCCAATTCCTCATGTGACATTGTAAATTTCTTTGTTTTTAAAGGCAGTTTGAGTTGGTTCAAGGATCTGATAATACACATATATTTGCTGCTAAAATCATCCTAGCACTACAAGCTTCTTTTATAACACCAGTGATAATCCACTAATATCCACAATGTCTATAGAAGGTTTTCTTAATGATTTATGATGCTGACAAAAGTCAGAGGTTCCACGTGGTCTAAAGAGTTGACTCCTGTTAGAATCAGTAATTCATCATGAGAAGCTTATTGCTGTTTCCTGACTGCTGGTGAAAACATAAAGTAGATTTCCCAACATTTTCTAATTAAACAGCATTAATTTTTAGTAAGGTCTCAAATCTGCCACAGGTTCTTGTTCTTGTGATTTTATTTCATCACTTTTGGGGTAGGATAGAATGTTATATCCTAGCTTTTATCCCCTGGATCTAATGCCTCAATAGCTTTTCTCTTTGTTTTAAGGGGATGTTCTATTTTTATTGACAGGTTAACAGAGTACATTTAAAACTAGTTCTGTGGCAAGCTCATGGGCCTGCTTCTTTCTCAGTTTGCCTCCCAGTGATGTCAGATCTCATCACGCTTACCACTGTAATCAGTTCTGATGACTTCTGCCAGTGCAGTCGGTGCACCACTGTCTTTCCAGATAAGCTGTGTGAAGGTGAAGCTGGTGCAGGTCTTTTTGTGGACTAGATGAAATGACTTGTTCTAACCTTTGCCTTGATTGTTTAGTAGGAAAACCCTGATTTTATGGACAAGATGGACAAGAAGAAAAAATAGACCAGCGGGACTCCTGTTGTGTGCAGTCACCATTTACTGAATGTTCTTGTTCTCCACCTAGGTAGTAGCAGTATTAACATGTACTTGAAGGTTAGGAGGAATCCCATTGGCCAGCAGCTTTCTTCTGAGTCAACAATGTCTGTTTTTCTGGCTTTTGTCTCTGGTCTTTCTTGTAGATCAGCTTGTTTGATGGTCCAAGGGCAAGGTGAACTATACAGTTACAGAGGCTAGATCTTTATTATATGAGACAGTTATAGTAGGGCCATCTGAAAAAGTAGAAAAGTCCCTTTTAGGCTGAATTTCTGATCAAAGCCCGAGTTCTTTGCCTTTCTCAAATAAAGGATTTACTTGTTGGTCTCCTATCTTCAAAACAACAGGGTCTATGACTGCCTTTTTTCCTTGGCCTTCTTTCCTTTTGGTATCTTGGGTATCTAAACCCCTTTACTTTTTTTAAATATATTGCTATCAAATAAATTTAGTTCTTACTGTTTTTTCTAAATGATTGGATTCTAATGGCCCCTTTCAATCTATTTTCTTTTAGACTCACATTTCCTTTTTGTGTTTTATTAATTTGTCATTTCACAGTCATACTTCTTATATGTGAGATGTTGACAGCAACACTAGCTTTATCATAATCAGTTGTGAACAAAACTTGAGAGAAAAGTGAAAACTGTGCCCATACATATATGATCCAGCATTGTTATTATTTGGCAGCTAAAAGTATATTCCAACAACACCCAGAGAGAGAAAACATACAACCAAAGTCTCCTTACATTTTGCTTTCCTTGTGTTGACATTTGTTAGTTTCATTCATGAGACCGATGTCCAAATGCTGGTTCTTCTCTAGCACATTTGGTCATGGTTATTCCTTGAGGGTTCTCTAGGGGCTCCTATCATAGTCCCCTGGATTGAGAGATTCTTACCTCTTTCTCTCCCTACCTGCTTGACTCCCAAGTCAGTTTAGTCCACAGCATTTTACTGTTGGATCCCCACCACCAGGGATGGCAAAGACACATGAGTTTAATTGTGGAACGTGACTGGGCTTAATCACTCCACTCATGGGTGTGTATTGTGGGGAGTATTAGCAAGTAGCTTCAGTCCTGCCACTTTCCATGGTGTCAGTTCAACTTACAGGAAACTTGTGCATCTTTTTAAGATTTTTATTTATTTGAGAAAGAGCGCTTATGCGCATGCATGAGTGAGTGGGGAGAGGGACAGCAGACTCCCTTCTGAGCGGGGAGCCTGATGCTAACATAGGGCTTCATCCCAGGACCCTGAGATGACCTGGGCTGAAGTCAGCCACTCAACTGAGTGAGCCACGCAAGTACCCTGGAAACTCATGTATTCTTAAACTAAGTGGTAGGGATGCAAGCTATTCACCAGCCACTCACTCTCTTTTGCTTCCCTCTTTTTATCATGCTTCTTTCTCCTTCTCTCAGGTAAATGAAGTACTAGAAGGCTCTGTAGCTTAGCAAACATCAGAAAAAAGATAATCACTATTTCCTAACTTAGTGGAAACAGGATATATGGCACCCTCAGTCTAGTAGAAAAGGGAGTGAGGTGCTAATGTCAAATCT
Source organism: Zalophus californianus (assembly GCF_009762305.2). Lineage (NCBI taxonomy): Eukaryota > Metazoa > Chordata > Mammalia > Carnivora > Otariidae > Zalophus > Zalophus californianus. Next base: position 109,751,483 of record NC_045595.1, on the reverse strand, counting down.
TCCTCCCCTGTGTGAACAGGAGAGAGAAGGGATGGTTGCTACTCCACAAATTCTAATTGTTCAACTCTTCCTTATTTCAAGACCTCTTATACATTTTGGTCCTGAAACCTTCTAAATCAGCTTGGTCTTTCCTACCACTGGGAAAGCCTGGGGAATCTGCAGCCAGAAATGCAATTTTTTATTTTTATTTTTTTTTAAGATTTTATTCATTTGACAGAGACACAGCGAGAGAAGGAACACGAGCAGGGGGAGAGGGAGAGGGAGAAGCAGGCTTCCCGCGGAGCAGGGAGCCCGATGCAGGGCTCCATCCCAGGACCCTGGGACCATGACCTGAGCCGAAGGCAGACGCTTAACGACTGAGCCACCCAGGTGCCCCCAGAAAAGCAATTTTTTAAGAACACCTGACTCAAAGAAAAATCAGGGCCACTGATCTCAATAGTTCTGCTATCTCTTGATATGGAACCAAGGCAAATGAAAAAAAATGAAATTTTCTTACTACTTATAGCCCATTGACAAGTCCTTGAAACAGGCAGGGTGACATTCCTCTAGAAATTCAGCTGCCTCGATGTTAATACTTTGCTAAGGGCAAAAGGCAATCTTGGCTTAACATTATCCCGACCTCTGGGATCCTGTAAGACTTCTTTAACATATAAAAATTCCTTTAACTTCTCTTATCTCTCCCCCCCAAGATATATGTTGGCAATCATCCACTAAGCATATGGTCCACTGATATACATCTAAAGGGTCTCATGACTAAGGTTTTACTAGACAGTAATAAATGCCCTTTTCCTAACAATGGCTAACCCCCTCAAGGTCCTGGAAACCTATAGACTTACAATGCCCCTAATAGACTTATGATGTCCCTAATCCCCCTCCCACCTTGAAAGTATATAATCACCACCCTTCACAACCCTAATGCACCTCTTTCTGCCCATGGGTCCTGCCCCTGTGCTTTAATAAAACCACCTTTTTGCACTGAAGATATCTCAAGAATTCTTTCTTGACCATTTGCTCCAAACCCCAATAGGTCTTCATCATCTATCATTTATTCCTGCTCTTTCAGGTGACTCTGAGAATAGTAAAGATCCCAGCCAGTACCTCACACCGACCTGGTGCATTTGCAAAACCTGCTTTGGAGAATTAACCACATCTGAGGCAAACAAATAATGTGCTAAGAGTTCATCTTCTTCTGGATTTCTCCAGCATCATTTGGTTCCTCACCAAGGTGAAGTTTGTAGGGGGAAGGAAAAATAAATTTCCTTCTACTCTTCTAGGTTCTTGGCTGAGACACACCTGTAATAAAGACAGATTAACAGAAGAAAAACAGAATTTAAGAACGTGTTTACCTCCTGTATACCTGGGAGATACCAAGGAAAACCGAGTAACTCCCCAAAATGGCCTAAGCCATCCCCTTAAATAACATCTCCAGCTAAAGACTAGAAGATGTTGGGGGATGGGGAGGCCAGTTATGAGAAGTTACCCTGAAAAGCCCAGTAAACAAGGGTAAGGTTGTTATGCAGATTTAAATTCATGCCTTCTCCACTGATAAATTTCCAGAGATTTAGAGTCAGATTTAGTTTCCTTGGTACACACACACACAGAAAGAGAGAGAGAGAGAGAGAGAGAGACACCTTTACAAATGGAGATGTCCCTTATAAATGTAAGTTGTTCTTATAAAAGAGTAACTTTTACTTGGTTTTTAGAACTTGCATCTGCAGTTTCTTAAAAATAATCAGCTCAAGGTAATCCTTATGCCAAAGAGCCATATTTTGGGGTGACCTATTTTGCTCCCGTACATTTGCATCTTTGAGACTTGAGTCTCTCCGTGTGTTGTCAGGGACGGTTTGTCCTAAATCCAATGGTTGTATACGGCATTGATTTGAACAGTGACTTTTCAAAGACACAACGTGATTCAGGAAGCCAAGAAACAACAGCACTTCAGAATTCATGGCACCAACGGAATGATTATTACTTAAGCCACCATTACTAGGGATGGCAGATACACTAAGGAGCTCAGCTACTGCTGGGATAGCGGGGGTGGGTATGGCTTCCGGACTCTTCTTTGTGGTGTGGGGAGGAAAAAGTTTTCCTCTACCTTCTTTGGATCCCTGGCTGGGTCTGAAAATGAAACTGATAAAGACAGAGTAACAGGAGAAAAGGATATAAATTGATTTAATGCAAGTTTTATGTGACATGAGAACTTTCATAAGGAAATAAAGACCTGAAGAAACAGATCTCCAGCTATAGGGAAGGCACTTCTCTCAGGAGGATTTTGTGACCAGTTTCAGGGAAGAAGGGCAAGGGAGGGAGATCGGAATGACCTTCCTGCTCCTGCTGTTTTCTCCGACTCCTTCAGCTTAAAATACTCACTCTGCCAAGGTGCCACTTTTGGGATAGTGTGTCCTGAATCCCATCAGTGGTTTGGAGCTTTCCTCATGCCATTACCAATGCAACTATTTCAATGAAGGCAAGTCACAGGAAGAAAGTAATGCAAAAAATTTTTAAGATTTTATTTATTTGAGAGAGAGACAGAGAGCACAAGCAGGGGAAGTGGCAGAAGGAGAGAGAGAAGCAGATGCCTCTGCTGAGTAGGCAGCCCAGTGCAGGACTGGATCCCAGGACCCTGGGATCATGACCTGAGCCGAAAGCAGACGTTTAAGCAACTGAGCCACTCAGGTTCCCAAAGTAATGCAAATTTATAAAAAGACTGAAGAAAATTAAAAGTGCAAGATTAAAAATTAAAATATTAAGAACAGGGGCACCTGGCTGACTGTCAGTAGAGCATGTGACTCTTGATCTTGGGGTCATGAGCTCAAGCCCCACGTTGGGCATAGACCTTACTTTAAAAAAATTAATTAAAAAATTATTAAAAATATTAAGAACAGAACTTTAAAAGGGAAGTAATAAAAAAAGCTTTAAAATGAACTAACTCTACTTCTGTTTCAAGATGGCTGTTGAGCTCATTCTTTTAACTTCCATTCAAATTACATTAAAATATCAAATATTAAATTAGAAAAAATTGGTATCAGTGATAGAAAACAGGGGAAGATGCCATTAATTAGCTAGATAGTTTTGCAAACCATGATGAAGTGGAATTGGATTGAGATACGATTCCACGGTTCAGTAGTCTTCAGGAAAGAAGGTGATGTTCAGCCAGGAATTAAGTCAATGCCCTAGTTTGGGATCTCTGAATGATATGAATTCCTTTTGGTCTGGGCAGAGTAATTCTTCATGATTTGGAAGTGTAAGGCCAAATGTCAAATCACCCAGTACCTAATGTGGAGGGAAAATAGGATGTCAGGAGTTCATAGTATATATCTTATTCAGCCAGACAAGGATAATGTTGTCTCCCAGTCCTGCAGTGTGTGAATTTCTTGGTCAGTCCTGTCTGGATTTTCCATCTCTGCTCTCCAGAAGATTTTTCCTTATCCTCCACAGCTCTTCAAAGGCTCATCCATTAGGGAGGATCTACCCTTTGAGGGCTGGACTTTAGTAGCTCCTTTTTGTTGATGTCGGTTCGTGGTCAAAGGGTTCAGCAATCACAGGCCTTTTTTTCTCCCAGAGACTTGATCTGTTTGCTCTGAGATCTATCAATTTGCTGGACAGAAGGCGTGCACTGTTGACCACACTTGTTTCTATTCTAAGCACTACTGCTTTGCTGCTTCATTTTTTTTTTTTTAAGATTTTATTTATTTATTTGACAGAGAGAGACACAGCGGGAGAGGGAACACAAGCAGGGGGAGCAGGAGAGGGATAAGCAGGCTTCCCGCCGAGCAGGGAGCCCGACATGGGGCTCTATCCCAGGACCCTGGGACCATGACCTGAACTGAAGGCAGAAGCTTAACGACTGAGCCACCCAGGCGCCCCTGCTTCTTCATTTTTAAAGGACATACTGGATCAGTGTTTTTCAACTATTGGCGGTGAACTATTAGTGAGGTATGAAGTCAATTTAATGAGTTGCCACCAGCAATTAAAAAAGAAAGAAAAAAAGAACAGAATAGGGGCACCTGGCTGGCTCAGTGGTAGAACATGCAACTCTTGATCTTGGGGTCCTGAGTTCAAGCCCCAAGTTGGGCTAAGAAAAACAGAACAGAATAAAATACATTGAGTGCATTGTACATAGCAAAGATAAGTGTTGTTTTGTTAATTTTTTGCATGTTATAAATATATTTGAATACGTGTACTGGCTTGCAGTGCAAAAGTATATGGGTTACTGAAAAATCACTGCAGGTCTCATTTCCTAGCACTCTTATGAAGAAGCCTGATGAAAAGATTTCCACAACTAAATTGAGGACAAGTAATTCAGACAGAAGTAGAGTTTTTTAAAAAATTGAGGTATTGGGATAATTCTATTTTCTGTTTTGTTTTGGTTATCAAAACATAGCTTGTAGATACTTTAGCAATGAAATTGAAAAATTAGTGCCCTCTTCTGTTCTTCCATAACACTGAACACCTATCTATTTTAGCACTTGTCACATTATATTATAATTATTTATCTGTCTTCTCTCTTTTCCAAAGTAGAATGGATCCTGTAACTCAAACCAAACTTTACAAATATTGGAGCATTGCTGCTTTCTCCACAGCATTTAGTTGTTTCTTGCTCATTGGCAACTCTAGAAATATTTGTTAAATAAAGGTATGAAATAAAGAATGAAGTAGACTGCGGGGCCTGGCTGACTTGGTAGAGCAAGCAACTCGATCTCACGTTTGTAGGTTCAAGCCCCATGTTGGGTGTAGAGATTACTTAAAAAAAAGAGGGGGGGCGCCTGGGTGGCTCAGTCGTTAAGAGTCTGCCTTCTGCTCAGGTCATGATCCCGGGACCCTGGGATCAAGCCCCGCATTGGGCTCCCTGCTCCGCGGGAAGCCTGCTTCTCCCTCTCCCACTCCCGCTGCTTGTGTTCCCTCTCTCGCTGTGTCTCTCTCTGTCAAATAAATAAATAAAATCTTTGAAAAAAAAAAAGAATAAAGTGAACCATTCCTTTTGCCTACTCATTTTGACCAGAACCTATTTTTTCAGTCTCATTTTCCTCTATACATCTTGTGATCCTACACTGTGAAGATTAATTTGCCTTCAGTGGTCTGAAAGAACATTTTAAAAACTTGTCAATTTTGAAAATGATACTTATTTTGGGCAAACCACACCCCCTTGATACATATTTAGTATAAATATTTAAACAAATGCAACAAAAACTAACATGGCTTTTAAAATACAGTTTTTCCTTTTACTATGTTTGTGTGGACAAACCTAAACATTTGTCTCCCGGTTAAAGAAAAAACAGGTGTTAGTAATAAGAGAAGGCATACTCCATTAGGATTCCAAATAGTACAGAAGTAGGAGAATTTTCCTTATGGTGTAAATTGCCTTACCCCCTCCTCAGCTTTCAAAGCTTTAGAAATTGGTTTCTGGCTTACCAGTTTCTTCATTTTCTCTTCACAATACAGTTTGCTCATTTGCATAAACTTTTGTTCAATGTCTATAATAATGATTGCTGTATTACATGACTAATCCACAATTGGATAGATTATGAAGATACGTGTTTCTCTTAGTTATATTATGGGATTCTGAAGGAATTTTTAATGTGCAATATATTCCATAATGAAAATATGTAATCCTAAAGTTTCAATATTATTTCCTGGGTCCGAGAAATTACTTCAGTTATGTTGGTCCTGCCCAGCAGGCTCTGACCATCTTGAAAGTTGTAGATACTGGCTCTGTGGGAGGTCTTTCTGGAACAAAACTCACAAAGCTGAGTTGTGAAGCTCTTAGGAGGCAGGAAATGGAGCTCTGTCCTCTGACACTATTGTTTTCTCTAAAGTACTTTATTCCCTGCCCCCCAACCACCAGGAGAAAACGATGAAACAAGTTGGAGAAAAATAGAAAATGGAATAAGTTCACTTTAATTAGCATGTTTTCTGCCTTTTAAAAAGTACTCATTCTGGGGCCCCTGGTTAGCTCTTTGGGAAGAGCATGCGACTCTTGACCTTGGGGTTGTAAGTGTGACCCCCATTTTGGTGTAGAGATTACCAAAAAAAATACACTTAAAAAAAGTATTCACTTAAAAGAAGGTATTTATTCTGTGGTGGGAACTGAACATCTTTTAAGAAGTATAACTGGGGTATAAGTAAGTCTTAGTTGAATTGAAGGACTTCACCTAGACAGGCACAATTGTATTTTCTCTTCACCCAGCATTGACAGGCTGGATTATTTTGCCAAGGTATTAAAGTAGGGAACCTGGAGTTCAGAATTCCGATATCTAGTCCAAGCTCTTATCTGAGCTTGACAAACAATTTAACCTGTATCTCCTTATTTGTAAGGTGAAAAGTGCATGTGCTTGTAATATATGTATATATATATATATTTTTTTTTTACAATTTTTATTTTTTAAGTAATCTCTACACCCAATGTGGGGCCTGAATCCACAACCCTGATATCAAGACCCACATGTTCCACTGACTGAGCCGGCCAGGTGCCCCTGCTTATAATATTTTTGATATTTCCATATAGAAAGGGGAAACAATTACATAGGCTTGTTCTAGAAAAAATATGAATAGCCCATTTAAATGGAGCACTTCAGGGTGCCTGGGTGGCTCAGTCATTTAAGTGGCAGACTCTTGATTTTGGCTCAGGTCATGGTCTCGGGGTCCCAGGATAGAGCCTCATGTTGGGCTCCCCGCTGGACAGGGAGTCTGCTTCAGGATTCTCTCTTTTCCTCTGCCCCCTGCCCTCTTTCCCGCCCCCCCCCCGTCTTGTGTTCTATCTCTCTCTCAAATAAATAAATAACTCTTTTAAAAAAATGGAGCACTTAAAAATATCTACTGGCGAAGAGTTTAGCCTTAACTTTTTTTTCCTCTGTAGGCCAAATACATTTCAATGTGTAGACTTTGCTAGCATTTAAAAGCTTTAAATAGGTTACCATTAATAATAGTAATTTTTTTACTAAGTAATCTCTACCCCTAATGTGGTGTTCCAACTCACAACCCCAAGATCAAAAGTTGCATGCTCCGCCAACTGAGACAGCCAGGCACCCCTAAAAAAATACTGACATTTTTGAGAGCTCATTTTGTACTAGGCATTTTACTAAGAGCTTCACATGTAGTAGTCTTATTTAGTTATTTTGTAGGCAAGCATTCCTTCCATTAACCAAGATCCCAGAACTGCAAAAATGTGTTAATTTATGAAATTAAGTATTTCAGGGGCACCTGGGTGGCTCAGTCAGTTAAGCATCTGCCTTTGGCTCAGGTCATGATCCCAGGGTCCTGGGATCGAGTCCCACATCGGGCGTCTTTCTTAGCGGGGAGCCTGCTTCTCCCTCTCCCTCTGTTGCTCCCCCTGCTTGTGCTTTCTCTCTCTCTCTCTGACAAATAAATAAAATCTTTAAAAAAAAAACAATTTCAGTGAATTCCTCACATTCCTGAAGAGATAAATGATTATCACAGTATTTTTTTTTAAAGATTTTATTTATTTGTTTGAGAGACAGAGAGAATGAGAGAGAAAGCACATGAGATGGGGGGAGGGTCCGAGGGAGAAGCAGACTCCCCGCTGAGCAGGGAGCCCGATGCGGGACTCGATCCCGGGACTCCAGGATCATGACCTGAGCCGAAGGCAGTCGCCCAACCAACTGAGCCACCCAGGCGCCCTGATTATCACAGTATTAATAATTGTTAAAACTGGGTGACCGATATGTAGGGCTTCATTATACTATTTTACTTTTGTTTACATATGAAAAATTTTGTGACAAAAAGTGAAAGACACAAATATGAAGCAACTCTTCCCAAGATCAGCCATCCTGCTTATGTTCCTTTCTCTCTGTTTTCACCTTAGTATGACAGTTGCCTACATATGGGGATGAATGTTTCTCTAGCTGGGGAGGGAAAGATTGGTGGCATTATACTGCGACCCATCTCCCCAGTTCTTCCTAATGGACACAGGAAATTTCTTTTCTCACTTTTTTTTAAATCTCTGTCATACACATAGGAATCTATACAAAAGTGTTAATGGCTTTCTTTGGTGGCAGTTTCAATGGCACAGGTGGGGACCTTTGCTCATTTTATCTACCAGAATCCATTCCTACCCTCATTTGGGAAGAGCAGTTTCCTTCCTATGGGGACCAAATCCTCCCTGACTCCTTATAGTTCTGGTGGGGGCTGCTACTCAAAGTACCCCACCTCTTGGCTATGGGGTTAGGTGTATATCAGAGACTGGCTATACATACACACTCTACTTGTCGTTGACCACATTAATTGACCTATGGATGGACACATGACCTGACCAGGTCAATTAGGATCCTTTCCTACAACCTTATTTACAGATGGTAAAACCAAAAAAAAAAAAAAAAAAAAAAAAAAAGCCTCTCTTTTCCCTGCGATCACTAGCTGAGATCATGGAGCTGTCCTTGGTAATGCTTTCTCCACCCACCACCCTATAGAAGAAGCTCATATATAATAGGAAAGAATAAGGTTGAAACATTGAAAAAAGCAGGGAGAGAAAGGGTAGGATCAAAAGTGAGAATGAATGTGGGAAAGAAATGATGATTCTGAATTCCTGGATCTAGTCATTCCTGAAGCCTTTATTCCTTCCTCTGTTGTAAGGTGGGAGTCAGTACACTGGCTACTTTCCTCCGGTTAGTTTGAGTTGGGGTTTTCTTATTTGTATCTAAAAGTAAGGCCATGGGGAGAGCTACTGCTCTGTACTTCAGGAGTACAATCTGAATTCCAGCTAAGAATTACCATCCAGCGTAGTGTCTGGTACATGGCAAGTACTCAAGAAATAAGTTGGGAGAGATATAACTCATCCTTGATAATTGCTAAGCTCTTTGGTTATTCTTGTGACTTTTTGGTGCCTTGAGTAAAATAGAGATAATATTCATCTTCACTTTCTTGCTTTCTGGATGTAACTTGAAGATTATTGCTGATTAAATTCGACTATCGACTATTTTTGCAACTGAAAGCACCATTTTTGCACAGCTAAAAAAATCGACTTTCAACACCGATTCTTAGTGCAGTTTTCTAAGAAACCCGTTATGATGTGCAGCACAGCGGGCCCTCCTCAAAGCACATCAATCATCTTACCAGCTATCAGGCACCCTTTACAGGATTTTCTGTGATCCTGGTGTCAGCGCACATTCAGTATCAAGGCAGAGGTGATATGTGGAAATCTGGCAGCTATTTAGAAGGGAGGCCAGGCAGTGCTGTGCCAGTATAATTAATGAGAGTCATCGCTCTGGAAGCCAGGGGAGAGTGGGGGCGGGGAAGGATGTCTTTCACCAGTAAATGGCATTTAAGAAAAATCGGTGCTTTCATAGCCCTTTTACTGCACAGAGGAGATTAAGTCAAAGGACTGCTGTAAAGGGCTTTCCGTAACTCGCTGCACAGATGGAGGTCCCCGGGTACGGGGAAGCAAGGAAGATTCAACCCCAGACTTTTCAGCAGGGCTGATTTCAACCTTGAATTGAGCTGCCAGCAGGAGTCCCTTATACTGGGAAAAGGGGTAAATCCTACAAAAAGATTGTAGTTTAGGTGACCAAGAGACCATTCAAAAAAGGTACTGCTATATAGGACTTTTGTTCTACCTGCCCAAAGAACTGTTCATCTAGATCCCATTTTTTCCAATTCCCTTATACGCAGTGAAGGAAGGGGGTATTATTTGTTTTGTTTTTCTATTGACTATTCGGTAACCATGGAAGGGTTTGTGTAACCTAGAGAGGCTGTTTACTACCCACTGTCTAATCCCTTTGTTATCATTCCCTCTGTTACCAGCAGGGAAAAATAGTTCTGTCTGCCTTCTAAACACTTAGCAATGTAACAATATTTTCTTGGTTTTAGTTAGTGATTTTTCTCTGATTAATGGTGTTAAAAAAAAAAAAAGCTCAGAGGGAAAAGATACCTTAAAAGATTTATGGATCTATCCATATGTCCTAAACGCTTAAGACCATGATTAAGTATGATTCACATGAAGGGAGGGAGAAGGGCCTGGAGATGGGGTTTTAGGTGTTATCTGTAATGCTTAACTTAAAAAAGAAGGGGTAGGAAGCAATAGTATTATATGGGTATTTGCCTTGATTTCGGTAGGTTTGAAATATCGCATAGTGAAAAAGTTTTGAAGTTCATACAATTATGGAAATTGATTAAAACTTTCAAAATAAAGACTGCATAACAAATAAGTGCTCTTGTTGTGAGCTTTGTGTCTGAGCTTATTTTAACACGTGCATCTGTGGTTTTTCAGGTATAAGAAAGACCAACACAGGAGGTTTGGAGTGGGTAACTTCTGTGGTGGCATGAGGCGTTGTCTTAGTGTGTCGCTCTCTCTCTTATTCTCTCTTGTTGGCCTTCCTATTCACCATGGAGATTACCAGCAAAACAAAGCTCTAAAAAGCAAACGTTTGTGTGCAAAGCAAGAAGCAGTTTGGGGGTAGAAGAGTAGTTACCTGTTTAATTTCTTATAAATTGAGGATTTTTGTACAGGCATGTTAAAAGAAAAATAGGGAGCTTTCTTTCTTTGGAGCCTAAGGACCTTATATATCTTTTCCCAAAGTGAATTTTTCCTGGTACCCTGACATGAAGAAATTCAAGTGACTATTCTGGTGGCTTTTTCCTTTTTTTCCTTTTTTTTGAGCGTCCAGGATTGCTTTCAGGATAAAGTTTCTTCTTGCCCATGGTGCTTTGCTGTGACATTGTAATTGCCTCTGTTGAATTGAATAATACAAATGGGTTGTTTCTATGGTATCGGCTAAGTGGGATGAAAAGGTGAAACCCTAGATCTTGCGCTGAGAGGTCACGGTGCTACCACCCCCCACACTAACTGTCCGTCAAAGCGGACGGGCAGCCCGGCCCGGGTCTCCTAGCTCGAGCACTCATTTGTAACTTCCTGAGCAAATTCACGCATGAAAAAGAAAATGACTTTAGTTTATGTTGTCACTAAGCCCAGAAAATCCCTGCCAACCCTATCCTGCCAGCTTTTCTAGGACCTTCTTATTGGTGGAGAATTTTAAACTGAAGGTGAGTGAGGAGCAGAGTCTCGAAGTCCCTCCCAGCCAGGCTTTGAACTAACAATAGGGCAGGTTGAATGAAGGCTGATAAATGCAAATCCTGGAATCTTGAGACCGGATCACACGGTGGCTGCCTAGGCCGGCGGTTGTCAGCCTTCCCGCCGCCGCACCAACCTGGTCAATGAGCACGTCTTTGCGCCCAGTAGATCTCGTCGTTTCCGTACTATTTGAGTGCCTACTGTGTGCAGGCTTTCCTCCCCCGTGGCTGTGCTCTTACTCACCGCAGGTTGGACGCTGAAGTCTGCCAGCCATTAAATTAATTTGATTGCACAATTGACCCGTTAACATGTAGGAGAAGCATCTGGAAGAAGAGACGGCGGGCGAAATAAGAGTGTTACCTACACTCCTCCCTCTTGCTCAGTCTTAGCTGAACTTTACTCAAGGCAGATCTCCTTGATTATAACAGCATAATAAGTGCTAGTTTCTTAGAATGGCAAGAGAAGGTGACATAAGATGGGCGGTTCGAGATTTTCTTTAAGGTGTGGTTCCGACACTTTTTTTACTTTAGTGCAAGCTGCAAACCGTTCCCATTCTCTGCTCTCTCACTTCCAACTTTATTTCTCCAAACTTCTTTATCCTACAACCATGGAGGCTCTTGGGAACACAGCCTAAAACGGAGTGTCCCTGGGTTTGGGGAAGCTTTGAAACCTACGCGGGAGAAAAGAAGACTTTATTCTCAGAGCTTCTGGCTTTTGCCTGCCAGAGAGACTCGCAAGGGCGCGTGGCCCAGGGGTCCAGGTCCAGCCCTCGGGCCCCCTACCCCTGGCGGGCTGGGGCCCTTGGAGGCGGTGGGAGCTCCAGTCCACTCTCTCTGGCTCCAGTTCCTGATTTCCTCGGGAGCTGCGGGGCTGGGAGGGAGGGGGCTCCAGTATGAGCGTAAGGATTTGAATGAGAAAGCAGGTTGTGGCGGCGGCGCCCAGCTCTTCCCAGCGCGTCCCGGGGGCTTCTGCTGGCTGTGGGGAGAAGTGCGCTTCTGGGGGGCTTTTCTGGCCCTCGACAGGTCTTTCGACTTGGGAGTCACAGGGGCCCACAACTCATCACCCCAGCACTTTGGAGGTTGCTCCTGTGCCAAGGACTCCCAGGAATCCTTCAACTGCTGAACACTCAAAGTTGGGCAGGTCAGTGCTTTGGGGGGGAACTAGGCGGAACGAGAAACGGAACCTGGTAGACCAGACCAGGTGTGCAAAAGAGCAGGTGGCCCGAGTTCCTCTCTCCTGTCCCCGGCTCTTTAGGACTGTGTCAGTATTGTTGTGCGTGGGGAACCCCCCTGTGCGGAGAACTGGACCACCGCTGGTCGTGTGTGTGTGTGTGTGTGTGTGTGTGTGTGTGTGTGTGTGTGTGTGTGTGTGTGTGTGTGTGTGTGTGTGTGTGTGTGTGTGTGTGTGTGTGTGTGTGTGTGTGTGTGTGTGTGTGTGTGTGTGTGTGTGTGTGTGTGTGTGTGGTGGGTGTCTCGTAATTCATAAGATGTGGGTATGCGTGTGCCCGCACCAGAATTTAATTCGCGAGTCGCCCGTAGTGGTGAGCGGGGTTTCGCCCGTTGGAGGGTGAAGCTTTGCTGCAAGATGCTTCACCCACACGCGGGGTCCCAGGAACCCGTCTCTGACCTCCCCACAGCTCCGAGAGAGCAGGTCCGCGTTTCCCAGCAAGGGGAGTGCGGTGTCCATTACACTTGGGGAGTCTCACGGCTCTTCCTGCGCTCAGTGACCCCACTCAGGACCCTCTCGGAGAAGACCGGGTACGTTCAGCGCCAGGAGGATTTACTCCATTACCCTTTCCTGGAATAAACGAGAGCACCAGAGCGACGCCGAGCGGGGCGGTGGGGGCAAGTCCCGGCCGCGCGGCGTCGCTCTCTGCGCCTGCGCCAGGTTCCCATGGCGACGGCGCCGCAAGTCCGAGATGCCACCCGGTTCGCCCCTAAGCCCAGTCCCCTGTTGAGCGTTGCGGGCGAGAGCCCCTTCTCTCCTCCTCCTTTTCTTTGTTATTTGTAACTCGGGATGAGTTTATGATTTCATTTTTACGTTAGCAGTTCAGCATTAAAACAATAACCAGCTAAACTGAAATGGAAGACTGTCCCCAACCCCCCCGGCCGTTTCGCATTACCATTTTGATCTTAGACGGAAGAACATGGTGAGAAATTGCTTATTGGGGGCAGTAACTGAGACTGTACTCCCACTGAATAAAATATATTTCCTTGGAGGTGAGATATTTTTAAAAAATTCAGTCCGGTGCTTGCTCTTGAGTATTAAGGTTACAGACTTGTGCTTCCTTTATGCAGGTGGTGAGTGGGATGTGTGCAAACTCGAGCACCTGTGTCCTCCTTATGGCATGTTTGTGAAAAGAGATGAGCTCCAACATGGACCGAAGTAAAATGCCAATGAAAAGAAACAAAGGCTTTCCCAGAGGGGGTGATTGTTTTTCCAGTTGCCCCTCAGTTTTGGTCACTTCTGGGGTTAATCTGCAGGGAATGTTTCAAGAAGCCTTGAGGGGAACCAGTCAGATTTCTCAAGCCTCCTGTTAAACATGTCATTTTCCTTTTCTTGAAATTGTGAGTCTTGACGGCTCTGTCCCTTTCCAGAAATCCCACTTACACACAGGTTAGTATTTGGCAAGGGTACACACCTTAAGGGTTAGGTAGAAGGAGCTGCATCTTGTTGCTCATTTTTCTAAGGCTGCAGGATTTCAATATTTGGCAGCAGGATTAATATGCTTACTTGCCATTAAATAAACATTGGTTAATATCAGCATAACTAATAAAAGTTTAAAATGGAGTTACTCTTTCTGGAATAAAGTGTGGCATAAAAATACCCTAGATGAAGTACTAGGGGTACTGTCTTGCTGTACTCTACTTTTAAACAATTTGCCTTCAAGAATAGCAAATGTTTGTGAGTGGTAGAAGTTTTCAGACAATATCCTTCCACCATCAGCAAACAAAGTCAACCTAATATTACTTTCCAGATGATTAGCAAGTAACGTGCTGTTAAAGTTCTCTCCCCCCATCCCATTCATTATAAATGCCTAGATACGATGTAATCCATCTAGTTCAAGTGTTAAAAAATGTCCAATTGAGTTTTTTCCCCTTTTCTCATAATTAAAAAAAATAGAAAACTCTTAATTTTCAGGTTCAGATACTTTGTGACCCTATTTGGCGGTTTGTAACTGGCTCCAATTCCCTAATTCTCAGTGACATGTGTTTCTGCTGGTTCCAGGAGGTAAACTGCAGTTTAGCAGATCACGGGATAATGAGATTGCGAGTGCTTGGGGGAAGGCTGGGGAAAGGCAATGGGAAGGAGACAAAGGGAGGGAAGGTTGTTGGGCAGAGCCAGGATTTATAGCTGCACCAGATTCTGCATAAAAGCTGTGAAAGGTCCTTGCGTCTGTCTTCTGGATACATTTTCTCACATCATCAGTATCAATTAAACTTATTTTTAGAATCAGTCTTCTAAATAATTAGAAGGATAGACTTATAAAAATAGAATATTATAATGGTGCTTTATGTTAGCGTGCCATAATGGAATATACTGGAAAAACTCTTAATTAAATGTTTTCTATGTAATTTATTCATTTAATCCAAAAAGATTTATTGAAAACTATATATAAGGCAAGATGAATCAATCCAGAGTCCTGCCTTCAATAACCTTAGAGTCGAATTCTGAAATCATTCTAACGCTGTTTCAGGTTTTCAGAGTAGATACTTACAGTGCCCTTAAAGAGAACAGTTGATTTAGTCTTGAGCAATCACACATCTAGATTCAGAAACAAATGCTTAAACTTCAATTTAAAAAATACCCTGAACACTGTTTTTGAGCATTTTAGATAAAAAATATATATAGTAAGAAGCATTGTGTGCACCTATTTTTTTTTTTTTTTTTTTTTACATTTTTGTAGTACAGACTGGGACCTAAAACTTACTGTCTTCACAAGTGCAGCACTGAGTTTGGGAGGAACAGGAAAACCCTGTAATTCTCAGGTTTCTTAGATGAAGATAAGGTGAGTGATTCAGTAGTCCTTTGTTCTCGTTCCATGTTTCGTGACATCATAAACCTCCTGCAGCTCCCTTCTAAGAATAGTGTTGGTCCGCACGCTTGAAGGATCATGACTGTTATTTCTCTGGGGAAAAAAAAGAGAGATGTAAAATTATGATAGAAGGATGAAAGGAATACAGTAGGGCATTTACACATTTTAACTTTTGAGCTGGCATACTTCTAGGCATTTTTAGTGAGTTTAGACTCTATTGAAATCCACTAGAGCCATGACACCTCCCCTGGCATAATACTGACCAATATTGACAAACTCTTCCTCTTTAGTAGAACACAGAAGGGTAGGGAGGTGGTAGTCTCTTTTTTTCCCTACCACCTCATGGGTTTAACAACAGTATCAGTTCAGAGAATCTTGCTGAAGAGCATCCCTATTTGGTTATTGCTCTTTGTCTAGGAAAATCAGATTCAGCTGTGAAGTGTGGACCAAGTGGTGCAGAACTCATTACTTTGAACAATGCCGCCTCGGCCTGGGAAGCATGTTTTCTCTTCTAACTCGTAGGGGCTTATTCCAGGCTGGCTTTGCTCACAAGGAAAATCATTTAGACACAGTTCAGTGGACACTCACTCACATCTCTTTGACATCCATGACCATTTTTGTTTAAGGAGAAATCGAGGACTGCTGTGGTAGGGTGTGCCGAATTAGAAGTGCATTTTAAGAAGTCCACGAAGAAGTTTACACAGCTTTGTCTTATTATCATCAGAGTCTGTGTCTTCTGTGCTTCAAAGTAGAAGAGGACAGGATGGGTGCAGAGGAAACACCAGGAGAACTTTTATAGCAAAGTTAAAAACATTCTCACCGGCTCTGTATTTTGGATGCACTAAGCTAAGCACCTGTACCTCACTATAGTCATAAGATTACAGAGCCAGTTTCTGATTTCTAATAATCCTGCTGTTTCCGGGAAATCAAGGGCAGGCTCCTATGAAATCCTTGCTCTGGACTTGAAATTACTATCATTGTACAGGTAAAATGGTCAACAGCAATGTCATATGATTTAATCTAATTTCATTGGGTGCCAAAAAGTGGGCACCTTTTGATTATATATTTGGTTATACACATGTGTATCGCTTACGAACACATGGCTTGCATATATGAAAAAGAGTCTTTTTTCACTTAGTATCTATTTTGGCCTGAGGAATTCTGGCATCATTATGATTTAATATAATGGGGAACAGTTTTTCTGGCTATTTATTTAGTAAATATCTTAAGGAGTTCTGGAAGAAAAGGAGAAAATGAACATTAATATGTTCCAACCACATGCCTAGACATTTACTGTCTCTTTAAAGCCCACAATAATCAAGAGGCAGGAATTATGTAACTGATGAGACTCACAGAGGCTTGTTTCTTTGCCCAAGATCTAAGCCAGCGTAGAACAGACTTGGAATTTGAGGTCTTTCTGCCTATACGTTCTATCGTATCATGTTGCCGCTCAGGAAACAAAGACTAAATTTACAAAAAATACGGAGTTGGTTTTCTTTTCAGACTCACAATTCTATCCAAAGTACGGATAGCTAGAAATGTTTCTGATCGGCTTCTTGGTGAGTGGAGAAGTTGCATTCACTATATGGAGTTGAGAAGGTTATAAATTCAGGCCTGGTTCCAGAAAAACAGTCAAGACTTTGTTTATAAACTGTGTTGGCTATTTGTTTAGAAGTGAGGGGTGTTTAGGTTCTCTTCTGCAGAGGCTTTTCCACATCAAAGTGGCCCACTTACTTATCACTTCTGGATTGTTGTCAAATTGCGGTGGGTCTAAGAGGACCCCTCATGATCTTAATGTGTGTTTTCTGGCATCCCAAGACTTAGATATTGGCTTTATCGTATATAACCTTTGTCCACCTATTTCCTTGAAATAGTATTGAGAGACTTACTGCTGGAATGAACCAGAGGGTGTCTTCCAAATTAGAGATCAGAATTATTTGGATAGTTGCTGAAAATTTATGAACTTAAGCTGGAGTTTTGGTGCTCCTAAGACAGCTCTGCTTTGTTGTTGGGAAATTGAAACTGGATTATACTGGGCTGGTTTCAGATTTGTAGTATTTTTGAGCTGGTTTATCCACGCAGAAACAAGCTTAGGAATGTCCACACTTACACGGCTGAGCTGGGGCTTGAACCTTGACGTTGCCCGCAGACCTCTGGTGTAGTGTCCTTGGTAGCAAACCATGCTTTAAAAGCACACCTCTCTCCCGGGCCTTCTTTACTCCCTATGTCTGATGCTAGTGGGAAAGCGAAGCTTGAGGGTTTCAGAAAATGGATGCTGGGCTCCACTTTGGAAATCAGTCTCGGCTTCAGGTACCAAACGGGACCCTGGAGGGTTCTCTGGGTTTCCCTCTTCTTGAGTCTCTGTGGCTTACCCTACTAGTGGCCTCTTTTCTCTGTGGCTGGTTCTTCTGTACTTCACAAGGGACTTAGGCACCTGTCCAGCTGTTCAGATGCCAATGAATGATCAATTCCCACCGAAAGGCAGAAGGATTTAGATTAGCGCTAGCATATGTAGGTTACTGATTAACTCATCTGAGGCAATCCTGGTTTCTTTTCATCTGCCTTTGCTTCCTTGTTGCTAATCCACAAGAACCAAACCTTCGAATTCAGCTTCCTACTTCCCTCTTCTCTCCCTCTTCAGTTTCACTGAAGGCCCCTCTGAACCGTGGAACAGAACAGGTCTCCAGGGGGTGTTAATGTTACCTCTGCAAAACTACTTTGAAGATCTATACAGTTTTTTTCAGGAATCAGAATCGTGGACCAGAAACTCAGTGAGTTGATTTGTCGTGTAATTGTATGCAATTTAGTTTTGTAGATCTTTTTTTTTTTATTCCAAACAACTCTTTCTTAACTTTGAGTGATATGGGAGATATTGAAAAGAAACATCTTTTTTTTAAGATTTTATTTATTTATTTGACAGAAAGAGAGACACAGCGAGAGAGGGAACACAAGCAGGGGCAGTGGGAGAGGGAGAAGCAGGCTTCCCGCTGAGCAGGGAGCCTGATGTGGGGCTCGATCCCAGGACCCTGGGATCATGACCTGAGCCAAACGCAGACGCTTAACGACTGAGCCACCCAGGCGCCCAAGAAACTTATCTTTTTAAAAGAGATTTCTTTATAGAAAAGAGTAATGTGTTCATATAAGGAGTTAAAATTATGTAAAGATCCCTTGATTTTGATATCAATTTAAAGACTTGGTTCCATACAACCATTTGTGTAAAAGAGAAGAAAAGGGAAGGTTGAGGAAAAAAAAAGGGAGGATTTCCTTGTATGCATATAGAATATCTCTGGAAGAATATATATGAAACTAATAATGTTGGTTGCTCGGAGACAGTTATCAGGTAAACTATTATTGTATACCCTTTTGTGCCTTTTGAATTTTGAAACTTAAACTTACTAAAAGTAAAAAAAGAAAGAACACTTGGGTTTCAATAATAAATAAGTAATCACATCTTGACTCCTAAGTGGTAGACGTAGGAGACTGGGAAGAAATTTTAAAGAAAAGTAATTTTTTTACTACCTTTTTTTTTTAATTCCAGTATAATTAGCATACAGTGTTATATTAGTTTCGGGTGTATAATGTAGTGATTCAACAATTCTATACATTACTCCGTGCTCATCACAATAAGTATACTCTTAATCACCTTCACCCGTTTCCCCATCCCCCCTACCTACCTCCCTTCTGGTAACCACTAATTCTCTTTACTTAAGAGTGTTTTTTAGTTTGTTCTTTTTTTCTTTTCTTTGTTGTTTGTTTTGTTTCTTAAATTCTACATGTGAGTGAAATCATATGGTATTTGTGTTTCTTTGACTTTTTTCACTTAGCATTATACCCTCTAGATCCACCCATGTTGGTGCAAATGGCAAGATTCATCCTTTTTTATGGCAGGGTAATATTCCATTGTATACATAGATACCACATCTTCTTTATGGGTTGCTTCCATAATTTGGCTGTTGTAAATAATGCTGCAATAAACATAGGGGTGCGTATATATTTTCAAATTTGTGTTTTTGTATTCTTTGTGTAAATACCCAGTAGTGGAATTACTAGATCATATGGTAATTCTGTTTGTAATTTTTTGAGGAACCTCCACACTGTTTTCCATAGTGGCTGCACCAGTTTGCATTCCCACCAACAGTACACAAGAGTTCCTTTTTCTCCACATCCTTGCCAACACTTGTTGTTTCTTATGTTTTTGACTTTAGCTGTTCTGTCAGGTGATATCTCATGGTTTTGATTTGGATTCTTTCTTACTATCTTTTTAAGTCTCACCAAAGTTTACATTTAGTAATTTTTAAAAGCAGTTTTCCTTAAGCTCTTTTGGATTTCAATAACAGGGTTGGGGAAGTTTTTTGATTTTTTTTTTTTTTTGTAGTTTTCTTCCCTCTCATAAAACATCACCTATGGGCTGCAGTCAGACTCAGTGGGCCAGTGGCACCCAGACTTGTCCCATCCCTGAGCAACTAAAACCGTCTTCTGCTGGCAGTGTGTCTATAGCGCAAAGGCTAGAAAGTACCCTCCACCCCCTGCCCCATTATTTTCTCCCATAGAGGAATCCCTGCATTGTGATTATTTTTTTATTTTCCTGAGCAGTATCTGAATGTAAATGTCAGAGGAATCTTTTATTCTCCAATTGAAAAAGAAAAAAAAGCTTGTATACAAATGTCTTATTCTGAACCCTAGCTTTTTTTGTTTGTTTGTTTTAAATGGGTTGTGAATTGGAAGTATTTTTCTGTTTACTGAGTGAGTCATTAAAATACAGTCTTGGAAGAGAGTGAACGCAAACTGTATACAAACTTCTTTTTCACTTGTCAAAAGAGAGAAATGTGAAAACTATTATTTAGCATCCAAGTTTCAGTCAAAAGCAAAAACTCAAGTCAAGACCAGTTCTCAACGCATTCTTAAATTTCTCCTCTCAAATTTGGTGAAGTAAAAAATTATCTGCTTACAAAATTCTTCCTTTTTTAAGTTTTTTTTAAAGATTTTATTTATTTATTTGACAGAGAGAGAGACAGTGAGAGAGGGAACACAGCAGGGGAGTGGGAGAGGGAGAAGCAGGCTTCCCGCCGAGCAGGGAGCCCGATGCGGGGCTCGATCCCAGGACCCCGGGATCATGACCTGAGCTGAAGGCAGACGCTTAAGGACTGAGCCACCCAGGTGCCCCCCCCTTTTTTTTAAAGTTAACTATTTTTCTTTTTCTTTTTTTTTTTTAAGTAGGTGCCATGCCCAGCCATGGAGCCCAGTAAAGGGCTTGAACTCCCAACCCTGAGATCAAGACCTGAGCTAAGATCAAGAGTCAGACACCCAACCTACTGAGCCATCCAGGCACCCCTCCCCCAAATTCTTCTTCTTTTTTCTTTTTAAAAATTGTATCTATTTATTTTAGAGATTGAGGGGGAGAGAGAGGGTGAGTGGGGGAATGGGCAGAGAGAGAGACTCTCAAGCCGACTCCACGCTGAGCCCCATGCCCCTTGATCTCATGACCCTGAGATCATGATCTGAGCCAAATCAAGAGTCGGCTGCTTGACCACCTGAGCCACCCAGGTTGCCTCCTCCAAATTCTCCTTGCTACGTTACTTTTTATTTGTTAGAAAAGAATGACTGAATAGATCATATGTTCTTATGTTTAACAATTTAAAAAACTTAGAAGGGCATCTAGTGAAAATTCTCTCTCACGTCTGTCCCTCAGCCATCCAGCTGTTTCTCTAACAGACCAACAGTATTACTGATTTCTTATGTATTTTTTTTCAAAACAATACATGTGTGTAATTATGTGTATAATATACAGAGTAGTCCCTCTTTTTTTTTTAATTTTTAAAGATTTTATTTATTTATTTGACAGAGACACAGCAAGAGAGGGAACACAAGCAGGGGGAGTGGGAGAGGGAGAAGCAGGCTTCCCGAGGAGCAGGGAGCCCGATGCGGGGCTTGATCCCAGGACCCTGGGATCATGACCTGAACCGAAGATAGACGCTTAACAACTGAGCCACCCAGGGGCCCCCAGAGTAGTCCCTCTTGTCTGCGGTTTCACTTTCCTCAGCTTTAGTAACTGGAAGCAGGAGATCCTCCTCTGACTTTTTGTCAGAAGGTGAGTCACAGCCTAACGTCTGTCACAGTGCCTACGTCACTCACCTCTCTTCATCTCCTCACATAGTCATCACGTGAGTGAGTACAGTACGAGATATTTTGAGAGACCACATGTATTACATACATAACTTTCATTACAGTCTATTGTCATAATTGTTACACTTTATTAGTTATTATTGTTAGTTTCTTACTGTGCTTAATTTATACATTAAGCTTTATCATAGGTCTGTATAGGGGAGAAAACGTTGTAGGTAAGAGCCCATAGTAGGTATATCCACCATTTTAGGCATCCACTGGGAGTCTTGAACATCTTTTGTGTGGATAAGGGGGGGACTGCTCTATATGCAAATACATATAGATGCTTTTTTCCTCCTCTTAAAAATAGTAGTGCACTAGTCACTTGATTTTGCATTTTTCTTGTAACAATGTAGTTTATCATTCTATATCAGTCTATAGAGCTTCTTAATTCTTTTTTAAAAAAATTATTTCTTTAGAGCAGTTTTAGTTCAGAGGAAAATTGAGGGGAAGGTACAGAGATTTCTCACATACTCCCTGTCTCCACCTGTGCACTCCCTCCCCCATTATCAACGTTCCCCACCAGAGTGGTACATTTATTACAATTGATGAACCTACATTGACATCATTATCACCAAAAGTTCATGGTTTACCTTACGATTCACTCTTGGTGTTGTAAATTCTATGAGTTTGGACAAAGGTATAATAACATGTTCCCATCATTATGATTTTGTACAGAATATTTTCACTATTGTAAAAATCCTGTGCTCTGCCTTTTCATCTCTCCTCCACCCTTCAATTTCTGGCAACCGCTGATCTGATTTTTTTCACTGTTTTGTCTTTTTCAGAATGTCAGATGGTTGAAATCCTATAAAATGTAGCCTTTTCAGATTGGCATCTTTACTCAGTAATATGCATTTAAGGTTCTTCCATGTTTTTTCATGGCTTGACAGCTCATTTCATTTTAGCACCAAATAATATTCCATTGTCTGAATGGACACAGTTTGTTTACCCATTTACTTGCTGAAGCACGTCTTGGTTGCTTCCAAATTTTGGCATTTATGAATACAGCTGCTATAAATACGTGCAGGTTTTTCTGTGAATATAGTTTCTTTCTAAAGATCTTATTTATTGGGGCGCCCGGGTGGCTCAGTCGTTAAGCGTCTGCCTTCGGCTGGGGTCATGATCTCGGGGTCCTGGGATCGAGTCCCACGTCGGGCTCCCTGCTCCACGGGGAGCCTGCTTCTCCCTCCCTCACTGCCCCTGCTTGTGTTCCCTCTCTCTGTGTCTCTCTCTGTCAAATAGATGAATAAAATCTTAAAAAAAAAAAAGATTTATTTGTCAGAGAGTGAGAGAGCACAAGCAGGGGGAGTGGCAGGCAGAGGGAGAAGCAGGCTCCCTGGAGTCCGATGTGAGGCTCGATCCCAGAGGACCCTGGGGGATCATGACCTGAGCCGAAGACGCTTAACGACTGAGCTACCCAGGCGCCCCACTGTGAACATAAGTTTTTAACCCTTTTGGGTAAATAACAAGGAGCACGACTGCAGAATTGTATGGTAAGAGTATCTTCAGTTTTGTAAGAAACCACCAAAACTGTTCCAAAGTGACTATACCATACTACTTCCTACCAGCAATGAATGAGAGTTCCTGTGTTCCATATCCTTGCCAGCATTTGGTGTTGTCAGTGTTCTGGATTTTGGCCCCTCTAATAGTTATGTAGTGGTATCTCATCATTATTTTAATTTTCATTTCCTTGATGACATATAGGGATCATCTTTTCATATGCCTATTTGCCATCTCTATATCTTCTTTGGCTGGTGCCTGTTAAGATCTTTGGCCCATTTTTAGTTGGATTATTTTCTTGTGTTTTGAGTTTTTTGTGTATTGTGGATAATACTCCTTTTTCAGTTGTGCCTTTTTTTTTTAAGATTTTATTTATTTATTTGACAGAGAGAGGGAACACAAGCAGAGGGGTGGGAGAGGGAGAAGCAGGCTTCCCGCGGAGCAAGGAGATACAGGGCTCGATCCCAGGACCCTGGGATCATGACCTAAGCTGAAGGCACACGCTTAACGACTGAGCCACCCAGGCGCCCCTTATCAATTCGTTCTTTCATGGACAGGGCTTTTGGTGTTGTATCTAAAATGTCATTGTCATGCTCAAGGTCATCTGAGTTTTCTCCTGTGTCACCTTCTAGGAGTTAAAAGTTTTGCATTTTACATTTAGATCTGTAATTTTGAGTTAATTTTTGTGAAGGATGTAAGGTCTTTGTCTGGATTCGTTTTTTTACATGTGGGTGTCCACTTATTCCAGCACCATTTGAAAAGACTGGTTTTGCTCCATGGTATTGCCATTGTTCTTTGTCAAAGATCAGTTGATTCTATTTTTTTTCTTAGTGAGCTCTATATCCAATGTGGGGCTTGAACACATGACCCCAAGATCAAGAGTTGCATGCTCTACTGACTGAGCCAGCCAGGTGCCCCAATCAGTTGATTCTATTTATGTGGGTCTATTTCTGCACTGTCTATTCTGTTCCATCAGTCTGTTTATTTTTTTGCCAATTCCAGACAGTCTTTCTTAATTGTTGTAGCTTTAGAGTATGTCTTGAAGCTGAATAGTGTCGGTCTTCCAAATTTGTTCTTTTTCAATATTGTGTTGGATCTGCTGGGTTCTTTAATTGTTTTAATGGCTGCATATTTTCCACCAAATGGGTATACTGAAATTTTTAAAAATATTTTATTTTTAAGTAATCTCTATACCCAGTATGGGGCGTGAACTCACAACTCTGAGATAAAGAATCACATCTTCTGTGGACTGAGCCAGCCAGGCACCTCTGGATGTACTAAAATTTAACCAGATTAATGGACAGTTAGGTTGCTTCTGATATTTTGAAAACAATGGTGCAATGATTCACCTTAAATATATACCATATTACACATGTCTAAGTACAGCTATAAGATATATTTTTGGAAGTAGAATTGCTAAGTTAAAAGTATGTACACTTGTAATTTTGATAAATATTGCCAAATTGGCCTCCATAGAATTTGTATGTTTTTTACTCTTACCAGAAATGTATTACAATAACAATATCTCCACACTCTTATCAACACAGTTTGTCACCAAACTGTTGATTTTTGCTAATCTGATAGGTAAAAATTAGCATCTTGGTATAGATGAAACTTGCTTTTCTCGTACTCTCTTAGGGGTGTGCAGAGTGTCACGGTAAAAGGTGTCACTTCATTTTTTCCAGTAGAGATCAAAAGATCTACTTTGAAAAAGAAACACATGAGGGGCGCCTGGGTGGCTCAGTTATTAAGCGTCTGCCTTCGGCTCAGGTCTTGGTCCCAGGATCCTGGGATCAAGCCCTGCATCGGGCTCCCTGCTCAGCGGGAAGCCTGCTTCTCCCTCTCCCACTCCCCCCGCTTGTGTTCCCTCTCTAGCTCTCTCTCTCTCTCTGTGTCAAATAAATAAACAAAATCTTTAAAAAAAAAAGAAACAAATTAATAGTTTTTTTTATTACTGCCTTGTAGAAGAGCAGGGTCAGCACATTTAACTTTTCTTAGATAATGTGCATTTAGTTGCCTTTCAAATCTCAATGTTTCCCTTATCTCCCTAGGGCTAGGAGAGTTATTCTTTTTTGTTTTTTTTTTAAGATTTTATTTATTTTTCAGAGAGAGAGAGAGAGAGTGTGAGCATAAGCAGGGGGAGCAGCAGAGGGAAAGGGAGAAGCAGGCTCCCTGCTGAGCAGGGAGCCCGATGCGGGACTTGATCCCAGAATCCTGGGATCATGACCTGAACCTAAGGCAGACGCTTAAGTGACTGAGCTACCCAGGCGCCCCGAGAGTTATTCTTTGATTCCCGAAAGCACCTCCTGTCATACATGCTGGCGGGATGGTATGAACATCATATAGATTGGCTGTGGCCCTGCTTGGTTCCAGTCCTTGGAATTGAAGCTAGCTTGAATTCCTTATTGTCCTTTGTGGCTGCATAGGTTCTTATCTCCTAGCATTACTGAAGGAAAAGAGGAAATGTTGGACATTCAGACTTCAGTGGATTCTGATGCTGTTTGCTTGGATACTCAGGAGATCCCTGCTCTTCCTTGAATGGAGGTGAGATTCTCATGGAATAATGGAAGATTCTGAGGGCAGCTGTGAACAAGACCCAGCCACTAGAATATTGTATCCCCACTCCAGTTCTCATGATTTTAAAGTGAACATATTAGGTATTCAAGGGGAGGAAACTATGCAAGAGAATATAGTAAATGAAAACATAGAGGCCAGTGACAACCAGGAGTTAATTGCAATATCTTTAATCTTTTTTTGTAGTAGTTTAAGAAAAAACCCACCAAAATCCACATTACAAATTTCATTTAAGGAATTTATAATACTGTTTGGTTTTATTTCCCAATTTTTCTCATTAGTGTTTTCTGTGACACCTTTCTTTAGATGACAACTTCAGACAAGTTGGTTATTGGTTAGACTTAAGAAGAAAGAAGAACTTACAAGCTTGAAGCGATCAGTTAATGTGAAGTTCAGTGGATGTATTTAACTTGCAATATCTTCACTAGCTTCCTGTTTTTCCCAGAGCTGCTATTTTTTTTGTTTTGTTTTTTAAGATTTATTTATTGGGGCACCGGGGTGGCTCATCCGATTGAGTGACTGACTTTTGATTTCAGCTTAGGTTGTGATCTCAGGGTTGTGGGATTCTCACTCTCCCTCTCCCTCTGTCCCTCCCTGCTTGTGCACGTGTTATCTCTAAAAGAAAATAAATAACAAAATAAAATTAAAAAGGATTTATTTATTTTAGAGAGAGAGAGAACGTGCGTGCACATGCGTGTGTGGGGGAGGGGCAGAGAGAGAGGGAGGGGAGAATCCCAAGCAGAGCCACCCCCCAACCCCAGCCAAGCGTGGAGCCGGTCATTGGGGTTTGTTCCCATGATCCCGAGATCACGACTTGAGCCTAAATCAAGAGTCCTGGTGCTTAACCGACTGAGTCACCCAGGCACCCCCCCAGAGCTTCTTAAGAATTAAGATTTCAGGGGTGCCTGGGTGGCTTAGTCAGTTGAGTGTCTGCCTTTACAGGTCATGATCCCAGGGTCCTGGGATTGAGCCCCACATGGGCCTCCCTGCTCAGCAGGGGAGTCTGTTTCTTCCTCTGCCACTGCCACTCCCCCTGCTTGTGCTCTCTCACTCTCTCTCAAATCAATAAATAAAATCTTAAAAGAAAAAAGAATTAAGATTTCAGCTCATGAAAAGGCTGATTTGCCACAACTTCAAAATATTTGGCTAGATTTTTTTTATGCTCTCTTGAGCTTGACTGTGCTTATGACCAACTCAGGTTTAATATCCTGTCTCCTTTTGTAACTATTGCTTTGAGGACTTTTTATATTTCCTTCTTAAAATTTCTTTGAAATTCTTGGGGTGCCTGGGAGGCTCAGTTGTTAAGCATCTGCCTTCGGCTCAGGTCATGATCCCAGGGTCCTGGGATCCAGCCCCGCATCAGGCGCCCTGCTCAGCCGGAAGCCTGCTTCTCCCTCTCCCACTCCCCCTGCTTGTGTTTCCTCTCTCGCTGTGTCTCTCTCTGTCAAATAAATAAATAAAATCTTAAAAAATTTTTTTTTCTTATATCTGCATATAGCAGGAACTTTCTGTTAATCAGTTAGAGGGTTAACAACATCTCTGCTGGCTTTAGAGAAACTAAACTTTCACTTTATTACTATTATCTTAGGCTAAAATCTTTATAAAATGTCTTAGTATTGCCATTATCCTTCTAAAGAGAGGTCTTTCTCAGGGCTTGCATTCTGAATAATTTATGTTTAAAACGTCCTTGGTGAAATGTTATTTTTACCAGTTTCCTTATATGTTCTTTGTTATATCACATTGCATTTAAACAGCATACTAATAATGTATGTTAGTAATTTTTACCTGGATAACTGAGAGCAGTATTTTGGGCATCTACCGTTCCTTTCTACTAAGATGTCCTTTCCACCTAACCCTCCCTTACCTTCTTCCCTCTTTTATTATTATTATTATTTTTTAAGATTATATTTTATTTATTTGTCAGAGAGAGAGAGATAGAGCGTGAGCATAAGCAGGGGGAGTGGCAGGCAGAGGGAGAAGCAGGCTCCCCACTGAGCAGGGAGCCCGGATGCGGGACTCCATCCCAGGACCCTGGGGTTATGGCCTGAGCCAAAGGCAGATGCTTAAACTACTGAGCCACCCAGGTGTTCCTTATTATTATTTTCTTAATTATTTCTTAAGTATGCTCTACGCCCAGTGTGGGGCTTGGACTCAAGACCCCCAAATCAGGAGTCACATACTCTACCAACTGAGCCAACCACTTGCCCCTCCTCTTCCCTCTTTTAAACCAACTGATCCTTTGAGATCGGGCTCTATCCAGGCACTCTTTCCTGACTGCCTTGGTTTCTTTTTTTCAACTCCTACAGTATGCTTCATTTGCCGTCTTTCATATATCCTGCCCTTTTCTGTGTAGGTTTTCTAGCAATCATTTTTGTTTCTCTGTATGTC
This sequence comes from Zalophus californianus, assembly GCF_009762305.2. Lineage (NCBI taxonomy): Eukaryota > Metazoa > Chordata > Mammalia > Carnivora > Otariidae > Zalophus > Zalophus californianus. The sequence goes on along the minus strand of NC_045595.1, from coordinate 109,723,797 downwards.
CCGTTTTCCCATCTGGACTGTTAGTTTTTTTTTTTAATTAATTTTTAATTTAATTTTTTTAAGTAATCTCTACTGTCAACGTGTGGCTCGAACTCATGAACCCCAAGATCAAGAAGTGCATGCTCTACCAACTAAGCCAGCCAGGCTCCACTGGATTGTTAGTTTCTTGATGGCTGGTACTATGTTTAGACATCACTCCATCCCCTCAGTATCTATAGTGCCCATTGTAGGGTCCAGAGCATACTTGTGGGTTATTAGATTCATAAACTGATTGGGGGCAGTTTATAGCCTTTTGCATCTTAAAGGCCCCTGGACTCCTAGTTTTGGGCAAAAAAGGGGATGCACTTTGCTGCTTGCCCTGCTGTCTTAATTGGGAAGGAGAAGGAATGTTGACTGGAGGTTTAATTGACCAGTTGAAAGTAGATCTCTTATTGGAGGTACAGTCATTGCTAGGTGGAAGGGGTTGGGAAAGCAGGCAAATATGAGAATCCAACACATTCCCTGTGATAAGTAAGCTTCCTTCTTTCATTGTTGGGTGTGGAAGTAGAAGAAGAGGGTAAGGTGAACTCAGGAAAACTGGGAGATCTGCCCCTCTTTGGGAATGCCTTTTCTGAGAATTTTGGGCATCCTTATATATGAAGGAATTGGGGGCAGAGCTATTCTGAAGTCCATTTTCAATATTTAAAAAGTTTGGAAATTTCTGGTTTAGAGACTATTAGTATGAATCAAGCCTTTTTAGGTGTTAGAGCTACACATAGTAGATGAAATTAGAATTGTAAACAAAACAAAACAAAACATCTGGGGCACCTGGGTGGCTCGGTCGGTTAAGCGTCTGCCTTTGGCTCAAGTCATGATCTCAAGGTCCTGGGATCTAGCCCTGCACTGGACTCCCTGCTCAGCGGGAAGCCTGCTTCTCCCTCTCCCACTCCCCCTGCTTGTGTTCCCTCTGTCGCTGTGTCTCTCTCTGTCAAATAAATAAATAAAATCTTAAAATAAAAAAAAGAAAATAGGAAAGCCTGGATTTCATTAGTGACTCTGTCCTACCTAGTAGCATGTGCCATTCTCTTTATCTTTCTGTCTTTCCCTCTCTTATGTTATTTATTGAGAAGCAAAATTACATGGATCTTAAGAGTGCAATCTTTGGGAAAAAAAGTGCGGTTTTTGGAGTTAGATTTTTTTGACTTTAAATCCCAGTGTTGTCACTTGATAGGTGTGGACCTTAAGTCATTGCTTAACATCTCTGTGTTTCTGAAAAATGGGCCCTTAGGATCATTGAAAGGATTAAATAAAATAATACAAAATATTTACCACAATACCTGGCACGTAGGAAGTGTTAAAATATCAGCAGTTATTACAAAGTGACAGGCACCGAATTAATACATTTTTGGGCTAGATCAAGTCCTGATTTGGCTGTCGAACTCCAAGGCTCTGTGGCTTTAAATGTGAATTCCCAGTGTTGAGTTCTCTTTCTAGCAACATGGTTTACCAACACTCTGACTGAAATAATTTAAAGGTGCTGGATACAATGGAATGTTAAATGCAATGAACCAGTATGAGAGTAATGAATATTTAGGCCAAAAGCTAAGTGAGGAGGGATCTATTGCAAAGAAGCTGGCTTTTTCCTTGAGGGCATTTGCCAAACCAGTTTAACTTGTACTTCTTTTTTCATGGTCTTGAGGACACAAGGGATAAGAGACTAGGTAAGACATCTGAGTGGACCCTTTGGTTATAAACCTGGGACTCGGGTGAATTAGAGTGAAAAACAAAAAACTCCTCTCTCTTTCAAACTGTTTAAGACTGTAAGAAAAATCACCTATCAAAAACTCTGGTTCTGAATAAATGCTTGATATTTGGTCCTGAGAATTTGTGAATCTATACCAGCTCTAATACAGATGTGTATGTAGAATTGCAATAACTAGGTGGTCAGAAAAAACCTCAAGATGAAAATTTGATTTAAAGGAGTTCCTATAGGGTGACTGGCTGGTTCAGTTGATAGAATATGGGACTCTTAATCTCAGGGTTGTGAGTTCAAGCCCCATGTTGGGCATGGAGCCTACTAAAAAAAAAAAAAAGCCTACATTGCAAGTGTCCCTGGTACTGCGCAAAAGTCAATTTCCACCTTTCTTTTGGAGGAATCTATTTTTGTCCTAGACTTCAGAGAATCCCCATCAATACAATTTGAACAAAAATAAGCATTTCATAGTAAAAAAAAATGACTAAAAACAAGATGTGAGCTGAAAAATAAGAAACTGTAAAGGTGAACCAACCTATTTGAAAAACAACCATACAGAGCTTGAAAAAATAAAGATAGAATAATTGAAAATCAGAACTCAGTGAATGGATTTAACAATAGACTAATTCAGGCCGAATAGGGAAATAGTTAACTGAATGGTCCATCTGAAGAAAATTTCCAGTGGTAACACAGAAAGGCAAAGTGATGAAAAACCCCAAAGAAAGGTCAACGGTGTGGAAGTTGGAGAATTCAGGTCCCACACGAGTTTATAGTTTCAGAAAGAGAAGAGAGAAAATGAGAGGAGACAACATTTAAAAGATAATGCCTGAGAATTTTCAAGGACCAAGAAAACACATCACTGCCCATAATTCATGAAGTCACATGAATCCTAATCATGAGTAAAAAGACTTCCACACATAGATAAGATATAATTAAATTGTAGAACATACAAGATAGAGAAGATCTTAAACAAGGTCAGAAAGGAGAGGCAGTTTATCTTTAAAGACATAAGGGGCACCTGGGTGGCTCAGTCAGTTAAGTGTCTGCCTTCAGCTCAGGTGATGATCTCAGGGTCCTGGGATCGAGTCCCGCTTTGGGCTCCCTGCTCAGCGGGGAGCCTGCTTCTCCCTCTCCCTCTGCCGCTCCCCCTCCTAATGCTCTCTCTCAAATAAATAAATAAAATCTTAAAAAAAATAAAGACATGATAAATTATCCTGATAATGCAGCAACAGAAGATAGAAGAGAATAAAATATTATCTTTCTTGTACTGACAGAAATTAACTGTCAGTTTAGAATTTTATTTCCATTAAAAATATCTTTAAAAAATGAGAGCAGAGACTTTGCAGACTTCACAAAAACCTAGAGTTTGTTCTAGCAGATTGTCACTAAAAGCGTATACTTTAGGCAGAGGAAAATTATTCCCAGATGGATGGCCTCAGAAACAAAAAGTAATGAAGAGCAAAGAAAGGGAAAAATTTGTAAGTTAAAGCACATTACTGATTGGATAAAATAATAGTGTCTTCAGTGGGAACTAGAAAAAATAAATGACGTAAGTTGGAGAAGTAAAAGGAGTTACTTTTTTTTTTTTTAAGATTTTATTCATTCATTTGACAGAGAGAGAGACACAGCGAGAGAGGGAACACAAGCAGGGGGAGTGGGAGAGGGAGAAGGGGGCTTCCCGCTGAGCAGGGAGCCCGCGGCGGGGCTTGATCCCAGGACCCTGCGATCATCACCTGAGCCGAAGGCAGACACCTAACAACTGAGCCACCCAGGCACCCCAAAAGGAGTTAATATCTTATAAAGTTCCTGCATAGTTTGGGAGGAAGTTAGAGATACTGGTTAAATTTAGATCTTGATTAGTGAAGTATGCATGTTAAAATTTCTGAAGCAACCACTAAAAATGACTGAACAACTTTCTAGCTAATGGGGAAAATTGAAATGAGCTGATAGACATGAAAATCACTATATCTCAAAACTGCATAATATGGATTTTTTTCAAACACACATAGAACATTTATAAAAAGTGACTTCAAACTTTGTTACCAGGCAAGACTTAACAATTATTTATTTATTTATTTTTTAAAGGTTTTATTTATTTATTTGATAGGGAGAGCACAAGCAGGGGGAGCGGCAGGCAGAGGGAGAGGGAGAAGCAGGCTCTTCGATGAGCAGAGAGCCCGATGCGGGGCTGGATCCAAGGACCCTGGGATCATGACCTGAGCCAAAGGCAGAAGCTTAACGACTGAGCCACCCAGGCACCCCGAAGTCTTAACAATTATTAAATAATTGGTATCATACAGACCAGATCTGTGACTACAGTGCAATTAAGCTAGCAACTGATAAAAATATAACTATGAGTAATCATAGAATGCTTCAAAAGACCTTTGCTTCAAAGAAGAATTCATAATGGAAATCAAAGTATTTTTAACTGGAAGATGAGAAGAATACTACGGGTCAAAATTCGGGGTTGGGAAAGCAGCTAATGAATGTATAAATGCTTATATTAGGAAAAAACCCCTGAAAATTAGCTAAATGTTGAAGTTAGAAGATTCAAAAAAGGTGCAAAAATAGATTCAAAGAAAATAGAATAGTAGTAATAATTTCCTGTTATTAGAGAGGATCAGTAATGACAAATTTTGGCTTTTGTAAAAGCTAGTAATGTTGATAAACATATGGTAAGATTGACTTAAACAGAAGAAGAGAACAGTGTAAATAAACAATCTCACAAATGGAAAAGCAGATGTTGTAGATACTAAAAAGACAGTATTATGAACTAACATGCTAAAACATTTGAAAGCTTAGAGGAAATTAATAAATTACTAGACAAATATAACTTACCAAAACTGAATTTGAAAAAATAGAAAGGCTAAATAATCCTAGAATTTTTAAATAAAATAAACCGGTAGCCAAATATTTCTCTGAAAGGGAGGTCTGGCCTGAGGTGAGTTTATGGGCAAGTTCTACCAAACATTCAAGAAAAAGATAATTTCAAACTCGCATAAATCCTTCTGGGGAATAGAAATGCGTGTTATAAAACTCTAGTAAGTTCAATACAAAAAGTGTCAAGAACAATAAGAGAAATGGAAATTGTAGGCCAACGTTAGGAATATACATGTAAAAATCATAAAACATGAGCAAGCTGAATCATCAATGTATTAAAGAGATAATACATTTTGAACAAATTGGATTCATCCTGGAATTGCAGGGCTGGTTTAACATTGGAAAATTTACCACATTAACAGATTAATGCTGAAAGATCATATCACATACAGAGAAAGTGTGTTAAAATGTTTAATGTCATGTAAAAAACTGTTTAAGAAATTGAAATAGAAGGGAACTTTCTTAATATGATAAAGAATATTTACAAATAATCTACAACAAACATCACTGTTAATGGTGAAACGTTGAAGTATTTTTTTTTAGATTTTAGAGCATTTTCAGCTCCTGATTGCTGTAAAGAAATAAAACACACCATGAACTTAGGGTTTAGTGGTGTCCCCTGTGAGCCTTAAAAAAAGTGAACAAAGTACCCTTTTATTTCTTTCCCTTTGTGTACATAGCTGGGAGGGGGCTAGCTATGGAATTAGGCTGTTTGTAGGGTCCTTTAACAACCAGTTTGGCAGTGCTTAGAAACCTGTGGGAAGAGGGGAGGGAGCTTGTGACAAGGGGTGCGGGAATGGATACAGGACAGAGACCTGCCAGTTGAGAAGTGGAGTGGGGCACCTCTGACCAGGGCCCTCCACGCCTCACCCAGGCAGGGTGCTGAACTGCTTTGAAAAGCTGGCAGTTTGGGTCTGGTCCAAAGGAAGAGGAGCTGTGGCCCTTCATACCCCATCCTTGCACTGTGTAATTCTCGTCACTTAAAACTAGTGGACAAATGCAAAGGGAGCAGCTTTCTTTGAAATCTTAGCTTTTAACTGGATTTGGTTTCTCAACTTCTAGGGATACCTGGGTGCAGAAATCCCCAAATGCGTTGTTAAAAGCCATGAGATGCAGGACGCAGTTTTGGAAACTTCTCCCCTATGCCTTCCCTTTTTTTTTGTTTGTTTGTTTGTTTTGTTTTGTTTTTTAAGATTTATTTACCTATTTTAGAGGGGGAAGGGGCAGAGGGAGAGAGAATCTCAAGCAGACTCCCTGCTGAGTGCGGAGCCCCATACGGGGCTTGATCTCACAACCCTGAGATCGTGACCCGAGCCGAAATCATGAGTTGGACACTTAACCAACTGAGCCACCGAGGCGCCCCTGTGCCTTCCTGTTTCTAAGCACTTATTATTTTATGAACATTACTGTCAGAGCCTATTAATTATCTCTTTTATCTCCCAGCGAGGCTTCAAGAAAAGGAAATCAGTACTTCTCCATAGAAGTTAAATGCTATATTGCTAATGGGAATTAGCTGTGCTTTCTCAGGGCTATTTTAATTCATAATTAAAGACGAAGGGATTGGGATATTAAGGAGGGGTTGCCCATAATCCTTATGAATAGAGTGTGGAATATTAAAGGCTGGAAGCCCTGAGAGAGCATCTCATTCACCACCACCCCTTTTTTGTTACACAGATAAGGCAGCTGAAGTACAAGGGAGTGAAGAGATTTACCTGACAGTTTAGTTAGAGGTAGGGCTGGTTTGCACCTCTAGCCTCTTAACTTCCAGTCAGGCATTTTCCCAGTGCCCTTTGATGCCTTACTACATCCTGTGAACTAGTTACTCCTTTTCCAACAGCAGGGTGACTTTATGCATTATGTTTTAATTTCTGGCTATCGCCTTCTTCCCTGTTGTTAGCAATTCGGAGAATACACAGGTCTCTCAGACAGTTTTCACAATGCTGCCTGGCCAGTAAACTTGGCCTTGGTGTTCCTGAACTTGGTCCAAGTAGCTCCAACTCAAATTTCATTGCTAAGAAACCTCCCACCATTTGATAACCAGAGGACTGACACTTTACTCTGATCCCTTGCAATCTGTCTACTTCAAAGCCTCCTGGCTGGAGGAACAGGGTATGCAGGTTTTTGAAGTAACATTTCATTTAAGCCTCTCCTCCTGCCTCCTCTCCTTCATTGATTGGCCCCTAGTGGAGTTGGATTGAAGGGTTGGGGTGGGAAGAATAAATCTTCCTGCCTATCACGAGTAACACAGCTCTAAGCTCCTTCCATGGGGAAGCAGAGAGTCAGGGAAGGAACACTGCAGGACAGAGTATAGCCTTGGACTGGGCCAGTGGATTTGGAGTCAGAAGACATGGGTTTGCAACCTGTTGTTGCCTATTAACCTCTTTGAACTCATGCGTAATAATCAATGACTCCTAGGGCTATTGTAAGTGTCAGTTTTTTCTTTTCTTTTCTTTTTATAATTTAAATATTTATTTTAGAGAGAGAGAGAGTGCGCATGCACAAGCGGGGGAGGGGGAGGGAGAGGTAGGGAGAATGTCGAGTGGATTCTGCACTGAGCACGGAGCCCACCAAGGGGCTCCATCCCAGGACCCCGAGATCGTGACCCAAGCTGAAACCAAGAGTTGGAAGATTAACCGACTGAGCCACCCAGGTGCCCCAATAAGTGTCAGTTTTTTAAAAAGGCAAGATATAAATGGAAATATTGTATAAACCATAAAGTGATTTGCAAATAATATATTATTAAGAGAGAATGGGAGGAATGAGAGTGGGAGTGGCAGTTCTTATGGAAGAGGTGTGCCAAAGGAGAATGGGCTGTGGTGGTAGCAGTTGCAGTAGGTAAAGAGGTAGAGGTAGTAGTCAGCATATAGTAGACAATCCCTCTACTTAAGGGAGAGAGAGGAAAAAAAAGCAACCACATGGTTGGATCTAGAGAGTGTAATGCTAAGCGATATAAGCCAGTCAGAGAAAGACAAATACTATATGATTTCACTCATATGTGGAATTTAAGAAACAAAAGATCAGAGAATAAAAGATACAAAAAAACAGACTCTTAACTATAGAGAACAAACGGGGTTCCCAGAGGGGAGGTGGGTGGGGGCATGGGGGAAATAGGGGATGGGGATTGAGAGTACAGTAATCATGATGAGCCCTGAGTAATACATGGAATTGTTGAGTCACCATATTGTACACCCATAACTAATTTAACACTGCATGTTAACTCTACTGGAATGAGAAGAATTTAAATATTATATATGTATGTTTTTGTGTGTATATATATATATATATGTTCATGTATATATATATAATGTTCCCTTCATCCTGCAAAGTTCTTTTAAAGATTTTCCTATTTCTTTTGATTCCTTTAGCATAGTATTAGAACTCTGATTTCCATACATGAACTTGAGTAGTTATCTTTTTTTTTAAAGATTTTATTTATTTATTTGGCAGAGAGAGTGAGAACACAAGCAGGGGGAGCGACAGGCAGAGGGAGAAGGAGAAGCAGGCTCCCCGCTGAGCAGAGAGCCCGATGCGGGGCTTGATCTCAGGACTCTCAGATCATCACCTGAGTCGAAGGCAGACGCTTAACCGATTGAGCCACTCAGGCGCCCTCCTTACTGAGTTTTTGGAGTGTGGAGTCTTTGAGTAGAGTTAATTATAATTTCTTTTTCAAATTACATTTATTTTATAGAAATATGTTGATATGGCTATCAATATATTGTTAGTTGTTGATATGGTATCACAATATATTAGTAAGTTACTAAATAAAAAAAGCAGATGATTGAAAAATAGTAGGGCCTGATTTGTGTTTTAAAAAAAGAAAATAGGCCACAGTGTCCATGGCAGTTGTCTCTGGGTGGTAAGTGATATCACAATGTATGTTTTTTGAGCTTTTCTGTGTGTTTCAAACTCTAAAAATGGATAAAAATAAATTGTTAAAGGTAAATGCATTTATATAGCATTTCCTGTAACTTTACCATCCACTAAAAAAAGAAAATTCCTTTTAAGCTTGTTCTGGAAGCAGAATCTGAAGCTAGTTTAAATAGCAATCAGTTACTTCCCTATATAATGTTTCTTAGTCACAGTAAGTTATTAATTTTGTGAATCATTGCAAGGATTGGGTATCTATATGTTTTATAAAGAGTTCTAAATGTAACATGTATATTCCACAGACCTCTTAGGAGGTGGAGTGAGCATTTTGTAAGTCCCAAAGGAAAGTTGAATTAATTTTTAAACATCTCTGCTTTTGCTTGAATATTTTTTTTAAAGATTTTATTTATTTATTTGACAGAGAGAGACAGCAAGAAAGGGAACACAAGCAGGGGGAGTGGGAGAGGGAGAAGCAGGCTTCCTGCTGAGCAGGGAGTCCGACGTGGGGCTCGATCCCAGGACCCTGGGACCACGACCTGAGCCGAAGGCAGACGCTTAACGACTGAGCCACCCAGGTGCCTCTGCTTTTACTTGAATATTAACCAAACAACTTCAAATTGAGTACATGGTGCAATGGAAGCACATCTCTAATGTAATCTAAATTGGTATTTTTTAAAAAATCAATTAAGTATATTTTAGTAGGTATTTTCACATATTGTGTTCACACAAATGGGACCATGAAACACTCAAGGAATCCCTGCTTTGAGACTCCTGAGGCTAGGTTTCCTGCCAGCTTTATCTTAACAGCTATGCTCTCTTGCAAGTTATGCATCCTTTTTGGGCCTCAGATTTTTTTCTGGCTTCACCATGAGAGGTTTAGCTTAGCCAATTTCTAGGGTTCCTTTTAGTCACTTCCCCTTAGTGAGGACTGTGTCCTTGGATTATCTAAATCTGGTGGAAGCCAAGATCGGGTTTATTGTACAACTCTCTCTCTGCCCCAGCCCTACTGATTCCATTAATCTCCACCTCCATCATCTCTAAATTTTGAAATCATTTGCTCTGATTCTAGAGGTCAGAGAAAGCCCTTTCTTCCTTCAGTTTCCATCAGGCAGGAATCCAGGAAATGGGGCATATAAGGAAGGCGTCACTGATGTTTACTAAGGGCCTGCAGTGTGTGCACAGCCTAGGTCTGGCACTCAGAGGCAGCTTACAGCCTTCCCCTGCCCTTCAGCAGCAAGCAGATGCCAGGAGAGGTAAGACGTGCGAGCAATTAAGCAACATAAGGAGGCAAACAGCCTGGAAGTCATAGGGTTCAATTACTTATACCTTTGTACTGTAGCTCAGTCCTTTACATTCTCTCTTAAAACACACCCCCAGAAGAGTTTCTTCAAGGAGTAGAGATAATAGACATGAAGAATGGCTTTCAGCTTTGGTTGTATTTAGAAGTCACCCTGTGGAGCTTTAAAACCCACTGATGCCCAAGTCCCACCCCCAGAGATTCTGATGTAATTGGTCTAGGGTGTGGCCTGGGAGCCTGGGTTCTATGGCTTCCCAAGTGATTGATTTTAATGTGTAGTCAAGGTTGAGACCCCATGATGTAAAGCCTTATCGTAGTTCCTGATACGTAGTAGATACTCAATAATTGGTATGTAGGATTACAGTAGTTCAGCGCATGAGAGAGTTTTAGGTAAATTGGAGGGAGAGATCCTGGGGGCATTTCAGGAAGGCAGTAGCTTTTTTTGTTTGTTTGTTTTTTTGTTAAGATTTTATTTTTTTAAGTAATCTCTACATCCAGTGTGGGTCTTCAGTTCATGGCCCTGAGATCAAGAGTTGCATGTTCTACTGACTGAACTAGCCAGGTGCCCCAGGAAGGCAGTGGCATTTTAACCAGTCCTTAAAGAAAAGGGCAATGATTACAGTGTGAGCAAAAAGATCTGGAAGTTGGAAAGGTGGGTCCATAGAAGACCAGTGCTCAAGTATCTCAGTATTACATACATCTGTGTGAGTTTGTATTTCTGTCTTCAAAGAGTTGAAGGTCTTAGTCCTCACTGAATGTGTCCAAGGATGTTATCTATATTCATTCTCTATTGCTGTGTAACAAATTACCCAAAATCTTAGTGTCTAAGGCAACAATAATTATCATCTTTCATTATTTCTGTGTGTCAGAAATATAGATGGGGTACAGAGGGGATGGCTTGTCTCTGTCCCTCTGTATGTGGAGTTTCATCTAGAGGATTTGAAGACTGGAGTTAGAATCGTTTATAGATTCATTCACTCACATGTCTATGGTTGATGTTGGCTCTTGGCTGAGGGCCTAGCTGGTGCTATCAGTTGGAACACTCATATCTGGGCTTTCTTACATGGTGGTAGCTGGATTCTCAGGGTGAGCATCCTGAGAGAGATAGCGAGCCAGGCAGAAGGTGTATCCTTTTTATGGTCTAGTTTTGGAAGACTCATGACATCAATTACAACTGATTTTGTTAAAAATGAGTCACTGAGTCCAGCCTATATTCAAAAGAAGGAGAATTAGATTCCACCATTTGAAGGGAGGGAGAAATGTACAAGAACTTATAGGACATATTTAAAAACTACCATACTGGGGGGTGCCTGGGTGGCTCAGTTGGTTGAGTGACTGCCTTCGGCTCAGGTCATGATCCTGGAGTCCCGGGATCGAGCCCCACATCAGGCTCCCTGCTCAGCAGGGAGTCTGCTTCTCCCTCTGACCCTCTTCCCTCTCATGCTCTCTCTCATTCTCTCTCTCTCAAATAAATAAATAAAATCTTTAAAAAAAATAAAAATAAAAACTACCATACTGGGGCACCTGGGTGGCTCAGTCGGTTAAGAGTCCCACTCTGATTTCCGTTCAGGTCATGATCTCAGGGTCATGGGATCGAGCCCCGAGGCAGGCTTTGTGCTCAGTGGGGAGTCGGCTGGAGATTCTCTCTCTTCCTTTCCCTCTGCCCCTTCCCCAACACTCACCTGCATGCACTGTCTCTCTCTCCAATAAATAAATCTTAAAAAAAGAAGAAGACCCCACCATATTGTATAACAGTCTAGTTCCTTCTAGCCTGTTATGGCTAGAATCTTGGGTTTGGAATCCGAAGCTATGATTTCCAGTCCCATTGCTACCCTTTCCTAGCAGCATGGGTGACTCACTTATGTTAATATTCTCTTCTTTCCTTCTTCCATCTGGTTAAGAGGAGGCCATGTGAGAGTCAGGTATGTTCATGTGCTTTGCTAACCATATACAAATGCACATTATTTTTTCATCTTCTGGTTCCACTAACCTTTCCTGGATTGAGAATGAACAGAGTGCAAAAGAAAGAATGACACAGGAAACCATAAGATCAAGTGAGTAAGGAATAATGAGCATAAATACAAACAGGATTCTCTTTAATTCCATGAAACTCAAAGTATTTCTAATATGAATAATCAGGGCACCTGGGTGGCTCATTCGGTTGAGCATCTGCCTTTGGCTCAGGTCGTGATCCCAGGGTCCTGGGGTTGCGTCCCACGTTGGGCTCCCTGCTCATCAGGGAGTCTGCTTCTCCCTCTGCCTCTGCCCCTCCTCCCATGCTCTCTATCTCTCATTCTCTCTCTCTCTCCCTCCCTCAAATAAATAAAATCTTTAAAAAATATGAATAATCAATACACTTTGGTAGAAAATTGGTACTATTGATCACACTGAAATTATTTCCAATTCTTGCAAAAAGGTATTATTAAAAATACAGATGTCCTGCATTGGGCTCCCGGCTCGGCAGGGAGCCTACTTCTCCCTCTCCCACTCCCCCTGCTTGTGTTCCTGCTCTCGTTGTCTCTCTCTGTCAAATAAATAAATAAAAATCTTTAAAAAAAATACAGATGTCTTTGGGGTGCCTGGGTGGCTCAGTCAGTTGAGCATCTGACTGATTTCAGCTCAGGTCATGATCTTGGTGTCCTGGGATCGAGGCCTGCATCAGGCTCTGTGCTCAGTGGGGAGTCGGCGTGAGGATTCTGTCTCCCTCTCCCTCTGCCGCAACCCCCACTTGTGCATGTGCACACACACTCTCTCTCAAATAAATATTTAAAAAAAAATAAAGATGTCTTTAAAATTGCATGTATGTATATGTATTTTATACATACACACATATACATACATACATACATACATATGTAAATGCATAGAAAAAGAACTGGAATGATACACACCAAACAAAAGTGGTCATTCCAAGAGAGGGGCATGGAATGAAGAAGAAGGGTCTTTAAATTTTTAAGGATTTTTGATGAATTTCAGTGTTGACTTTAAAAAAATTAATGAACATATATAACTACATTATATATGTAGTTTTTTTCTCCTTTTTTAGAGGAGAGCTCTTTGTAGTATTCAGTATTGGGTGGGAGGGGATATTGTCTCCAATAATCAGCTGTTTGCTGTCATCTTTTACATTTGGATCCGTAGGTGATTTTAACTTAGATTTGTGGGACTCATTCTTTTTAAAGATTTTATTTATTTGAGAGAGAGAGAGAGGGAGAGAGAGAGAGAGCACACAAGCAGGGGGAGCAGCAGAGGGAGAGGGAGAAGCAGGTTCTTTGCTGAGCAGGGAGCCCGACGTGGAGCTCGATCCCAGGACCCTGGGATCGTGACTTGAGCCAAAAGCCGGCACTTAACTGACTGAGCCACCCAGGCGCCCCATCTTTAGCCTGAGGAAGTAGGAGTAACAGCCCGACTTCGCTAAGTGGGAGTGAGGCAAGGAGAAGTGGGAGTTGAGGCACAAAGCCAGAGAAAAGGTAGGGTAGGTTGGAGTCAGGTAAGATTGTTGCTGGAGAGGGTTAGGAAGGAGCCTTTGAGCCAAGGAGAAGCTCTGGCAAAAGCTTTGGGAGTCTTCACCAATTATTCCCTGGATGAATAGACAAAGTTCTGATTATTTCTTTCACCGAGTGTCTGACTTCATCCTGGAGTATCTTTACAAAACTCTAGATTGTTCTAATAGGACAGACAACAAATCGTTTCCCACCTGTGGGTTTTCCTTCTTGCCAGCCCCGCTTGGTGTTGCCTGGCCTTACTCTGTGACAAGAAAAGAAGCTGGAATTCTGAAAAGTTGCTTTAGCCAAATCCTGTGAACAATGGGGGCCTTGTTCAGGGTTTTGCACATCAGCTTTTGGAGGAGTTTAATTCATCAGCTCAGATCTCTGCTTTTGAAGCTCTTGCTCTAGTTAGCATCGTGTTTCTCTATGGAGGGGCAAGCCTGATGGAGGGGTAGGCACTGCTTCTTATTCACCCAGCTTGAGACATGTGCCCAGTTCTACTTACACCAAAAAGTGCAGTGTGGGCTGATGCAGGCCTTAATGGTCCTGAATGGACCACCAGTGAATCCAAAAGAGGGAGATGAGCTTTGTTACTGTGTTTGGCTTATCCATGGCTACATGGACACTGTTAAAATTTCTAAGATTTCTGTGGATTGATTGCATGGTCTACCAGAGGGGTACTGAGCCAAAATTCAGGAACTGGGAATGATGGTCACCTCCCCTCCTATAGATGAAATTTCCTGAGAAGTTATCGGCTTTGGCTGGTTTGGGTCCTGGCCACTTACTCTCCGATGGTAGATTTATTCCGCCTTTAGATGGCAATAACTGAGTCCCGAAAGGTGCTGTTTGAAAAAGCTACCGTTTTGGTGCGTTAAATGATATTCTACCCTCTGGGAAGACTTGTGGGAAATTTCTTAGGACTTAGGGGATTCCAGTTCCATGTATGGAGAAGTTGTATGCCGCCTGTGTTGCCTCATCAAGCTGGGTAACCGATGCATTATGTTACCAGGGTGAGCGTGTGGCTGCCATTTTCTTCATTTTTGTCTCATTCTGTTTCCCTCGACAGAGCAATTTGGTTTTGATGCTGTGCCAGAAATCTTCTGACAATGAGCTACTGGAACTTGGAGAAAAGAAACTGTGTGCAGTACCGCAGGCATTTTCTGGTGGACAACAGTGTGTTTCATGGTGAGCTGCCTTTTGTATTTGTGGGGCTGGAGCTTTTATTTTGTTTCTGACAGCACTTTTATTCTAGCACTTCGGATGCAAATATGGTGTCATCGTCGGGTTGATCCAAGAGCTTGAGTTAACTTGTTTATGGATAATTTGCCTGAGAAGCCCCACTTATCTCATCCCCTATAGGTGTAAGCAATGTGCCCACCCCAATAACCATAATGGTGTCACCACTATCTTCCTTACAAATTAGTTTAGATCAGTGCCTTTCCTCTTTTATGCTGTCAACTCCAATAATATCCCTTTCTGATGTCTGAAATTTTGGGGGGCTCGACCCATAGTAAATGTTCAGTTAATATATGTGGGTCATCAGTCAGTGCTTGTTACCAGCATGCTGTGTGTCTACTATCAGGCCACATATAAAAACAGAACAGAGCCATTCACAGCACTTACCTATCATACTCAGGGTGGATTACTGCAGCCACAAATCAGAAAGGAATCAATACTTCTCATTTTTCCTGGCAAACTAAGATGATTTGCCTTTACCCTGCTGGGGTGTGTGTTTTGTGATATAAAGTCAGGGATAAGTCTGTCAATCCCGCTATCAGGATACCCTTGAATGAAATTTGTTTAAGAGTCAAAGATTTACATGTGGCCCGGATTTTTGGAGTAATCTCCATCAGAAGCCAGGGGAATCGTAGAGGGTAGACAGAGAAATTTCCCAGGGATCAAAGTGCCGTTTAACAGTCCTATAATCTAAGCTGCCTTAGATTTTCCAAGCTTAGTGTTTCTTCCCCAATTTGGTGATAGACTTACACTTTATTATTGCTTTCAATTAAGTTTAAGATAAACTCAGCCTTACTTACTTTATTAAAGTACTTCAGAGGTTATAATTTTTTTTGTTCCACATTCATTATGCTACCCCACTACAGGACTTTCCTAGGTAAGGCGTACTTTATCTTACTACAGGTCAAGAAAGGGAAGCAGAAATGACATGACTAGCCCAAGTTGACCTAGTTAATTATTAGCAAGGTCAGAACTAAAATTTCTACCTCTACCTTTCCAGACTGGCTCTTCTGGCATAGCAGTGGTGAATGCAGGTGAATATCTCCTTAGGGAAAGAGACAGGGGAGTTGTGACCTTACCCTGTGACCCTGAGTTCTGCTTTATTTTGTGAACCTTAGCTAAGGGTTCTGATCATTGCTTCATCTCTCTCTCTCACACAACATTTGCTTTGGGGTATTTTCTGTTACAATTTTTTATTTGTAATAAAAGAGTAAATATGATACGTGAAGAAACACAGGCATTAGAAAAACTAGCTGTATTTTTTCAAGTTTTATTTTGTGCCTGTTTGGACAAAGTTCAGATTTAAATGCCTTCATATAGTATTTTAGAATGCCATTGTCCAGAGATCTCAGAGGCTTTAATGATTTAAAAACAACTTTCTATGTATTTTTATAGTTGTATTATACTTAGTATATTACTATATTATGCTGAGGGCTTGATGAACACTCGTATTGCTTTCTTTCAACACCTTTGCAATTGTTATTATTCATTCTGTTTCACAAAGAGGAAGCTGAGGCTCAGGGAGGTGGTGAAATGGTGATCTAAATTTCAAACTCTGATCATTCTAACTCTAAAATGCCATCATTTCTTTTATTCTAGGCTGCTATCTCCATTTCAGGAGAGAAATTAGCACTCAGGCTTAAGTTCCATTCAGTAGTATTTGCTCTGCTATTAACTAGCCTTTGCTATGATCTGGAGCAAATGGTATAATCCTTCAAGAGCTCCATTCTCTCCTTGTGAAATGAGCATGCTGGTCTTGATGATTTCGAGGTTGTTTCTAGTTCTAATACCTGAGATTCTATTGGAGTACTTCTGAGAATTAAAATGATGGGATTTTGTGAGCTACCTTTTTGCTGAACACGAGATACACAAGGGGGCAGTAGAATACTTAAAATATGAATTGGTTGCTGACATGTTAGAACTACTCTTTTGGAAGGAATTAGAGATACCAGATTTTCCCAAGATTAAAAGGATTAAAGCCAATTAGAATTATGATTTTATTCATTTATGATAAAGCAATAGCTTTAAGTATTTCTGATAGTGTAAAATATCATTTTGGACTTCTTTGCCTAAGGATATGTAATTCAGGAAAGAATGATGCCTCTACTCTTCCTCTTTATTTACCTCTGCAAAAATGAATGTCTGTTAAGATAGGAACTTACTTAACTTAAATGGAGAGCTGTGAGAAGTCTTGGTATATTTTAAGCCAAGGGAGCTCTAGTGATAATATCTTTGTAGAGGATTTCAGAATGTGCCTGAGAGAAGAAAGAGGGCAGGACCTGTTGAGTCAGAAATGTGGGATATCTTTTGGAAAAGGCTTCTGGAATATGGGATGTGCATTTGGATGCTTTTTCCCTACTCTCTTGGCTTCTCCCTGTCTATTTGATAATTCTTCTCCTATAACCAAATCAATGAAAACAAAAAGAGAAATCTCTTCTATTGCAAACAGAAAAAAAGCCCACTTCTGCTGCAAGATAATAGACTTTTAGACTATGCAGACTTCCCTGTGCAAATTGTGCTGGTCAGACTCTTTACATACAGATTTAAGCAGTAGTTTGAGGAGAAAAGAGCTACATGAAAATGGACTATGTGGGCTACAGTGATCAATAAAAGTAAAAATTACTTTTTTTTAAAAGTAAAAAAGTAACATTCGTAACAAAAGTAACAAAAAAGTAAAAAGTAACAGTTGTATACTGTTTCGCAGTTCATAAAACATATTCATACCCTCATTTTCTGAGTATGGAGGTGGTATGTTTCATTACCCACAATCCCACAACCCAAAGAGAAACACTGTTAATAGTCTGTTTCTGTCTAGTGTTTTATCTTCTCTTTCGTCTTTGCAACAGTCCTAATGGTAAGATTGGAATAGTGGGAAAACTTAGGAAATGATCTATATTGGCTGACAAAATGACCTGGTTGAATTGACATAATTTCTGTTCAGTGATGTGAGGAACCCAGATAGGAATTATGAAAAGCTGTTTCTTATTTCCCACTCATCTGTCCTTTGCCCAGATTTTTAGGGAATCTATTGATCCAAAGGGATTGTGCACCTACTGAAGAAGCCAATCGCTGAGGTTTTTTGTACTTGGCTTTTATTCACCTGCTGTTTTTGAAATGGGGGGGGGGGAACTGGGGCAAAGATGATTTGTGTTGTATGAATCTTGTTTTTTTTTTAATATTTTCTTTTTAAGCAATCTCTATACCCAATGTGGAGCTCAAACTCATAACCCTGAGATTGAGAGTTACATGCTCTACTAACGGAGCCAGGCAGGTGCCTCTGAATCTTATTTTAATAGATTGTACTTGCATGAGTTATTATTATTTGAAAATTACCTACACTGTGTCCTGTTTCTCTTGCTTGTAGTGCATTGTGGTGTTTTTTTCTGACCTGGGACGGATTCTTAAACCAATAAACAGTGTATTTGCAATTAATATATACATTTTTTTATGCACTTAGTTTTTCCACACATTTGAGTTCCTTAATAGAATAAATTTAGAGATGACTTAATTTTTGTTTTCATGCACTGTTAATTATAATTGTGATGTTGGAAAGAATTATTAGTTGCTTTCCTATAAGTTATTATGGTATCATCCCAACTTATATTGAAATTTATTTCTGTTGCTCTCATGTTATATTGAATGTTTCTGAATGACCATCACAAATCTAGAGTAGAAAGGTTTTGAACTGAATTATGAGTCTCTCTTACTACCTAGGGATAAAGTGAAGCATAGTTCTCTTATTAAGTGTGTAATACGTTTTTTCAAAAAGTGCCTTATATGTACTTTTACTTTGCCTCAAGCAACCCTCTAATGCAATGGATTCATTTAGTTAATTGATTTAATGAGTTACTTTCATCTGACCTCCCTTTCTTGGCCTGAGGCCTACTTGGTGATGTGAATTTAGAAACTTGACTACCAATCTGTAAAAGAAAGTAGGCTCGGATGGGGTCCTGGAGACTAGTTCTGTTCCTAGTTTCACTACTAACTTGTGTTGCCTTTGTCACCTTTGGGGATCTTCAGTTTCCTTCTTTCTAAAATGAGGGTTTCACCAGCTTCCAAAGTTCCCAGTAGCAGTAACGCTTGAGATCTTTGTGTCATCAGACATGAGGATGGGTATGTAGTGAATGAGAGTGTCCTACAGTCCAGAGTGTAGGATGGAAAGGCGGGCAAATGGGGATCAGGAGGAGGTAAAATTGTAAACTTTGTAGTTAGCTTTGCACTGGCAGAACGTTACCTTTCTCTTTAGGGAGAAGGTGTGTGTGTCTGTGTGTGCGCATGTGCGCACAAACATGCACGCACCTATAAACGCTCATGAGTTCTCCTGACCATGGAGAGACCCGTAATTAGGACTGATAAGCAAGCTTTCAGCACAAATGTCTTTATATTCAAAAAAGAAGAATGGACAAGTTCACTCCCCCTACACTGGAATTCCATCTTTACTGGAAAAAGAAGGAAGAATGCCAGATCCTGCCTGGTAAATATGAAAGGACAATGAAATTACACAGAAGTGAATTATGATTCTCATTAAAGAGGCTGTTTTATTAACATGTTTTGATTTTAGCAGCAGCTTTAGGGGTTTGGGGGCACTACTAGATTTTATATTAGTGTTATTACTGAGCTTAGCTTTTCCATCCAATGATTGTATAAACATCTTCTAGGTCCAGAAAATACTAGTACACATAGAATTACTATTAATGCAGTGACAGTCAAAATTTTGCAAGCTTCATTAAGATGAAAAGTATTACCTCTTGGGAGCGCCTGACTGGCTCAGTTGGTAGAGCATGCAACTCATGATCTTGGGGTCATGAGTTCAGGCCCCACATTGGGCATAGACATTACTTAAAAAAAAGTATTATCTCTTGGAGAGTAACTCTGCACGCAAAAAACGTCAAGCATGAGTTAAGAGAGAGGGTGGGAAAAAAAAGTAGACCATAAGGGAGAAAATGTATTGAGTCATTTAAATTTTATAAATTGTAATAGAAGTAATTCTGGAAGCAGCCTCGCCCAGTCAATTCCTCTTTAGCCCTCTTCTCAAGTCTCCCCTCCCGCATCCCTCACCCCCAAAGGATGGCCACCAAGGCAGAAAGCATCTAGTGAGGTATTCTTTCGGGTCTATGATGTTCTGGTGCACCTTGCAAATATGCCAGTGGCAGTGAAGGCCTGGGCAGAGCAGGTGTGGCCTGACCTAGGTGTGGCACCTTGCAGGGGCTGCCCTCCAGCTGGGTTGCCTTAGGTGACTTCTCCCTCTAAGATCAAGTTGCCATGTCAGCAAAATGCTGTGACTTAGGACAAATGACTTAAACACTTCTTTCTAAGTGCTTGTGTTTAAAAACTTTTTATTTTATTTTTAACCTTCTCTCCTCATCCCACTTTTAAACAGAGGATAATTGGAGAATTTGCTGTTAATTACCTGACAAAATTGATTTATGCACTTTCCTCTTCCCATTGTCTGAGACAAATTACAGCCAGCCTTACAAAAGTGGCTACTTATGTACTAGTTATAACACAAAGGAAATAACCTTTAATATGAGCTGGTATGAAACAAAACGATTCTATAGCTTTTTGGGAACATGTGCTGTTCCTTCATTTCCTGCACTTAGAGAAAAATTCTCAAGGAAAGCCTCAATGAAATGCTATTTACTTTATGTTTTGAAATTTGAGGTTCATTTCTTTTTTGTCCTTCTCTATGATGGGCATTCCATCTGTGGCTGGTTCATGGCGTATTCTCAACTGAGGGTAGCATATTCAAGAAATTGTTTAATTTTTCTCCAACGAATGATTTTAAAAGTACTCTTTGCAACATTTTGGGTGGATTCTGTAACTTTCTGTCTACTTTTTGGTTATTGAGGGTCTAATCTAATTTAAGACATTCATCTCAAACGCCTTTGTGTCCCATCTCCTTCCTGGCCCCTAGCACAGGCCTGAGCTGCCTGTTGGGGGTTGAGGGTGGAGGCTCAGGGGGCTCTGCTGTACATCTTCCCCTTGAGGAGGAATTCAGGCCTGGCTCCTCAGATTTTGGTACAAGGAAGAGAGATGGGGAAGCCAAGTTCTAGAAGCCACACCTAGGCACCTGGTTTGTATGTCAGTGGTGGCGAGGTGACCCAGCCTCCCTCTGGGTCCATCCTCTGTGAATGTGTAATTGGCGCCTCACCAAGGGACTCTTTTGGAGAGGGCCTGCTGTCTCCCTCCAGCCCCACCCATTGTCCCTTCCGAATTCCCTCGGCTGAGGCGTGGCTCCCTTGCCCCGAGGACACCTGGGCAACTGTCTGGTCCCTGCCCTTCTCTTATCTCCGTGTTTGTTCACAAGGAGTTTGCAGACTGCTGTGGGCTGTGGAGGATGAGGTGGGCTGTGAAGGTTCTGCCTGTTCTTCCCAAATCTACTGACTGTAGTCTCTTGTCTCTTCTCACGCTATTAGAGGGTGACTCCAGAAGCCTAAAGAAATCTCTGAATCATTCTTTGGTAGCTCTTCCCCTGCTTGTTTCTGGGGGTGAGGGGTACTTCCTCTGATTTTGGTCCTCAAGAGGGTCATCCTGCCACTCCAGGCTCGAGGCTGTACACACAATAGGGGATCAGGGAATGTGACTCTGAATGGATGGAATGCTATCCCCCTAAACCCTGATAGTTCTCCTTGGACCCCTCCAGAGTCACTCCATTCTGGTTCTTGTCCACTAAGATTTTGAATTAGGGTGACTTAATTTCCCCAAAGATTCTGGTGTTCTTCATTGTGCTCGCTTTGTGCAAGGTTATGTAGCTGGATTGATGGGAACCAAGCAATCATCTAGACTCATATATGTAAGTCCATGCCGAGATGTCTTAGCCTCTTTTCTCCATTAGGGAATCTAACGATAGGGAGATTTTGCTGGGTAATTGAATCCACTGTGATCTTCTTTCTTGTCATGCTTTCTATGTTGAGGCCACTCACATTCCATAATGACAGAGGGGATGAAAAGATCTGGGTAGAGTGCAAAATGGTAAACAGGAGGTCTGGATATTTGGGAAGCCCAGATGGACGAGAAGTAACAACGTTCAGTCTTTGAAGCTTGATGTAGCTTTAGTTGTTAGAAGCAATGAGCCTGTTGCCTTTAAGTGAAATCTGTGGCGGGCCCTTCCTGTTGGACTCAGGTTCTTTCTCTTAAACCTGGCTGTTGGGAGTCCAGCCAAGCAGAAAGGCCCTTGATGGTTTTATTTCTTTATGCTTGGGAATACCAATTTTCTGATTACTAAATTAAAAAGAAGAAATAACATGTCTAATAAACAGTCAACGTTTCCTTCAGATTTGCAGACTTCTCACGTTTTAAATGGTTGCTTATGAGAATTATTTCCCCATAGACCTGTGTTACAAATTTAAGCCTTTGTTCTTTAAGCTGCATTTCCATAATTATAATTAATTTTCCCCTGCTCTCTCATTTCCCCAATTGTCTTTTCTGTGCCTAATATATGCACAGAGATTGATGGGAGGATGAAATGTCTTTCCATGAGTAGATTCGGGGTTCTTTCAGGGCAACGTAATTGTTTAATTTAGTTGCACAAAAGATCCAGGTTTTTTTTTCTTGGACCACAGTAATCATTATTAGTGGTTGCATCTGTAGTCACAAAACCTTCCTATTTCACATTTATCAAAACAGAGGTTAAAAAATGCAGTTTGTCCCTTCATACTGTGTAAATGAAGTCATCCCAATGGACCTGTGATACTTTATATTTTCTTAGGACTCGTTTCTCTCAGCAAGTATGTCTGAGGTTATTACGAGTGCAAACTCTTGGTGTCAAAGGGATGTTCAGATTTCATATTTAAGGCTCATGGCCTAGTGTGAAGTGGTTTCACCCTCCCACACCTTCAGCTCCTGTCCACACGCTGGTAACTCCCAACAGCACCCCCTGGCTTAGAGGGCCCCTTGGTGTTCCATACCGCGATGCACCCTCTCACCTGACACCACTGATGTGGTGAGGACCAGGTCCTCAGACTCAACACACCTGAAGCAGAACTCCTTCCCTGGTGCCCCTCAGCCTCGCCAGCCTCAGCTTCCTCTTCCCCTCCCTCATTAGGCCCCAGCTATGCTGACCTTTGCATTCCTTGCTCCCAAAACTTACTTCTTCTTCCCTTGTCTGGCTTTCAACTTGTTCTTCAGACCCCAGAGTAAAGGTCCTTTCTGCAGAGAAGCCTCTTCTCACTTCGCTGCCTACGTCAGGCCCCTGTTTTAGGCTCTCCTGTCACCCTACACGGCTGCCTCACTGCCTTATCACTGCTCTAATCAACCAGTTTCATGAAAACCAGTTTAATTTCTGTCCCCCCATTCCTGCTAAGTTCCAGGAGAATAGAGACTTTTCTGACTTCTGTTTCCAGTACATAGCAGAATGCATTGCATGCATTATAGTAGGTGCTCAGTAAAATACTGCTGAATGAATGCACTCATTTAATAGGGGAGGTAAGAACCATCTACCCTTTCATTATTTTTGCACTCTAAGCTTGGCTTTTAATCTTTGTGCTGTGGAATGTATCTGTTCTGTGGCCGCAGACCCTCTTCTTTCCTTCACTCATGCTTTTGCCGTGGGGAACAAAAGAATACCCATAAACCATCCCTTCCTGAGATTGAGAAGGAAAAGGCCACTTCTGCTGAGAATCCTAGTGTGCTTTAGAAAAGATGATTACAAATGTATAATGCCTTGAAATGGAAAAGGACAAACTCATTTCTTTAAAAGAATTTTAGACTTTTTGAATTCATTTAATACTACTTTCCAGAATTTCCATGTTGGTTATATGTGTGTGGAGTTTATTCAACTCTGAATATGGAGGTTTCACTCATTAAAATAACACTATCAGTAAAACCTGCCTAATTGCGGTATTTTGCATACTATTAAAATTCTCTGCTGCCTGTGTCTGAAAAATCTTCAGTCCACAGAAGTGAGTGTTGTCTGTGGACTAATTCTTACCACAGAAGAGCATAGAATAGACCTGCACCAAAACAAAAGCACCAGTTTTCTCCGTAAAAGAGGAGGCTAGGAGGCCTGGGGTACATGAGAAGAATAATCAAACAGCATAGGG
This sequence comes from Zalophus californianus, assembly GCF_009762305.2. Taxonomy (NCBI): domain Eukaryota; kingdom Metazoa; phylum Chordata; class Mammalia; order Carnivora; family Otariidae; genus Zalophus; species Zalophus californianus. Next base: position 109,700,256 of record NC_045595.1, on the reverse strand, counting down.
CTTCTTTAAAACTTAAGGAAATGCACTTTTATTTCAGATTTACAAACAAGAAAAATGGTCAGCATCTAGGCCTTTCATCTAAGAATCCCAAGCAATAGAAGAGTACACTCCTGACTTCCAGGTAGCAAAGTCACTCAGAAATAACACCTACCTGGGTAAGATAAATGTAGAATTTGAGAAAACATTTTTTGTCCAATTTCGTCTTGCACATTTCTGATCCTGGTCAGAATATGTGACATATCACAGTGTTCTTAGGATTTTTCATATTTAAATATAAAAGATGGCGACTTATGCCCAATTAAAAGGGAGAACAGTGAACACATTTATTATTTAGTGCCTATTTTTATTCCTTGCCAACTTGCAATTGAACATCGATGGATATTCACAAATGACCATTCTTTGAAATTACACCAGTGTCAGAATTTCAAGGTATTGTGCTTTTAAGCTGCCAGGAGCTTATCTCTGGATGTGGAGACTTGTATTTATTAACTCTTAAAGCCAGTGGTTCTCCCAGCCTCGGCTGCACATTGGAATCACCTGAGCGTATAAAACTGTTGTCTGCGCCCTCCGAGATTCTGATCTAATTGTCTGGGGTGTGGCCAGGGTGTGGGAGAAGTTTTAGAACTCCCTGGGAGATGCCATTGGGCAGCCAGTTAGATTCTGGTGGGTTGGAAACCCCAGACTTAAGGTGACAAATACATATTGTCTCAACAGAGCCACAGAATTCATGAGTTTGATAATGGTTATTTTCTATGATAGCCTATACTTTACTAAATCTTAAAAGTGCGGGAAGAGGGGCATGTAAGAAGAGTCTGGATACAAATAGTGTGAGTATAGAGGAAGCAGGAAAATGGAGAAGCGTCATTTATGCTTGTGATGTTGTGGATGCTGGTTTTCTTAAAAATTTTTTTTCGCTTTATTTTTATGATGATAGCAATACAGGCTCACTGTAAGAAAGTTGGAGAGTACAGAAAAGACCAAAGAAACAGGGAAAACAATTGATAATCTCAGTATGTGTTTCATTTTATTTTATTTATTTTAAGCAAGCTCTCTGCGCAACGTGGGGCTTGAACTCACAACCCTGAGATCAAGAGTGGCACGGGTGCTCTACCGGCTGAGCCAGCCAGGCACCCCTCAGTATGTGTTTTATGCCTGCACTTCCTTAAAATGATTTAACAACCAAAGATTAAGTAGCAATTCTCAACTCTGTTTATACATTAGAATCTTCTGGGGTGCTTAAAGAACCCTGATGATTGGGCTCTACTCCAGTCCGGTAAAATAATCTCTTGGGTGTGGGACCCAGATGTCTTCTTCATTCATTCATTCCGTATATCTACATTTTTATCTGTATATATATATATATAAACCCCTATAGCTCTATATGTTTATCTTTAAATGGTTTTGATGCACTGGGAGGGGTGAGAATCAGTGACCTAAGGTTGCTGATTGACTAAAACATCGATCAGTAAACTACATCAGGTATTAGTTTATATGAAAACCTTGATTTTTATGCAGATGGAGGGGCCAAGTGATATGCTCACCTTCATATCAGTATTTTCTTTCCGAACAGGTTTCCCATTTGTTTATTTATTTATTTTTAAATATTTTATTTATTCATTTGAGAGAGAGACAGAGACAGAGACAGAGAGAGCACAAGCAGGGGGAGAGGCAGAGGGAGAGGGAGAAGCAGGCTCTCCGCTGAGCTGGGAGCCGGATGTGGTGCTTGATCCCAGGACTGAGATCATGACCTGAGCCGAAGGCTGACACTTAACCATCTGAGCCACCCAGGCACCCCTCATATTCTTTTTAATATCATGCATTCTTAGTGTCCTTAAAATGCGGTTTGTCTCATAGCCAGTAGATCTGTTACATGAAACAAAGATAAACCTTTCAGCATTAACTGATCTCACAATGTTATCCATGGCCTCCTGGAGGTGAACAGAAATACTTCGGGAAGGCAACAAAGAACATAAAAATGGTGTTTTGTTTTGATTAATCCATGATGAGGACTACACAGTTCACAGCAGAATAATTTAAGAATTGATACAGAAATAAACATGAAACACAGGAATTGGGGGAACAGTACCATCATTTGGAGTACATCAGAAGTAACCCCGAGTGTCATTAAAATGGTCTGTGGGTCTACCTTGGTGAAAGGGGAACCTAGAGGCGTCGAGGATCGCACACATTTTGTTGTAGGAGGCAGACTTTGTCAGACATCTGTTTTACAGGTGAGAAAACTAATGCTCAGGACCCCTTTGTTATTCCTAGAAATTTCAGAGTTAGAAAGGAAAAAGCTTGTCTTAGATTACTCTTATGTTGCATGATACCTCCTTCTTTGCACATGGGGTTGTGTGGGGGACACAGAGAGGAATTTGGGGCTGATGTTAAGATAACCCAGTTTAGACCTAGTCAGGAAGAATCAGTGGGATTCTACATTGGCATATTCTTGGGGCACCATCAGCAAATTTTAGGGTTGATCCTGAATCACAGTCGCCACGAGGATTGGCGATGGCGGTTGCTTTACCAGCTTACCTCTCTTGAGTCTTTCAACAAGACAGTTTCACGGATAAAACTCAGAGAGGTCAATAATTCGCCACAAAACACATTGTTAGATGATGGTGTTCAAACCCAGGTTTGTCGGCCTCTGAAATCCGGGTTTTCTCTATTGTGATACAATGATGTGTTATACAAACTTGTTTCTTTTAAAGCAACTCAGGGTGTGGGTTTGAGTGTTTTAGGAGAGCTTCAAGACCCTTTAGAGGCCACTAAAGGACTCCACAGAGGAACCAATGTGAGTTGCCTTCAGCCTGAGAAGGGCTATTAGGGTACTGTGTGTGGGGGCTGGGAACTGGTATGAACTGGAGCAGTCCTTGGGAGCCTGTGGAAATGCAGACTCTTGAGTCCCACCGGGTACTTACTGAATTGGAATCTGCATTTGAACAAGATTCCCAGGTGGTTTGTAGACACTCTGAAGTGTAAGCAACACTTCTCTGAGAGATCCACTGGGCTTGGGTGTGAGCCCTTGAGCCTGAGGGAATTGGTTCCTACTTCCAAGGAACAGGGAGAACAGGGAGGCAGTTAGGGGGCAGAGAAGAACTGTTTCCCACCAAACAACACATTTAGAGGGTAGAAACTTGTGTGTGAGGGGGACAGCTAAAGACAGAAGCCCCAGATGCTATCCCAATGCTCAGATTTCCAAGTGGGAGACATGAGGGCTATAAATGCCCAGGTAATTTGCTTTGTAGAATGGACTTAAAAATGTGAACCTCCTATGTCTAAAACCTCGGAAGGTACAGCTAAGGACATAAACAGTACCCTGGTCTGCAATGATGCATGATGCATCAGAACTAGAAAGGACTTGGGAAGCCATCTGATTGAAGGATTCCAAACTGAACCCGTAACTGGGCTTTAGAACATTAGTGAAATCACTGAACATTATTCAGAACACTCTTATGTATATACGTATACATTTGTTCCTCCTTCTATGAACACAGTCCTTAGTTTTTACCACATTTCAAAGTAATCTGATGTAAACCTCTGCCTAAAACTGGTCTCCTTTTATAGATAAGAAGGTGACTGGGGTGCATACTCTTACCAATCACCTATTGGCAGAGTTAATTCTAAATGCCAACCTTTTGCCATTCCACCTCAACCAGCCTTTATGATCTGAGCTACATATTATGAAATGCTAAGTGGATTTTCTGTGGGATAAATCTTATAAATCTCTGCATTTTCTGATTATTGGAAATGGCTAGATCTTTATAGCATTGGAATATTGTGACATAAAAGGAATTTTACCTGAAAGCATTTCAAAGCCTCTGTGTATTGGCCAGGTGAGTATGAAGATATTCATTGCAGAACTGCTACAGGGCAGAATGTTCTGGGCATTGGCCCTGTTTGGCCCATCGCTGAGGGCAGCAGGGTTCCATGACACAGGGCTGTCCCCAACTGGTGGCCTCCAACTGACTTTTGTGTGTGTCTTCATAGCTAATAAATGATTATGAACTCTCTGTGGGGAGTCAGGTGCTGAACTTTACAAACAGAGTAATATAATCCATGTAGCATTTAGATCAAGTAATGATTTCACTGTCTGGTAATTTATGATCTGGTGAAGTGTTGATTCTGTGAATCCAAAGGACATTTAGAACATTTTTCATTTCTAAGGATAAAGCTTTTAAGGCTGCTGCTCTGTAACAACCACAGATGAATGGCCTTTAGTTGTGGAAGTTAACTTGTTAAGGTGGGCCCTCTTTGCATCTACCAGAAAATAACGGAGTATCCAGATCTTTGTTGAATTATGTCTGTGTCAGGAGGATGGTTTTTGAAGGACAAATATTTAGTATCTCAACTTGCAGCCTGTGTTTGATTCCAACTTTCATACATGGATGCTCCTATTTTAGCTCCTGAGAATCTATCTGGGAAATAATATTCTCATAAGCCTCTTATTCTGAATCTTTAATTATATTTTTGATCCCCTATCCCTTACCATTTGTCCTAAATTATATAAATCAGTGCAGATGTGTTTAATATCTGGTAACTAGAGGTACCATGATACTAGTAATATAACATTTTTTCTTGGATACGTAACCAGTTCTGCATAAAGTATAGTACTATTTTATTTCTAAATTAGATTAATTTATGTAAAGTGATAAAATGTTATTGCTTTCTTATTTTATCATCTTTAGTATTCATGAAGGAGCAATTCTATCCTCTTTTCTCCAAGGTCTTTAACAAAATTAGCCTTTGTAACCATTTTTGTGCTAGTTGACTGTGAATGAGGAGAACTAATGAAGCAGAAAATTAAAATACTTTTGATGTTTTAATTTTAATACTAATCATTAATCTATACTTCATAGTTACTTTCTCATTGATAAATTTATGGCTTTGAAAAGTATTTCTATGTTTTGTAATTTTTTTTTTTAGCTACAGAGTTTTATTAGATTTTTGAAATTCTTACTATTTGTATACCTTGTCAAGGAACGAGAATTTTGGCAGCCAAAAATCAACTTGATTATGGGCAGAAGGCTTATTTGTGTATGCTCCCAAGCATTTTACTGCCCATGTGTACATTTTTTTTTTAAAAGTCAAACATAGGCCATCTTGAATATATTTTCACCTTTAGGAGAGTATGCATTTTTCTAGGAGTACTTTATTTATTTATTTATTTATTTTAAAGATTTTATTTATTTATTTGAGAGAGAGAGAGAGAATGAGAGAGAGAGAGCACGAGAGGGAACAGGGTCAGAGGGAGAAGCAGACTCCCCGCTGAGCAGGGAGCCCAATGTGGGACTCGATCCCAGGACTCCAGGATCATGACCTGAGCTGAAGGCAGTCGCTCAACCAACTGAGCCACCCAGGCGCCCCTAGGAGTACTTTAGAGAGTGGTTGTACCATAATATTCGTGGTATTTTGGAACTAAAAGCCCTGCAATTGTTGTATAGAATTTACAGGGCTGGAAAAGACCTCAAGAACCTCAAGGAAATTATTTAACACAGCCAGTTGGTGAGATCCTTCTAGAATGAAAGCTCTAGAGAACTGGGAACATGACTTTAGGGCCCGGCATGTAAGAGATGTCCAGTAAGTGAATGAATTAGTAACCTCCTGCATTCTGTCAGTGAGGATCCTAAGGCCTGGGAAGGTGAAATGGTGGGCCATAGGGGAGTTTACCTGAACTGTCAGCAAATGGTAAGAACCAAGTCTCTGGTGCAGGGTGTGGTACATACCGTGCCACATGGTGTGCCTATAGTCACGCAGTTCTTGGTCTCATGCTAAATGGAGGCAGCTTCCTTGTTCCCAAATGCTGGTGCAACTATCAACCATCTGTTCCTGCCCCAGGTCCTTATTCCCCAAGCTAGTTTGAGCACAGGATGTTGCTTCCTTTACTGCTTCCTGCCTTAAATGTGTGCTGACCTAGGTTCTGTGCTGGGAATTCAGCAGTTAACAAAGTAGAAATGGTCCCTGTCTGTATAGAGTTTACAGCCTTGCTTCTCCTTTGCTGTTCCTCTCCTCCTCCTTCTCTACTCCCCCCAAGCTCACATGGGACCTTTATGTGATGGACACTTTTTCTTTGGAAATAATTTTATCCTCACTGAAAAGCTGCAAGAATAAGAATACAACAGAGAAACTTCATATATCTTTACCCAGATTTACTTACTGTTAACCTTTACATCATTTGCTTTATCATTACAAACTTGTACACTCACTCCTTACACACACGCACGCACAAAATTACTTTTTCTGAATAATTTGAGAATAAATTACATACCTCATGGTCCTCTGCCCCTAAATACCTCAGTGTATATGTTCTAAGAATAAGGACATTACCTTATATAATCATGGCACAGTTATCAACATAAGTAAATTTAAAACTGATAAGGTCCTTTAAATTTTTTTTAAGGTCCTTTATTTTTGAATTTTTTTTTTTTTTTTTTAAATCTGATCTCTACAGGGAAACAGACCCGAGGGTAGGAAACTAGCAAACGTGGAGAAAATGTTGTGGCATCATAAAGACTAGAGTTGGGGCTGGCCTGGCATGTGTGTGATCTGTGCTTGCTTTAATGCTTTGCTGTTGCCACCTTGAAATTCTTTATTTTTGGAAAAAAAGCCTCAGGCACCTGGGTGGCTCAGTCGTTAAGCGTCTGCCTTCGGCTCAGGTCATGATCCCAGGGGCCTGGGATCGAGTCCCGCATCAGGCTCCCTGCTCAGCGGGGAGCCTGCTTCTCCCTCTGCCTGTCTCTGTCTCTTCTGAATAAATAAATAAAATCTTTAAAAAAAAAAGAAAAAAGCCTCATATTTTCATTTTGCACTGGACCTGGAGATTATGTAGCTGGTCCTGCCTAGCGTACCTGTGTACTGGGCTAGGAACTTCTGAATCTGATTTTGTAGGTAGTGTTGTCGATAAGGAGACTGAGGCTTAGAGGGATTTAAAATAATTCGGCTCAGGTTGCTGAGCTACCTGGTGGGATGGAGATTCGAACTTCAGTCTTTTTGATTCCATATCCGATGGCTGTCACATCGCTTTCAACTACTCCATGCCCCCACCTCTCCCCGCACCGTGGGGGCATGGAGTGCATTTGGAACTGTCCTTGCTCCTTTTCTCCTCAGGAACTCTACCTTCATTTGGTACCACAGGCTGTTTCTCTTTTTCTTCCTAAATTGCTGGGCTTCTTCTCAGGAGAGTCTCTGATCAGCAGCACAAAGGCAAACAGCCCTGAAGGCGGCTTGGGCTGGGGTCAGCTCCCTGTGCAGAATGAGCCTTGCAGTTTGGTCCCTCCTTAGCCAGGCCTTGGCTTTGGCTGGCCTGGGAGACTTTCCGGAGATGTGGCTGCTGGCTCTTTGGCCTGAGCTGTCCTCTGACTGCAGTCAGGGGCTATGAGTTGTTCTCCACTCTTGTACTCAGCAGAGCCTTGTTTAGAGGGAGGTCGTCTCATCAGCTAGAATCTCCTTCTCCCCTTTCCCCCACTCTTCTTTTCCATGGTTATCTTCGTGTTTGCACTCCTCATGGGACCAATCTGTATATGCATCGTTCTGGGCTTCAGGATTACCAGATAAGGGGGTTTGTATTATGATAACCACGCGTGCCTCCCATTTGAATGCACGTATTGTAATCCCTTTTTAACTGACTATAAACCAAGCCAAGCCTGGGCAGATAATATCATTTACTTTTTTATTAAACCCAGAGATGTCAGATGAAGGCATGTGAAATGCCATCCATGAAAATATCAGCTATGCAGAAGCACGGTTATTACATAAGCAAACAGTCCTGCTTTAGCTGGAGTGCTGGAGAGTACAAGTACTTCGGGTTTATTCTGGACTCTCAGGCTCCCTCTGTCCAGCCCCTCCTCCCAAGGTGGGGGTAAAGGGGCTCCTCTGTTCAAGGGTACAAGTGCCTCCTGAGTGCTATGGGGGAGTTTGAATATGTCACTCCTTAAGTTTTGAGCATTTAATTAAAGCTTCAGCCCCGAGGGAAGATACTTGTGTTAGTATATGTCGTTGTCAACAACTATTAGAGATTCCCATGTGCCTACCTATCTCTGGTTAATTCTCCTCTGTTGATGTTATAATTAACACTGATCAGAACTGATGGTAGATACCTAAAGCAATTGATGCTGATTTATAAAGTCTGGATACCTTTATTTATATCTGGATATGTGTTCACGCAACTCAAATGTCAACTGAATGTTCACATTTTCCCAGTCTCTACTGAAAACCTTTCGAGTGCTGCAAGTGTCACTGGCGGTGAGCTCCTGGGCTTATAACAGGGCCTGTGCATAAAATTTTGCCCGGAAGGTCTCTGTTGTTTGTGTGGTTGGCTCAAGCTGACATCAAGCTCTGAGCCGACCAAGGATTGTATTTTGAATTATATTGACATCTCCATCAAACTGATAGTGATGTGCCTGTGAAATTTTATGCTAACCTATGAAATTTAAAGCGACATGACCGATAGTCATCTTTCAAAAAAAAATGAGAACTTTTAATTTTAACGCCAAGGGTCTTGAAGGGGAGATCAATAAATCATCAAGGAAGCATCATTTCAAAGAGGCAGTCGGCCAAAGAGTGGATCATCTTTGTCCTGTGGAACATAGTAATATTTAATATGGGTAATGCTTAGTTTGTTTTGGGATTCGGATGCTTAAAAATGTGTAGCAATTACTGCCCACTGATGCGTGTCAAGTTTTTAATGAAGGAGGAGGCCAAACTGGTTTATTTGACAAGCATGTGTGATCTATAGGACATGTTCCATATCATTAGAATATGTAGCTCTCTCTCTCCCATGATGAATAAACCAGCCATGGGGAGCCTGCTGTCTAGATAGAACCCTTGTTTCCGACATTCTCAGCATAGTTAAGCAGTCATTGGAGAGACACCTGTACCCCTCCAGCTCTTCCTTGGTTCTCAGGTGGCATTTTTGTAGTACACTGGGTTTACAGTTCCTGGTTATACTCTGTTGGCTAGCAATTAGTTCTTGCTGGCAATAATGTTAAGCCTGTATACAAGGTATGTGGGAAGAACGCTGTTTGGATTAGAAAGCCCAGTTTCAGGTAACCCCCGGCCCCTGTACTGTTGTGCAACATTAGTTTTGTGATCTTGGGCAAGTCATGAAGAGTCTCTGAGGCTCAGCTTCCTCATCTATGGGGGCCAGATGATCGTGGTGCTTCTGCCCACTTCATACAGTTGTTGTCAGGTTCACGGAGGCATCTGTTCCTGAAAGGACTTTGTAAGGGGTAGACTATGAAGGACCATGCAGCAGTGGCAAGGTTATCATGATTTCTGCCATTGGGCATTTAAGTACATTGCATACACCTTTGAGGAGCGCTTAACTTTTTCTTTGAAAATGAACTCACGGTAGTGTTCCATTTTGTTCCATGGCACTTGATGCAAAAGTTCTAGCAATTTTCCGGGATAGTCCTGAAAGGGGTTTCGGAGCTTCCTATAATATGATTTCCTTAAATGCATTGGTGATGAATAGGCTATAGGTGTGTACTGTGCTGGTGTGTTTGAGTTGATACATGAGCCTTACTGTTTTTAATCCATTTAACCTCAAGCCTGCAATGACTGCAGCAGCTTTCATCTAGTGAGTTGAGTCCATTGTAAATATAAACTGAGAGGAGATTTCCGGTGCTATCACACAGAAACTCGGGGGCAAAAGTCTCTACCCTTCAGGGAGCTGTTCTTTCATCTCTGTGATTCACATATACCAAGTAATTGGATGGTGCTGCACTTACTTCAGGGCCAGATACTGCTCGGGAGGGCTAGTAAGTACAGATAGCCCTGAGTGGTCAGGGGATTTTGATGAAGGACTGCTGCCCAGTGTCCCCAGAATGACCTGAACCAGCTTGGGGTGAAGAAGGGAGGCTCAGACAGAACAATGCCACAGCGGATAGGTAGATACCCTCTGTTTTATGAAAGCCAGTGGGCTTGCTCATCCTGAGAGCATGTCTCTCCCTGGAGCTCGTTGATTTTGTATGTATGTGTAGGATTCTTGTTGGGGTTTCATTTGTCTGTGTAGTTACATTGGTGATTTTGCTATAGTATATTGAGGATTTGGGGTTTCCTGTGTAGTTGAGTGCATTGTGAAATTTCATAAAAAGAATTAAGTTCTAGTAATTCTCTTTGGTGCTCTAGGAGACTTTCAGATGAAAAAATAGATTGCAGGATATAAATGATATGCTCGAGATCTCCAGACTACCTTATCTGGTGAAGAACACTGGCCCTGAAGACTGTGGGGATTCAAATTTCAGGTCTATCACTCATTTGCTGGGCCAGCTCAAGGAAGTTACTTGACTTCCCTCTGCCTCAGTTTCTACATTGGAAACTAGAGAAAGGATTATACTTAATTCACTCATATGGGCATTGTAAGGATTAAATAAAGTATGTACAATGCTAGGAGAGGTGTCTGAAATATAGTCAGTGCTTCATAAATGTCAGTAATTCTCAAATAAAGTTCTCCATCATTTCAATACACCAGTGGGAAGGGATTATTTCCTCCCTAGTTGAGAATTACTAAACTGGCTAGACTTTAAAAAATGGTATTTTTTTCCCCTGAATAAAAGAAGTAAATGCTGGTTCTAAAAAATTAAAATATAGTTAAATTTCAGAAGAAAAGAAAAATACCTAGAGATCTCATTGTTAATCTTTTTCATATATTTTCTAGTCCTTCATTCTCTTTCTATATACAAATATTTTACATAATTAAAATATTGTATATTTAGTTTGTATCCTTTTTTTCATATAGAATGTCAGACATTCTCCAGGTAATGGCAATGTCTCAAACATTGTTAATGGCTAGATAGTATTCTAAAATATGAATACATATTTTATTAATCATTCCCTTGTTGATTGGCACTTAGATTGTTGGCAGTAATTGTAATAACTAGTACTAATGAAATATTCTTGTATATACATTTTTATATTTCTGATTATTTCTGATATTAAAATTTATGCTCTTAATTTACAATTTATCAACAGTGTGTGAAAGGTCCTGTGAAATCAACTCCTCACTAAGTTACCGAGGTGCTTTGAGTTAAGGGGCTGGAGGACAGGGTCCGTGGAAGGGTGTGGTTGGGCACCACCCAGAGGCTCTTTCACTGTGAAGTTACTTCTGCTCACCTCTTGCTTTTGTACTGCTTTGAATGCAGATAAAACTGTGACTGTGCTTTAAAAATTGAATGGCTAATTTGAGATTATGGTTTTCCAGACAATTTTGCTAACTCAGCCTCTCTGTGTTCCCAAGCCAGAGGTCCTAACATCTGCCATTGTGGGAATATTCTCTAACTGGGAAGATTGAGGAATTCTGAATTCAGTCTGAAATCTTGTAGATGGTTTTCATGACCTGAAGCATCGAGCCGGTGGGAAGGATCTGGACCCTGGAGTTAGCTTGAGTTTGAAGCCTGGTTCTAGCACAGCTGTGCAGTCTTGGACATCGTGTCCAACTTGAATCTGTTTCCTTATCTAAATTTAAAATATGAGTACTAATATATCTCCTTGCAGAATTTTCATAAGAGTAGAGAGGGTAATGTTTACGGTGTTTGGTAAATGGTAGCTTTTATAATAATTGCCTCACAAAGTGATGTGGCTCCCATGTTTCTGTCAGTAGGTTTTCTAATTGGACTTGGGGGTCTCGGGGCAAACATGTGCCCTGAGTTGGTCTCAGTTTGGAGTTATGTGACTGGTGAGATTAAGGTATGTGCGGAGATGGTATAGTGTATCACCTCTTCAGCGTGTGACTTGATTAAATAAAGTTCTATCCAACCAGTGATTGGAGTGGCCATTCACTTAACTTCTGGGTTGTGAATACTTATTTGTCCAGGCCCTGGGAAATGGCTCTTGGCCTATACTAGCTCATTTTCTCTTCAGAAATAGCCTATGAGGTGGGTACTGCAGTCTCCACATGAGGCTATTTAGGCTCAGAGAGGCCCGCTTCCATTGGGTTGCCAGATTTAACAAATAAAAGTACAGGAAATATTGCATGGGACATACTTCCACTAAAAAATTATTTGAAGTTTATCTGAAATTCAGACTTACCTGGGTGTTCTGTTTTATCTGGCCACCCTACCCATAAACTTCCCCAAGATCATGCAGTGAATGAGGGACAAAGCTGGAACTTACATTTTCCTCCATCTGACTCTGAAGCCCATGCTGTAGCCTGTTACTCTGTGATGTGTCTGTGAGAAATCAGAAGCAGAACTCAGGTGTGAAAGGTAAGGACATTGCTGTCAGATGGGGTTTAAAGTCCTTCACTCATTGTAAACTGACAAGCTGAACTCAGAGACACTTTTCTCTTTCACCTGATTGGTGGAAGATAATTCCCTAGTAGGTCTAATGGTTAGAAATAGAGACAGCTAATGAGGGGTTATGAGATACCTATTATACATGCCAAGTACTGTGCTAGAACTACTCTGGAAAAAGCCCAATCTTTTCAAATGAGGATTTCAGGTAAGAAGTTAAACATTCCAAAGCTGTGTGGTTGTTGAGGTGACCCGGTGCTTCCTTTGACCCTGAAAGCCTGTTGACCTAGACTTGACATTATACACGACCTTCTGCTGGGAGAACTCTGGGGAGTAACTAGCGGTGACGTGTCAGTCATCCAGTGTCTCTGCCGACCCTAGAGTAGGTGTTTCAGTATGAGTCTTTCCAATGGGCTACACAGAGAATTACTTGCTGCTGCTGAAGAATTGGATATATAATATGGTGTAGATATTTCTGGACTCTCAAAAATCCATGAGTTTTCCTTGGTGGTCAAATGCATATTCAGGGGCCATGCCTGCTTTCTAAAGGCTCATCCACCTGCTTGCTCACCCTGCCATTCAGGATAAACCTGAGGCACTGCCCATCGCTGTGGTGTTGGGCTTCATGTTTGAGCCATAGGTCAGCCTTTCCAGGGAGGAGCCTGGGGAGCTTTGATGGCTAGAGGGCAAGAAGCATGAGGAAGCTCCTGGGAGAAGACTCCCTGTGGATGAGGAAGGGGAGAAGCAGTTTGCTCCCTTTCTCTCTCCTGACTCTCCCAGGATTGTGGTGGGGAATCTTTGGAAGAAAAGGAAAGGGGAGGTTCGCCAGGCTCCACTGGGAGCACTTGGATCTCCCTCTCTTTTCTGGACTGACTGAGAAGTTGACCAAAAGATGCCTTTTGCTTTTCAGGTAGCCTTGTTTCTGGCAAGTCAGAGGAACTAGAAACCCATCATTTGGCACTCATTTTGTGTCTTGGGAACACTAGTGTCTTTTTGTATAAGGTTACCTGGGAGTATTAATCATTTGAACTATTTAACAGGAGTGGGTATTTCTGAGATACCTCGAATTTGGGGGTACCACTCTACATTTAAAGTACTGGTTCGTTCAGATTAAACAATGAACTCCACTGCATTTCTAGGTTGATGTAAAGGATTTCAAGACTAATAACCATGGTATGATAAAGATAATACAAAATAATTGATTCTAAGCACTTTATGAGTATTAAATTCTTGCAATAACATTTGAAGTGGGAACTATTATTATGCCTGTGGTACAAATAAGGAAATCAAGGATCAGACCATTTAAGTAACTTGCCCCAGGTCACACAGATGGTTGGTGGCAGAGTCAGAATTTGAATGCAGGTAGATGGGCTCCTAAACTCTTAACTATTTTGTATAGCTGTATGTGTGTGTGTGTGTGTGTGTGTGTGTGTGTGTATCTGATGCAGTCTTGCAAGAAGGATATCCTAATTATGCACACTCACACACACATCTTTGACATTCATATTTCTCAGAGGATTTAAGAGTAAACAGTGGGGTTTGCAAATTGGATGAGGGGCATGCCAATTGGGAAACAGGTGAATGGGAAGTGGGGTAGAGCATGATACCTCAGGGGAGAGGGATGGGATAGTGGTCTGGGCTGGGTGGTCCTGATGGGAGTGGAGTAGAGGGGTTAATGCTGACATTTGCAGAATAGGTGGTGCTGGAATTGTCAGGGGCTCAGCAGAAGCCGGGTAGAAGGAAATGGCAAGAGGCATTGCTATGAGAGAATTCTGGGAGGAAGGGAGTTAATGCTCAGGATGGAGAGACCTAGTTACAACTCTTAAATGCAAGACTACAGTAAATTGCTTATGAAAGACATGCCCTGCCTCTTTCTCTATCTACCTATCTCTCTAAAATGTGCAAATAAATGCTTTTGTATATTTTAGGGAAAATTGTACTTTAATAATATGCTAGTTCATTCACTAAAAACTGGCTTTTTCAGACCCATTCTTGCTACTTAACTTGCCCACAGGGATGTGATTCTTACCTGAGAAGTAGCCATCACTGCCCAAGTATTTAGAAACTGTAACCTCTTTCATTCTAAATTGGAAACATTCCAGTCTCTTCTGTAATCATGGCTATGTTTGTGTGTGGAATAAGGACAAAAATCAAGGAAAAGCATCAGCGCTATCAAAAAATAATATGTGCTCACCCGGACTGGTACCAAAGTAGTGTACTGTGTAGAGGACCACAGATAGCTTATTTTTGAATGGATTGGTTTTGCCTCCAGTGGAGTGATGTTTGCTTCTGAGAGCGTACGTGTCTGTGTGCGCGCTTCTGTGTGTCTCTGCGTGTGTGCATGTTCATTTTCTGCATTCAGCCTGCGTCACTACCATGGTAATCAGTGTTTCTCAATGGCCTCTGTAGGTGAGGAGGGTTTCTTTGAAGGCTAAAGAACTACACTTCCCAGACATTAAATGTGCATAATGCCTGGAGGGTTTTAAGCCCTGCACTAAGCATGCACATCTCATACCCAAAGTAGTCACAGCGCCTGCACTCCCACAATAGCGGCAGCCCTGAGCAGATGCTTCCCTGGCTCTTATCTGGCTGTGCTTTTCACTTTGGGACAAAGTTCTATAATCATATCTCACGGATTTATTTTCTCCACACTGTAAAGCCTGAATTGTGAAGATCTCATCATGCCATAAAGGGCAGCATGAGCCAAGTTCTTGGGGCTGCTGAGGATTTCTTTGCCTTTTTTTTTTTCTTTTCCTTTTTGGAGATGTGTATCAGAAAAAGGCTTTGCCTTTAGAGAGAAATTTGACTGCTCTTGCCAATAATGTGTAACAATATTAAATTTAATGGCAGACCTTGAAGTGTATAAAAACTTAAGTCCAGAAAAAGGTAAGAGTCATACTACTAATTTTAAGGTAAGTGGAATAGTCCTAGTGAAAGATGGGATACATTTCTTATTTTATTTTATGTTTAGTAAAGTTAAAATGTTTATTTGAACTCTTGACAACATAATTGAGATATTCTATTTCAATATGAGATGAAAACGTAAAGTATTTCTGATGAGGCAAAGTGGTTTTTTTCTTGCAAATGTATACTTCTGTAACAGTAAAATCTGCATGCTGATGAATTGGAAGTGCATTGTAATAAAGTGGTCAGTGACAAAACCATTGTATTCTTAGGTTACAAGTCAAGGATGTAGATATGCTTAAAAATTGTATTTGTCTGACACCGATGAACAGTGAGTTTTAGTTTAAACATTTCTTATTCAGTTTGAATAATGAGTAAAGCTGTATTTTCACTTTCTACAATAATCTGGACAGAATGATTCCCCATTTGTATCAGTTAAAGAGAGGCATGTATAGTGAAAATAATTAGCTTTATAAAATGACATGGTTTAAGTACTCAGCATAGATAAAATGGAGGCAGAATCAATGTATCATGTTCTTAGAATCTGTCAGCTCCCATAGCATGAGAGGAACATTCGAAAGTATGAGTTAGGAGATCAGAAATTTAAAATATATCAAGATTGTTCTTGAATTATAAGGAATATTCCTGCCTGGTCAGACAGAATAAATGACATGTCAAGAAATGTCTTCTAAACTTGTCTTCCAACTGAGATTCATCTGTCACTTCAGATTATTCATGTGCGTCTACTCAGATGTAACTTTATCATGTCAGTGCTCCACGTGAGAGCCCGTCTTGAGCCTGTTGCTAGTTTATGGCATCAACTTCAATGTGTCATGTTCACAGTTCCAGCATTGATGCCTACTTTTTATTCAAAATATAAATTAGACCATGGATGAGATTTCTGGAGCACAGCTGAATTTTCGAAGCCTGAGAAGGACCTTTTATGTAGAAATAGGGTAGGATTTGGGGATTTGGTTAACTCGATATGCAGTTTGTCGGAAGAATTTTCCATTTAGAGTTTTGTCTTAATATGTTTGGAAACTCTCCTGTATGCTGAATATAGGAGTAAGTTGAAATGCACAGCATACTATCAGGATTGTCTTTCTTTTCACATCACAGAAATGATGATGAAAATGATTTCCATTACTTTTACCATATAAGTAATTTTTAAGATTGAATTAAGGTTAAAGTGAAACATGATGGCAATTTGAGTGAATTTTTCTAGTTACATAAGCTTTAAAGTGGATGAATGTAAGGTGTCTTGTTTCAGGGAAGATGTTTTCACGTACAGATGGTCTTATCAGAGATTCTTTTTCACGAGCATATATTTCATATTTTACTTATTTTCAATTATTTTAATGATTCATTTTGCTGAGTGAAAAATTTCTTTACTGACTGCCCATCTTGGTATTAATCTTAGTGGATGGCAAGACTATTTTTAAGGAAAGACTATTTTTAAGGAAATCTTTCTTTTGAATTCCAGAACAGTTTTAAGGGAAATATCTTAAATTATACAGATCAGTTCCATTTCAGAGTGTATAAAATTAGTAGATTCTAATTTTCATCAAATCTGAGTTGTATTTACTATTAAACAGTGTTAGTGGAAGTGGTTTCAATTGATGAGGCTATAAAGTTGAAAAATGTTCATTCAGAACCAGAAAGACCAAAGAGAAGAAACCCGAGTTTTGATGGTATATCCCTAGTCTCAAAACTGTGTATTAAGTGTAAAACTCATGTTTGCCCCTACATTGTGTCCTTATGCATTTACTTAGGAAGATATTATTAGCCTCCAATTTTAGTATAATGTACTAAGCCTCTGAGATGGAAGTCATCTCATAACCGTCAAAACTGTAAGGTACGTGAATTGCAACATAAAAACAGAAGTCAGAGGAAGCTTTAGGCATGTAAGGTGAATGTTTTTATAATCTTGTTGTGTCTATGAACCCCAACCTCCCTTTTAGCAACAAGAGCTAATACTACTTCTTACTTCACAAGGTTGTTATAAGAATTACTGGTATAATGCCTCTGAAAGCATTTGGAAGATGGAAGGACCCCAGAAATATAAGATGATATAATTCTAGAAATAAGGTTAATGCAGATTTCATCTACTTTAACTGAAGAGAAATTGTATCTGTTCTAGAGTGCAAATAAAAAACACTTTGACCTAGAACCTTGGTTGCATCTGCCACTAATTTTCCCCTTGACTTAGTATAACCTACATGACAGCAGGAAGAAACCATAGCCACCTTACTCTTTTAAGGAGGAAAAAAAAATAGGCTGCACATTTTTCTCTAAGACATGAAGTAGATTTGTGGCTGGAATTGAGCCCTCCAATCCCAGATCATGATGGCTGGACCTACTCTTTTTAATCATATGGATTTTTGCTTTTAGGAGATGCTAAACATTTTAGATACTTGTGATTTCTCTCTTTGTGTCATTTGAATTCTTTGTACAAGGGAGGGGAAAACTGAGAGTTTCTCATGGAATCCATAACTGTTAATAATTAATTGGTACAAAGATATATTGAATGCTTTATATACAAAGTGCTGGTGGGGGATATGAAAGTGAATCAAAGTATTAACCTTTTTTTCAGTAATTCATAGTATAGTACAAAGACAAGCTTATATCACTGTAATTATGGTAACACTGTAATAGAAGAACATTCCAGCGGTAGCTGGTGTGTGGAGAAGTAAGCAAAGGATTTCTGAGGTAATATTTGAGCTAAGCCTTGAAGAATAAGAAGGATTATATCTGGTAGATAAGCAAGGATTGAAGATGAAGAAGTAGGCAAGGGCTGGGTGTTATAATAAAGACCTCATAATCCAGGCTAAGAAATTTGGACATTATTTCTCCCTGCTCCCTCCCTGCCTCCCACCCAAAGGAGAAGGTTTTAAGCTGGGGAGAGATTAATCTGATTTGAATTTCAGAAAGATCTCTGACAGCAGTTTAGAGACTGGGGGGAGAGATGTGACTAGAGCAAGGGAGACCAGGAGGCTTTTGCAGTAAATAGGTGAGAGTACAGTGGTCTCAACTTTCTTAGCTTAGACCTTTCATGAGAAAATATTGGACTCTGAAGTTTACATTGGTGTTCTTTGCCCCTGATCACAGCTGCCCTAGAATTCACACTGCTTCTTCCTCTGTATGCACATTTTATCTAGTTACTATCTTGCATTTGATTTGAATATATTCACTATGAGTAGGTAATTGCCTGATGTGAAATTTAACATTTCTGCTCTTACTAAGTTTACAACCTCTTTTTATTAGACAGAATTTTGCCTGATTATGAGTAGCTCTGTTTTTCTTTTTTAAAACATTTTTTCTTATTTATTTGAGAGAGAGAACACAAGGTTGGGAGAGGGAGAAGTAGGCTTCCCACCAAGCAGGGAGCCAGATATGGGGCTCTATTCAAGGACCCTGGGATCATTACCTGAGCCGAAGGCAGACACTTAACCAACTGAGCCACCCAGGCGTCCCTCTGTTTTTCTTCTACAGAGAACGAGAAATGTTTTCCCCAAGAAGCTCAGAGCACTCCAACTCAACCTTTTTTAGGTTATAAGACATTGATTTGAATGTTGTCATGCTGCTTGTGTAATCAGTCCAAATATAAGAGAGTAGGGAGGTCAGTGGCCATATCTTGGTATTAAATTTTTAAAAAATTACTATTTCCCGGGGTGCCTGGGTGGCTCAGATGGTTGAGCGTCTGCCTTCGGCTCAGGTCATGATCCCAGGGTCCTGGGATCGAGCCCCACATCGGGCTCCTGGTTCGGCGGGGAGCCTGCTTCTCCCTCTCCCTCTGCCTCTCTCCCTGCTCATGCTCTCTCTCTCCCTCTCTGTATCTCTGTGCCTCAAGTGAATAAATAAAATCTTTAAAAAAAAAAATTACTATTTCCCTATTTAATGAAGAAGGTGAAGCTCATGATACTATGTATTTTATTCTGCTTCATAGATCAGAACTAGTTCTGATTAGTCTAGTCTGAACTATCTAGTAGGGTGAGTTCTTTATCATTGTTCTTATTCTTTTTTTTTTTTTTTTGCTCTTTTCATGTACTTTCTGTTCTAGATAAATTTTAGAAATAGCCTGGATAGTCCCCAAAGTAATTCTGTTTGGATTTTTTTTTTTTTAATTGGAATTGCATTGATTATGGAGCAACTGAGCTGAATCACTAACTTTAAGACACCGAATTCTGCCTTTCAGGAGCATAGTAGGACTCACTAAATTTTAAGTCTTTTTTTAATGTCAGTAAAGATTTAGAGTTTTTTTTTAAGATTTATTTGAGAGAGAGAGAGAGAGAGAGAGAGAGCATGACAGCATGATCGCATGAGTGGAAGGCAGGGACAGAGGGAGAAGGGGAGAGAATCTCGAGCAGACTCCCTGCTGAGCACGGAGCCTGACACGGGGCTCCACTCACTGCTCGATCCCAGGACCCTGAAATCATGACCTGAACTGAAACCAAGAGTCAGACGCTTAATCGATGGAGCTACCCAGGCACCTCTAGAGTTATTTTTCTTCATGTAGGTTGTCTGCATTTCTTGTCAGGTTAATTCTTGTGGTGGTTTTAGTTGGTATTGTGAATAGATTTTTGTCAGTTGAATTTTTTCTTTCTTTCTTGACAGGGAAAATAACTTTATTTTCTTTGGGGGTATGGGTGGATGTCTAGTCTCAGAATTTCTAGAATTGCTTCTTCGCCCCAGTGGGCTTCATGACTTTGAGCATGTTGAAACACCACAGTTCTGCTCAAGGGCTGGCACTTGCATGCTGTGACAATGTTACCAATCTGGACATCCCTGAAGCAGGGGGACAGGTGCACAGACATGTTCTTGTGGTGTTTCTTGAAGCGGTTGTACTTTCGGCTGTAATGGAGGTAGTCTTGGTGGGCGACAGTGGTCTTCTTCATCTTCATGTTGGTCACCACACCAGACAGAATCTGCCTTTGGATAGACACATTACCAATAAAGGGGCATTTCTTGTCAATATACATGCCCTCTGTGACCTCCTTGGGAATCTTGAAGCCCAGACTGATATTTTTGTAGTATCACGGGACCTTCTACTTGCCATTTTCTCCAAGCAGGACCCTCTTATTTTGAAAGATGGTCAGCTGCTTTTGGTAGGCACGCTCAGTCTGAATGTATGCCATTTTAAACACGGTGGTATGAAAGAACTAGTACAAGAAGTATGTTTTCTTCTCTTAACCCTCTCCACCTCTTTCCTAAATAAATTACTTTTAACTCTTTTACTATCCTTTTTGTAGGGTTTTAGTGTTACCTTCATATCTCTAAATGATGTATCTATAGTACTCTCTGTTGGTTTTTCAATTTTTGATATCATCTATTGATTTTCTTCTGTGGTAGATGAGGAATTAGCTCATAGTAGCATCCCCACATCTCTTTCAGTTACTCTGTTGGTTGGCTATCTTTGTAACTTTAACAATTTCACTTACACTTTTTTCCCCTGCTCTGCCAAATAGAAATTACTCTACCTAGTGATCATAGTACTCCCTTTACCAATCCTTTCTCTCACTTGTCCCTCCTTACTTCTCGCACATATAAGAATTTTTTCATTCTTTTTCAGTATTCATCATTACTCCTTCCATGTTTCAATCATAGGTTGATTTTAAAAGTTTAGTATCAATAAGCAAAGTTTACATACTATGACTGCATAAAGTTATGTGATTGTGACTAAATGTTCACCAGAGCAAGTAATCACCTAATTTAATTTTTAATTGCTTAATTTTAGTTAGGGATACTGCTTCAGAACATGGTATCTGAGGAAAAAAGGGTAGATTCTGGAGATTTCTGTACCAGATAATGGCATCAAATTCACTAGAAAAAAAATCGAGTACCTAAAAGTCATTTTGAAAACTAACAATCCTCATCATAACTCAATGAGATGAGTAAAGTTGTCATCTCAACTTTGGGGATGATGAGTCTGAGGTACAGAGAAAAATAACTTGCCCCAGGTCATAGTGTAATTTTGTAATTGGTAGAGCTGACATTTGAATACTGTTGGCCGACTTTGGGGCCTGGACTTGCAGTCATGTTCTCTCTTAGTGATGCTGTTACTTTCTTGGAGTTGGTAAGATACAGAGGCAAGAAACAATTGACTGCCTTCTCCGTTAAAAAAAAAAAATCATTACCATTTTTATAAAGACATCTTGGTTTAATTTCTTCTCTCTGCATATGGTGTTCCCTGGAATAAATGGGCCTGCAGCTGAGTACTTCCTGATTAAGAGAAGGAAGAGCTGTGAGATAGTTGACCTTGGGCTTGGCATAGGGAAGCAGTGGGGGTAAGAATGGGTATAGGGTGGGACCAGATCTTGCAAGGTTTTTAATACCCCCTGAGGAGTTTGGGCTGGATCTAATGAAGAAGGAAAGAAGACGATGAGCTTTGGAGTTGATGGGTGATATAAAAGTAGTAGTTGAGGAAAAAAGAGTGGTATTTTAAGAAAACGTGGTATTTGGGGGAAAAAAGAAGTACCATGAAGGATTGATAAAAGGTCCTGCAATCTACTTGAGAAATCGGTTCCGCATATCAAGGCCATGAACCCTAGGCGTGGAGGTTTTTACAAACGATGCACTACTATCTCTAATTACTTGTCAACAAAACAGAAGCTATCATGAGTGAGTTAAGAGTTACTTCAGCTGTCTCTTTGAAGAAAGGTAAATGATTATTTCTATTGATCTGTTTAAAGAGAAAGTCATGATTGTAGATGTGTGTAATATAAGGTTTTCATCTAATTCAGTGAACTGTTGCTTCTTGCTTTTTAAAATCAGTGTCCGTATTGTCTGTTTTTCCAGGTAGGTTGTGAAAAGATAAACCTTTTAGAGAATATACAGGCAGGGGGTCTGAGGCACCCCTCCTCCCAAATATAGATATAAAATCAGAAGAGAAGGGACAAAATAAAAGGCAGCTTTAAAGGACTGTTGTGTTACTCTCTCTTTTATAATTTCTCCTTGCACATTTTTTCTCTCATATCTAAGTTAATTTGTCATCATTTGCCCTTTTCTTTATTCTTTATTTTGAATGTCTAAAATTTTATCTGATGACTGTTTTTAAAAAATCAACCAGTATTGATTCATATTAAGTACTAAGTAAAATTGCTCCTCGCCTTTCTCACTCCTTAGATGTCACCATAGTTGCTACTTCGTTTGGCGTCCTTCCAGGAGTGTGTTGTGTGTACACGTGTGTACACATATACAGAAAGGAGCCATGCCACTAGTGGAGGTCTCACAGGGAATTACACTTGTATGTGATGAAGAAGGACAATGAAAAATATAAATTGTGTGGGCCATGTCAACAACCTACCTTCCCGTTTCTACTTGTTGAGCCCCCAGAGGAACATGAGACAGGACTTCAGCCTGGACCTAGTAACTAAATGCCTCTTATATTGTGAGCATTCTCTTGGTGTTAAGGTTTTAAGGTTAACTTCAGTTATTTTGTGCTTTCCTTATTCTCTCATTTTTGCATTTTTAAAATTTACTCACTTCTTTTCTCATGTTCTTATTGGTGTTTTGGGAAAAATGAAAAGGCCAGAAAATCCGCTTGGAAAATGAGAGAAGGCAGGCATGGGGAGCATAATAAATAGGGATATACAAATTTTGGTGGTGGGATGGGGAGGGAGAGGGACCATGTCTCAAGTTGCTTCTTTATCATGTGATTTTAATGTTATATAAAGAATTTGGCCAGTGCTCTTCTCATAGTCATTCTGGTACATAGTCATTCTGAACTTTATTTCATATTCTCTATTTATTTACTTTTTCCTGTCTCAAATGTCTGCCTTTTTTCCTGAAGAAGTGGTGGATGGAAGCAAGATACACACAAGGGGACAAAGGAGGAATAAACGGAATGAAGAATGAAGCTGTTCCATTCTCCTTACGCTTGCGTTTCTTACTTTTCCCATGCTGGGCACTCACTCTTCTATTGGTTGTGATTTTTCCTCCACAAAGTCTTCCTTTTTGTTTCTAAATTTCCTTGCCCTAGTTTTCTCATTTCCTTTCTCTTTTCACAGAAATAAAATTTAGACTATATTTGATTTATAAAGCCATATGCGAGTCCATGAAGATGAGAATCCATGACTGGGTATTACCCTGGCTCTGATGTGTATTAGCTGTAACATGTTGGAGCAGTTGCCTACTCTTTTATTTGGTCTACGGGATCGTCCTAAGATGCTTTCCATGATTTTCCTTGTTCTAAGTTCAGAGAAGTATCATTAAGAACCAACACAAAGCAACACAAATATTGGCAAAAGCCCTGAAGAGCATAGAGAGCAACAAAGTGTTGGAGTTCTGAAGTTGTCAGTGGTTAGTGCAAATAATGTCTGCAGCCCTGGCTAACATTCTGTTTCTATTCACCGGGTGGATATCACCCTTATTTGAGGAGAGAGTTCAATTTTGGTCACTGCATTTAAAGAAGGTAGTGGGGAAAGCAGCATACGATAAGGTATAGTAACAGAATGGAAAATGGGTTCTTTCCTTAAGAACAGGTCAAGTTTAAGAGGCTGGCCGTAACATTTCTTGATTGAACCATCCACTTTTATAATTCTGTGGCTTCTATTGTTTTTTTTTCTTTTTTTAATTTCTTCTTTTGAGTAATATGTGTGTGTCGGGGGGGGGTGGTCCATGCCCTTGCTTTTTTGTGCTACTTCTTTATCCTGTACTCATCATGTATTATTGTCTTCCAGATACAATTCTAAGTTTACACTTTTTTGTTTAATTTCTTTAATTTCTCATTTACTCAATACTTAAATTTATTTTCTTGTTTTTTATTCATATTGCTGGGATCTTTTCCCATTCTCACATGCAAACTGTTCTCTTTTTTCTTTATCATTTCTTTGTTTCTTTGTATCCCCAATGAGAAAAGAAGGACACTAGTGTCAGGGAGAGCCCCAGAAGTTCTAATTTAGGACATTTTCAATGTTCTGGTTCAGTGGGGGATGGGGGAGAGTTATGGGATTTGGAGTAAAATAGCAACAGGAAACACCCAAAAGTTCAATAACAGCTTAGCTCTTTGGGTAACCACCTGGGTCAATTTCTCTGGCATTCATTTAAAAAAATACTGATTCTTGGGCGCCTGGGTGGCTCAGTTGGTTAAGCGACTGCCTTCGGCTCAGGTCATGATCCTGGAGTCCCGGGATTGAATCCCGCATCGGGCTCCCTGCTCGGCAGGGAGTCTGCTTCTCCCTCTGACCCTACCCCCTCTCATGTGCTCTCTCTCTCTCATTCTTTCTCTCAAATAAATAAATAAAATCTTAAAAAAAATACTGATTCTGGGGTGCCTGGGTGGCTCAGTCATTAAGCATCTGCCTTCGGCTCAGGTCATGATCCCAGGGTCCTGGGATCGAGCCCCGCATCGGGCTCCCTGCTCAGCGGGAAGCCTGCTTCTCCCTCTCCCACTCCCCCTGCTTGCGTTGCCTCTCTCACTGTGTCTCTCTCTGTCAAATAAATAAATAAAATCTTTAAAAAAAAATACTGATTCTGTGCCTTTCAAAGAATTGCAAAGATTAGTGAGATGATGTGTGTGACAAGTCTTGCCCAGTGGTTGGTACATAAGCTTTAACTAAATGTTACATCTTTGCCCTAGTCACATATGCCTGCTCATTTTAGTATCTGTGTTACACACACACACACACACACACACACACACACACACACACACACACACACACCTTGCTTTCTCTCAGGATTGACAACCTGTATCAGTTTTCTCTTTGTATTTTTCCTCTAACCCTTGTGTACTTACCCTTTTGCCTAGCTACTACATAACCAAAACCAAAGTCAAGCATATGACAAAGGTGTGAAAGAAAAAACCTAAGGAACTAATAAGTTAAACAAGTCCTTAATTGATTTTAATTAGCAAGACAGCTTATTATTTAGAGTACATAAATGTGGAAACACATTTCCCACTCAATTCTGATAATCACAGCTTACCCACAATACTCCATATCCCCTGAGGACTAATATTTGATCGTTTGTTCTAACTTGTTTCATGCTGTTTTTCAAATCTAAAAGTTGCTCAGCTTCTAGTCACTTAGACTGTTGCATAAATTAAGCACCCTGTCCCCTTACCAAAGGTAACTTCTCAGTGTTGTGGATTAAGGATTTTCCATAAGCCAAAGAGGATGTTTTAAAAAATACAAAGAAGAGGACTGAAAAATTTTTAACCGTGTTCTTAAAAATTAAAAGAATGAAATACAGTTGTGTGTGTGTGTTTTACCTTACCTGACAGGCAAAGGATAAGAAAACACAAACCAAAAAATCCCAGGTGATATCTAGTGTTGGCAGAGGTGTGTGAAAATGGGCACTTTTCTGTACTGCCAGTGGGAATTTGAATTAATGTTTCTGGATGTCAGTTTGACAGTAGACAAACGCTTCAGCTCAGTGGCTTTACTTCCAGAAACTCTTCCTATAAAAGCACTTGCACATTTGCACAAAGATACAGTGATAGGAATGTTTATTGCAGTATTTTCTTTTGCAATAGAAAGAAAAGGTGAACAACCTAAATGTACACTAGTAGACAGTTTTTTCTTAATGCCTAAATGTATGTGCATAAAAAAAGGTAATGTAAGTCCCGAAGTTTATGCCTCAAACTAGTAATACCAGTTATCTTTGACTACAGGATTATGTATAATTTTCTTCTTCCTAATTCTTTGCACATTTGTAATTAGCATATATTCCATTGAGAAAAGATAAAAATCAAATCTACTTAAAAAAATCTGGTTATTAATATATAGGCTCCCAGCTGTGCTCTGATTAGGCCAGCGCTATCCCGAGACCCTTGAGGTGGTCTCACTGCTTTCAGCCTCTTCCTCTGGTTGGGTGTGCTAACAGCAGGTCTCTTGTTCTTTCCAAGTCCTTTTTCCTCAGTGTTGTACTTTTCCGATGTTCATCTTTGCTGCCTCTTCTTCCATTGCTTAGGTAGTAAACCACCATCAAACCATTTAGAACAATTTGTTCTTTCTTGAAGGCACCCTTTGTTTTTCTTGATATATCCCTTGTCAGAAATATGATCTCTTCTGCCTCATGAGCCTGGTAAACTCCATCTTTCATACCTCTGCTGCATTAGTTAAGGCATACTAGCCACTGTAAAATTATTAAAGCTCTGTATCCTTAGGGCTTAATACACATTTCATGCTGCTTTCACAGGTGTTCCTGGATGAGTGGCTCTCTTCCAGGTGGTGATTCAGGGGCTCAGGCTCCTTCTGTCTTGTGGTTCTGCTCTTGTCAACATAGGACTCACAAGGTTGCCCGAGGTGTGTCCCCTCTCCAGCCAGCTGAAAGGGGAAAAGAAAATAGAGAATCACATGCAGATTTTCATGAGGAAATTTTAATGGGCAAGGCCTAAATTCTACTGGCCAGAACCTAAGCGCATGGCCAGACCTAATCACAAAGGAGCCTGGGAAGTGTAGTCTGTGTGTGCCCTGGAGGAAGAGGAAATGAATGGGTTTTGGTGAACACATAGTAAATGCTGCCTTAATAGGCAGAAGCTCAACTCCTAGTTCCAGGTCTCGCTGTGTAATGTCTTCAAGTTCTTGAATTTATTTGAGCATTAGTTTTTTTATTTATAAAGTGAGCACACTAAGACCTATCCACCACAACATGTTGGTATGAAGATTAAATTTTGAGTCCTCCTAATGAAATAGCTTTATAAACTCTGAGATGTTATGCAAATACAAGGAGGACACTTTCCTGAACACAGATCTCACCATTTGGCTTTTTTAAAAAAGTGTACCTGACTTGTAGATTAGACCATGAATTGGCAAACTACAACCTGTGGGCCAAACCTGGCCAGCTGTCTATTTTTGTAAATAAAGCTTTAGTAGAACACAGCCATGTTCCATAGTTTATGCATTTTCTCAGGCTGCTTTTGCACTACATGCAAAGTTGAATGAGACTGTATGGCCCGTAAAACCTACAGTGTTTACCATCTGGCTCTTTACAAAAGAAGTTTGCCAACCTTTGGACTAGACTGCGAGTGTCTGCGGTATTATTCATTTGTATTTAAGAGTGTCTGAGATGTAGCATATGCCCCGCGAATCTTTACTGAGGGGCTGAAATCTCTTTGTAGAGCCCTGTAGTTCAGAAATTATGCATCTGGAAGGCAATTTCAGTAGGAAAGATGCCTCTTCATAGAGTGGATGAACACTATAGGCTCCTTTGCACTCTTTGAATAGCCAAATAGCCAAGATAATCAGGCACCCTGAGTTCCCAGCTGAATCCCCACTACTGTGTTGCCTTTGCCAGGTTCTTTTCTAAACATAAGGAAATGCCCTTTCTAGAACATCATTATAATTGGTACACTCATCAAACTGTTTATAGTGCACCACTATTCAACTCATTACGGTTGGCAAATATTAAGTGAATGATTATTGAAGAGAGTAAAAGGCAGAGTAATGGACAGTTGACTGAGAAATGCTTTGATATTACAAGTGCACTGTCTCATTAATGTTGGTTTCTGCTTGTTACATAGCCTGACTTTTGCTAGTTTGAAGACATAGCAGCCTGAACAATAGTGGTACAAACTCAATATAGTCATTCTTTTCCTCTAATGATTGGCAAAATAAGAGTTTCTATCAGCCAGTCAATACAAATTCAGCATTTAGCATATAGAAATAGTAAGCTAGATGATGGAGGGGAGGTTCACTGAGCTAACATTTATTGATGCTCAGTAGCTGTTACGCATCGTGCATTTTGCTAGGTGCCAAGGACGGTAGGATAAATAAGCCCATCATCCCTGCTTGAGGCACATAGAGCTTAGGGAAAGACGATATGGAAAGAATGGGCAGATCTCTCCTTACCTTTGGCAGATAGGGAGAATTTTGCTGGGAGATATTATTATAGGCATTAATATCTGGAGCAACAGTTCCTTCAACTGTAATAATCAAGAGATTGAATACTTTGGCTGGTTTATAGAAAAGTAGGGGAGGGGGCAGAAGAGGAGAGAGAATAAGAGAACAAAAGATTTCAGCAGTTAGTTAATGATAGAACTGGGTCAAGATTTACTTCTCCATGCGTATTCTTAGTTACCCAAATCTAACCAAAGGCACTTGTCTAAATTGATTAAATCACATTACAAAAGAGGTGTTTTTGCAGCTATATTTAGTACACACATTTTTGTAGCTTTCTCTTTTGTCTTTTTGTTTGGAACAGTTAAATTTTGAAAGGATGCAAAAACACAAGGTATGTACTTAGAAAAATCTCTGTAGAATTTAGCTATTGAAAGTACCTGGTATGTTACTCTTAAGAAATTTGCGGAACAGGGACAGGGTCTCATTCCACTTGGTATCCTTAGAATAGACACAATGTCCTACATGGAGTCTATGCTCAATAATTGTTTATTGATAAAATATGTGGAATTTTGCAATTGGAATGAAAGATTTAATACCCTTTTTAATTACAAAACAAAGGGAGTAAGAAATACATATACCTAGAAGGCAAAGATCAATGAATAGTTCAGAGTTCTCACTGGGGCTGGGATATTTGGTTGCAATGCATTCTGTGTTCTCTCTGGCCTCCTACTTTGCCTAGTCTCAGGCTTGTGATAAAAAAGCTTTTAGATGACAGTTCTTCCTCTAATTCTTGTGACTGTCCCCATCATAAGCTCATCTAAGCAGTGCTTTCAAGGTCTTTTATTGAACTACACAGGTGATAGGCTCCCAGCTGGGATATGGAAGATGGCAGCTTCAATTTGGGTCAGTTGTTAGGCTTTCTCTATAAATTCTGCTGATTCACTAAGGGGACCCTCCTCCCCTTTTCTTCAACATGCCAATTCTTCATGTGGCATTATGTTTGAAAACGACAGGCAGATAGGGATTTGGGCTATATGGGATGTTCTGCAGAACACATCAGACCTGTGTTATTTGGTAAATTTCATATGAAATTGAATTACCTATGAAGTCACCCTAAGTGAGCCCCTCATCCTAAGGTAACCTAAGAAAAAGAAAATTGTCAATTTATTTTCCAACAAGTGATTTTTTTTTAAAAGGAGCATGTTGACTTTCTTTTAATAATGTAAAATCCAAATGCACAAAAGATGAGACAAAACTCATGAGACTGATATGGGTAAACAGGTAGAAGAATTATTTTAGCCACCCACCCCCACCACTCTACTCCTGCTGTAGTTGAAATAATTTAGCTAAAGTTCAGGTGCAGCTATAGTTAGAGCACCTCTGATATTAGGATATTAGGAGAGAATATATGTTTTTCGGAGACAGAAACAGTACTGTTTTCCTTCATAAATCTCTACACCCCTTAGTATAGTGTTGTGTACATGACAGGTTTCTAGGAGCTATTAACTACTGGAAAGTCCTTATTGTATAAGACCTACTTTTGCCGGCTGGAAATGGCCTTGGAGTTTTCTGCTGCAATCTCAATTTCAGATGCCTTTAGTTTCTGCAGCATTCTTAAAAACATCAGCATCTGCTCTGAGAGTTAGCTTGGAGAGAGAATAGGTCAGTAAAAGTGGCTGTTGACTTCCGAAAAGAATATAGCTCCAAAGATGATGTGTTTAGATGGTCACAGGTCTGCGGTTTTAAGAGAAGTTTGACTTTCGATTGTGTTCAGCCTGTTAGGACCATGACACAGAGCGGGCAGAGCCTTTATAGTTCAGGTGCAGGTGCATTCTCAAAAGGGCCATGCATTCTAGAAAACATCTGGCTCCCCCATCCATGGATATAGATAATGAGTCTAAGAAATGCTTTCCATGTTAAGTAAATCACATAGTGGGCCCTTGGCATACCAGTATCAAATGAAGCAGAAAGGTCTTTCTTCTAATGATTGATTGATGTTTGAAAAAGATTAGGTGTGAATGAACATCTCACCCGTGGCAGGTGCTCAGGAGCAGTAAAGGAATATTCTGCAGTTTAGAGCTCCAGAAGGCTCCTTGGTCCTTTAGAAATCCTTTGTTATCCTGATGGACTAGGAACTTAAATGACCTGTGCCCAGCATCCTTCATGGTCTTCAGCTCTATTGCTTCTTGATGCTTCAAAGAAACTGGGGAGGCTTGGTTTCCAGTGACTGGTGGGTGGTGATGGGCTCCACACATTTCCAAACGGGATAGCTAGGGAGACGGTTTGGATTTTTGCCTTTCAATGTGGTACTGCCTCGTTGAGCTTTAACTCATGACAAGTAGGTAAGTTGATTCTGTGGTCTGCTGGGTAATTATGTGTTCTAAGTAAGATTAACTTCTTAAGTACTTCGAAGGAGAAGCTGTAATATTGAACTGTGATTGTTTTTGGCAGGTAGTCAGGGAGAAAGCACAATTAAATGTGTGACTACTTCTTTCCAGCTATGAAAGGCATACCTCTAGGTAGGATTATTTAACCACTGGATCAAGACAGATTGAAGTAGTTTCATCAAACATGAATAGAGATTAAATGTAGAAACAAACTTCTTTACACTTAAGTTTTATTTTTTAAGGAATATTCTTGACTAAATTATTTTGTACTTTACTGATAAAGCTTAAGGAGTAAATAATGGGAAATGATTGGGAATATCTTTTCTTTTTCTCAAAAGTACAGTTTCAGATTTTATAATTCAATATTTTTTTTAAGATTTTATTTATTTATTTGACAGAGAGAGACACAGCGAGAGAGGGAACACAGCAGGGGGAGTGGGAGAGGGAGAAGAAGGCTTCCCGCAGAGCAGGGAGCCCAATGTGGGGCTTGATCCCAGGACCCTGGGATCATGACCTGAGCCGAAGGCAGACGCTTAACGACTGAGCCACCCAGGTGCCCCAATATTTTTGAAATAATAGAAGGGAGGAAAAATTCTGTTTCCTGCCACTCTCCTAAGTTCTCTGGCTGGGGCCCTGTAAGTTGGATGGACAAAAGGCAGAATAATAAGAAAAAACATACACTTTTAAAAAAAAAGATTTTATTTATTTATTTGACAGAGAGAGAGACACAGCGAGAGAGGGAACACAAGCAGGGGGAGTGGGAGAGGGAGAAGCAGGCTTCCCGCTGAGCAGGGAGCCCGATGAGGGGCTCCATCCCAGGACCCTGGCATCACGACCTGAGCCAAAGTCAGACGCTTAATGACTGAGCCACCCAGGCGCCCCAAAACATACACATTTTTAATATAAGTTTTATATGACACAGGAGCCTTCATAAAGTAATGAAGAGCTAAAGGAACAGTTGAGCCTGAGTGTTTTTATACTAGGTTTGATGAAGAATAAAAAAAAAAAAAAAGCCTTGGGACAAAAGGGTGTGAGCTAAGGGTGGTAAACTGGGAGAAACAACACGGGCTCTATGTTTGGATTTCTCCTGGCATCCCTGTCTTCACAGGTAAGGATGTGCTTTATAAGGAGGTTTAGGAAGGGCACCTCTCACAAGAGAGCGTTATGTATGACCTACTTCGGGGGAGAAGGAAGAAGTCAGAGAGTTCTTCCTGTACCTGCCATGTCAAATATTCAATATGCCGAGGTGCCGTATTTTGGAATAGTGTATTCTGATTCCCTTAATATTATTCTTATAAAGTTAAACTGTGAGTTCTAACTATTTCCTCTAATCCTTTACTTGTGCTAATCAGTACCCAGCTGAAGGGTGACCCTCTGCAGATCTCCAGAGGGCTCTCTCTAAGCAGTTCTCTCCTCTCCTATAACCTGTCCTATGAACTCTATCTAGCTGCCTTGGTCTCCTTGGACTCCCAACTTTGTCTTCTCAACTCAGACCATTGAGCTATTCCTGGGTTCCCCCTTTCTAAGTCTAGAAAATCTCTCCAGGCAGTAAGCTGAGGTAACCATTCAATTCACTTCATGTGATTCCCAGCTCTTGGGGATTACTGTTCTTCATGGTCTGTGATGGGGTTCAAGACATGCTACCCCAAAATATGGCACCTTGGCATGTTGCATATTTTAAACAAAAGGATTTGAGAAATGACATGTGCAGGAAGAACTTTCTGACTTTCCCCTGTAGCAGGTCATAAAACCCAAGAAGGACATTTTTTTCCCAGCTTTATTGAGATATAATTGACATATAACATTGTGTAAGTTTGAAGTGTACAGTGTGTTTTATTTGGTACACTTACATGTTGCAAAATGATTACTCCCCTGGAATTAGCTAGCACCTTCATCATGTCACATAATTACCATTTCCTTTTTGTGGTGAGAACATTTAAGGTGTACACTTCTCACAACTTTCAAGTATACAATATAGTATTGTTAACTATAATCACCATGCTGTATATTAGATCCTGAGAATTTATTCATCTTATAACTGGAAGTTTATACCTTTTACTAATATCTCCCTAGTTCCCTCATTCCTTAGCCTCTGGCAACCACCATTCTATTCTCTGTCTCTGAATTCAGCTTTTTAAAGATTCCACTATAAATGGTATTGCTTGTCTTTCTCTGTCTGGTTTATTTCACTTAGCATAATGCCCTCAAGTTTCATTCATGTCACAAAAGGCAGGATTTTCCTTCTTTTTCATGGCTGGATAATAAATATTCCATTGTATTATGTATATGTGTGTGTGTGTGTGTGTGTGTGTGTGTGTGTGTGTGTGTGTGTATGTATACTACATCTTTATCATTGATGGACACTTAAGTTGTTTCCATGTATTGGCTGTTTTGAATAATGCTTTAATGAACGTAGGGGTGCAGATATCTCAGACCCTGTTTTCATTTCCTTTGTATATATTCACAGAAGTAGGATTGCTAGATCATATGGTAGTTCTATTTTGAATTTTTTCACGTGACTCCATACTGTTTTCATAGTGGCTATGGAATTTACATTCCCACCAACAGCACACAAAAGTTTCCCTTTTCCTGCATCCTTTGTCAACACTTGTTATTTCTTTTGGTTATAGCCATTCTGTCAGGTGTAAAGTGATGCCTCATTGTGGTTTTGATTTGCATTTCTCTGATGATTAGTGATATCACGCATCTTTTCATGTACCTGTTGGCCATTTGTATGTCATCTTTGGACGTGTCCATTCAGGTCTTCAGCCCATTTTTATTTTTATTTTCTTTTTTTAAAAAAGATTTTATTTATTTGACAGAGACAGAGACAGCAAGAGCAGGAACACAAGCAGGGGGAGTGGGAGAGGGAAAAGCAGGTTTCCTGGTGAACAGGGAGCCCGACACGGGGCTTGATCCTAGGACCCTGGGATCATGACCTGAGCTGAAGGCAGACGCTTAATGACTGAGCCACCCAGTCTCCTCCTTCAGCCCATTTTTAAATCAGGTTGTTTGTTGTTGCTTTTGAGTTGTAGAAGTTTTTTTTATATTTTGAATATCAATCTCTTATCACATATATGACTCACAAGTGTTTTTTTTTTCCATTCCGTAGGTTGTGCTTTCATTTTGTTGATTGTTTCTTTTGCTGTGCAGAAACTTAGTCATTTGATGGAGTCCCATTTAGTAATTTTTGCTTTTCTTGCTGTGCTTTTGGTGTCCTATCCAAAAATATCATTCTAAAGACCAGTGTCATGGAGCCTTATCCCTATACTTTTTTTTTCTAGGAGTTATGATTTCAGTCCTCATGTTTAAGTCTTTAATGCTTTTTGAATTAATTTTTGTGAGTGGTATAAGACAGAGATCTAATATCATTCTTCTGCATGTGGTTATCCAGTTTTTTTTACCATTTATTGAAGAGACTCCCCTTTTCCCATTGAGTAATCCTGGCTCCCTTGTCTAATATTAGTTGACTGTATATGCAATGGTTTCTTTCCGGGTTCTCAATTCTGTTCCATTGGTCTATGTGTCTATTTATTTGACAGTACCTTATTGTTTTGATTACTATAGCTTTGTAGAGTAGTTTGAAATCAGGATGTGTGATTCTTCCAGCCTTGTTTTTTCTTTCTCAGTATCATTTTGGCTATTCGTGGTCTTTTCTGGGTCCACATGAATTTTAGGATTGTTTTTTCTTATTTCTTTTTTGGGGGAAGATTTTTATTTCTTTTTTTTTAAAGATTTTATTTATTTATTTGAGAGACAGAGAGAGTGAGAGAGAGCATGAGAGGAGAGAGGGTCAGAGGGAGAAGCAGACTCCCCACTGAGCAGGGAGCCAGATGCGGGACTCCAGGATCATGACCTGAGCCGAAGGCAGTCGCTTAACTAACTGAGCCACCCAGGCGCCCAAGATTTTTATTTCTTAAGTAATCTCTACACCCAATGTGGGGCTTGAACTTACAACCCCAAGACCAAAAGTTGCATGCTGTACCAACTGAGCCAGCCAGGTACCCTAGGGTTTTTGTTTTTGTTTTTTGTTTTGTTTTGTTTTGTGAAAATTGGCATAGGAATTTTGATAAGGATTGCATTGGATCTATAGTATGGACATGTTAGCAATATTAATTCTTCCAATTCATGAACATGGGATATCTTTCCATTCATTTGTGCTGCCTTCAATTTCTTTCATCAGAATCTTACAGCTTTCTGTATACAGATCTTTTACCTCCTTGGTTAAATTTATTCCTAAGTATTTTACTGTTTTTTGATGCAATCATTAATGGGATTTAAAAAAAATCTTAAGATGGTGTATTGTTAATGTATAGAAATGCAACTAATTTCTGTACATTGATTTTCTATCCTGCAACTTTACTGAATTTGTTGATTAGTTCTAAAAGTTTTTAGTAGAGTCTTAGGATTTTCTTTATATAAGATCATATCATCTGCAAACAAACACAGTTTTACTTCTTCCTTTCTGATTTGGATGTCTTTTATTTCTTTTTCTTGCCTGATTGCTCTATGACTTTCAGTGCTATGTTGAATAGGAGTGGTGGAAGTGGGCACTCTTGTCTTATTTGCAGTCTTAGAGGAAGAGCTTTCAACTTTTCACCATGGGGTATGATGTTGGTTATGGGTTTGTCATATATGACCTTTATTATGTTATATTCCTTATATACTCAACTTGAGTGTTTTTATCATGAAAGAATGTTGTGTTTTGTCAAATGCTTTTTCTGCATCTATTGAGATGATACGATTTTTTCCTTTCATTCTATTAATGAGGCATATCAAATTCATTGATTTGTGTATGTTGAATCATCCTTGCATCCCAGGGATAAATCCCACTTGATCATTGTATATGATCCTTTCAATGTGCTGTTGAATTCTGCCTCTGTGTTCATCAGGAATATTGGTCTTTAGTTTTTTGTAATGTCCTTTTCTACCTTTTGTATCAGGGTAAATGCTGGCCTTGTGAAATGAGTTTGGGAAGGTTCCCCAAAAAGGACTTTCTGACCTTCCCCTGAAGTAGGTCATAAAACCCTCCTGTGGGAGGTGCCCATATGACCAGAGGACATCAGCATCTTTATCTCTGAAAAGGAAGGGACACAGAGTGGAACCTGAGCAAACAGGAATTGCTAAGTTTCCCACAGTTGACTACACTTACCTCATGCTCTTTGTCTTATAGTATCTTTCCACGAGTTTCCACTCTTCATCAAATCTAGCATAAAATCTCTCATGTTTAACTGTTTCTTTGGGTCCTCACTTCCTTATGAAGGCTCCCGTGTTATGTAATACTTACATTAAATAAATTTGTATGTTTTTCTCCTGTTGATCTGTCTTTTGTTACAGGGGTCCCAGTTGAGAACTTACTAGGGTAAGGGAAAAAGATACCCAAAGTCTTGAAAACTATTGTTTCACATATCTTGTTTGTTTTTTTATCTTTTTAAAAAAGATTTTATTTACTTATTTGAGAGAGAGAGAGAGAGAACACAAGCAGGGAGGAGGGGCAGAGAGTGAAGGAGAAGCAGACCCCTTGCTGAGCAGGGAGCCTGACTTCAGACCCTGGGATCATGACCTGGGCTGAAGGCAGACACTTAACAGACTGAGCTACCCAGGCACCCCTATTTGTTTATTTATTTGGTGTTTTACTCCATTTTGGTCAAAAGCAGAAATCTCTTTTCTGAACTATGCTTGTATGTTTATTCTTTTTTACTGAAGGATCAACTTGTCTAGCTGTAGAACCATTAAATTTGTGTTTGTTTGTTTTTGTTTCTGGGATTTTCTTTCCCATTATATCTTCTAACTAGTTACTATATGATTATAAGATGCCCTTATTGAATGATTTTCTAAAAAAGAAAATCAGGAATGGTATTCTTTGAATGCCCTGAAGGCCATTTCATAAGTGAGGTTTGTCTGTAGTTATTTTTTTGGGCAATCTTTTATGATGTTAAGTTAGGTATCAGTATTATATATGCTTCATAAAGCAAATTTGGCAACAGCTTAAGATTCTTTTTCTATGTTCTGGAATAATTAAGTAGCAAAGAGATTATAAATTATTTAAAGGTTTGGTAGAATTTCTCTCATAAAACCACATAGGTCTGGTGCTTCTTTTTGGGAGTAGTTTTTATTTGGGAAGAATAATTTTCTCTATTCTATGAAAATTGATATTTGATTTTTATCTGTATTGGGGTCAAATTGGGGAAAGTGCATCTTATTTGGAAAGTATCCCTTTTCTCTAGGTTTTCGAATTTATTTGCCTAGAGCTAGTGAAAGATTGTTTTTTGGTATTTTAAGCATATCTTCTGTTTCAATATTCTTTCCCATTTGTAATTTTCTTATTTTACCTATGCTTTCTCATTTTTTATCTTGAGCTTATTTGCTAGTAGGTTTTTTGGGTCTATTTTCTTGACTTTTTTTTCTCTTAAAAAATATGCATTTTAAAAAAGTTTATTTAGGGGGTGCCTGGGTGGCTCAGTCAGTTAAGTGTCTGCCTTCGGCTCAAGTCGTGAACTCCAGGTCCTGGGATCGTGCCCAGCATCGTCAGGCTTCCAGCTCAGCGGGGAGTCTGTTTCTCCCTCTCCCTCTGCCTCTCCGCCTGCTTGTGCTCTCTCTCAAATGAATAAATAAAAAATCTTTAAAAAAATACAATTTATTTAGTAATCTCACTCTTTTTTATAAAAAAAAAAATCTTTGTTTCCTTTGGTTTACTAGCCTTTTAGAAGGTACCTTTTCTTTTTTTTGTTTTAATTAATTAATTTAGTTAGTTAAAGATTTTATTTATTTATTTGACAGAGAGAGACACAGTGAGAGAGGGAACACAAGCAGGGGGAGTGGGAGCGGGAGAGGGAGAAGCAAGCTTCCCAAGGAGCAGGGAGCCTGATGCGGGGCTTGATCCCAGGAGCCTGGGATCATGACCTGAGCCGAAGGCAGACGCTTAACGACTGAGCCACCCAGGTGCCCCTAGAAAGTACCTTTTCTTCCCAGAAGAGATTTTTGTTTGTTTCCACCACTTCTAGAATCCCACTGTCCCCTTCTTTTTTCCACATGGTTGATGTCTGATTCTAAGTTTGGCTATGTTGGGTTATAGTATTTATTTTATCACTTATATGTAAATTGAAATTCACAGTAATATCTGACTCCTAGTTATTCTCTGAGTGTGGGTTATGGATGGTTTTACTTGCTTTCCTTTGGTGGATATATGGACAGATCTGGATTCAGGTAGTTTCTACTATCTGCAAGGATGGTGAAAGATTAATTCAATAAAAGATCAATAAAAGGAGAAGGTACGACTGAGAAATATTGACTAAAGGGGAATATTTTAGATGAAAGATCTAAGAAGACCTTTAGAAGAGGTGACATTTGAGTAGAGGCCTAAATAAAGTGAGGAAGTGAACCAGATAAGAGCTAAGGGAAGAGTGTTCCAGGAAGACAATGCAGTCAGTAATTGTAAAGGCCCTAAAGCAGGATGAAGAAGGACCAGCAAAGAGGCCAGGGCAGTAAAGTGAATGATAGGAAAAATAGTAGCACCTGGAGTCAGAGAAGTAGCCAGTGGTCAGACCATGGGTTTCAATTTTTTTTTTTCTGTTTGAAAGATTCATTTTTTTTTTAAAAGGATTTTATTTATTTATTTGACAGAGA
The DNA here is from genome assembly GCF_009762305.2 of Zalophus californianus. Classification (NCBI taxonomy): domain Eukaryota; kingdom Metazoa; phylum Chordata; class Mammalia; order Carnivora; family Otariidae; genus Zalophus; species Zalophus californianus. Next base: position 109,662,327 of record NC_045595.1, on the reverse strand, counting down.
CAGCGAGAGAGGGAACACAAGCAGGGGGAGAGGGAGAGGGAGAAGCAGGCTTCACGCTGAGCAGGGAGCCTGATGCGGGGCTGGATCCCAGGACCCCGGGATCATGACCTGAGCCACCTAGGCACCCCAAGATTCATTTATTTTGGAGAGAGAGAGTGAGAGAGCACAGGGTAGGGGCAGAGGTGGTAGTCTAGTGGACAGTTTGGGGGGGAGATTTTAAAAATGATACAACTAGTGGTAACTGTATAATTAGAGTCTAGGTGAGACCGTTGAAATGGGAGGCTGAGGTGCGTGGGTAGCAAGATTACAGGGAGTGAGGAGGTCCAGCAACAAAAATGCCAGAGTGTTGGGTGTATCCTCCAATATGAAGTCAATGTCACCAGGAATGACGGCAGGAGTAGAAGTAGATGCTGGTGCTGAAATCAGGGGATGGGGCAGAGTACCTGAGGGGCGGTTCACAACTGCAGGAGGCTAGCAGGTGGTATACGGCACAGGGGCATACTTTGTTTTTAGGTGTGTGCTGTCTGGGGAATAAAGGATCTTGAAAATGTAAAGCTGTGTTCAAAGTGGGGTCCGCAAATGTGAGTGTTCAACAGGGTCCCAAACGAAAACCAGCTCCCTTACTAACCTGAAGGGGTATTCTGGCCTCCTGTATATGAATGTGGATTTGTCCTACTGACTCGAGAGAACGCTGATGGATCCTAATCTTAGTTTAACCATCTCTGCCGTGCTGGTTTCTCTGTGCATTACATAAATGACGCAGGAAAAGGCAGATTATTAGCAGTCTATGAAATGATCAAATGTAAGAAGTTTAACGTGGTGCTTTTTAGTTTAAATGTCATAGCTGTTTGAGGGATCTAGCAGCATGAGTGATTAAAGTTAACTGGCTCCCCATTGCCCAAACTCTCCTGGAAGGCTTGGAAAAATGAGAGTTAGGGTTAGATGTAAAAAAGTCAAATAAACGCTAACAACTAACTCGGACTTTGCCCTGGCCTCCTGCTCATTTAGAATGATTTGATCATTATGTTCACTGAGAAAGTCAAATTCATGAGCTTGTTCTGCATGGTTAACTGCATGGGTCCAAAGACTCTGAGGTATAACTTAAATATTTTTAGAGATTCCTGGAGGGAGGAAAGCCTAGGAAGTTAGGACTTGAAACATGGAGACAACAGATATTCATGTTTGCTTCTAGTTTATCCTAGGGAATATTGATAATTTCCAAGGACTAATTTAGAAGTAGCACATCTGAGAAGATAATTGGAACGTTTAATCTGCCTATCTTACTGCTGGTAAGATAATTTCATATTGAAACCAGAGAGCGATCTAGAAGTAAGGTGAGTAAGAATGGATTATGTTTGCTCAATGTTCAGTTCACTTGCTGAAGGACATTAAGCTCCAAGTTTTTCCATATTAAAATATTTTTATTAGTTTCAGAAATTATAATATTAGTATGTAGTTATCGCTGGAAATTTTAACAATGCAGAAGTATATGGTGTAAAATGTAAAAGTCCTCTTTGAGACTCTCTGCTTGCTGTTCCACACTTTGTAGGTATTCATGACAGTTTGGTGTATATCTTTCCTAACGTTTACCCTATGCACATGCAAATGTACTTTTTTTTTTTTGAAGATTTTACTTATTTATTTGAGAGGGAGAGAAAGCGCATAAGAGGGGGGAGGGTCAGAGGGAGAAGCAGACTCCCCGCCAAGCAGGGAGTCCGATGCGGGGCTCGATCCCGGGACTCCAGGATCATGACCTGAGCTGAAGGCAGTCGCCAAACCAACTGAGCCACCCAGGTGTCCTGCAAACGTACTTTTAACAATAAAAATGTATCGTATTATACATTCTATTCAATTAATTGGTTTTGGTTTATTTTCTTCTTTTGCTCTCTATACACACACATTCATATATATTTTTATATTATTTACTCATCTGCCCCATTCTTTTTAACAACCGTATTTTCTCTCTTTTTTTTTAAAGATTTTATTTATTTGACAGAGAGAGACACAGCAAGAGAGGAAACACAAGCAGGGTTGTGGGAGAGGGAGAAGCAGGTTTCCCGCAGAGCAGGGAGCCCGATGCGGGGCTCGATCCCAGGGCCCTGGGTTCATGACCTGAGCTGAAGGCAGATGCTTAATGACCGAGCCACCCAGGCACCCCAACAACCGTATTTTCTTTCTTTTTTTTTTTTTAAGAGGGAGAGAGCATGCAGGCACACACACTAGTGGGGTGAGGTAGGGCAGAGGGAGAGGGAGAGAGAGAATCTTAAGCAGGTTCCACACCCAGCATGGAGCCTGTCACTGGGCTTGATCTCACCAACCTGAGAACAAGACCTGAGCCAAAATCAAGAGTTGGCTGCTTAACCAACTGAGTCACCCAAGCACCCTCCCAACTGTATTTTCAATATTATGGCTGTACCATATTTTAAGAAACTAGGTCTCTTTTGACAGTTGTTTGTTTTTTGCTGTTACGAATCATGCTGTAACAGATATTCATTTACATTTGCTTTTGTACCCTTGTGCAGTGTACACATGCCAAGAATTGAAGTTGTAGGCTGGAAGAATAGGAAAATTTTGATGTGGCTAAAGCTCTCCAGTGGATGAGAATGCCTGTTGACCCCCACACACTGGATGACACCAGCCTTTTAAATCCAGTCAACAATAGAATACAATTCTATTATTTTAATCTGCATTTCTTGAATTATTAGCATTGTTGAGCACCTTCTCATGTTAATAGAGTTTTCTCTTCCATATTGTCTAAGTTCTGTAACCATTTTTGCATCAGTTTATCTTTTTCTTATTGATTTGTAAGAGTTCACTGAATCTGAGACAAATGCATTGTCTGTCACATGTACTGCAAATATATGTACCCATTTTCTTTCAGTTTCTGACTTTGTTTATAGTGTGTTTTGTCATTTCTTTTGCAGTTTATTTTTTTATTTTTATTTTTATTTTTTTTTGAGAGGGAGAGAGAGAGAGTGCAAGTGAGGGTGGGGTGGGGCAGAGGGAGAGGGACAGAGGATATTAAGCAGGCTCCACATCGACTGTGAGCCCTACTCGGGGCTTGATCTCACAATGCTGAGATCATGACCTCAGCCAAAATCAAGAGCTGGTCGCTCACCCGACTGAACCACCCAGGCGCCCCACTTTTGCAGTTTAAAGATTTATTTATTTACGTATTTATTTGAGAGAGAGAGAGTATTCATGAGAGTGTGCATGCGTGGGGGGAGGAGCAGAGGGAGAGAATCTCCAAGCAGACTCTCCACTGAGAGTGGGACCTGAATTTGGGGTTCGATTCCTTGACCCATGAGATCCCAACCTGAGCCGAAACCAAGAGTTGGCTGCCCAATGGACTGAGCCACTCAGACTCCCTGTCCCCCACTTTTGCAGTTTAAAAGAAATATTCCAGTTTGATGACTGAAGGCTAATTTTAAGTTTCTAAATAGCATTTGGTTTGAGGGGCCTCTAGCCCCCTGCCCATAGCAGTCCCCCTGCCAGGTGTGCCATGGTTTTCCCCTCCGGCAGCCTCTCCAAGATAACAGGAGCCCACTGAGTGCTTGTTTGTGGTGCTATTCGATTATTGTGTCCCTTACAGGCAATGTGTTTTAGTGGCAAGAGTATGGATTTAGATTTAGAAGTGTTTGGGTTTTATTTGTTATTTGTTTCTTTCTTTCCATGCTATATACTAATTGTGTGTGATTTTTGGTGAGTTTCACTCTTGAAGCAAGGATTATACCTGTAATGTCTCAAAGGACTATTGTGATAGTCACAGGATATAATGAAAGCAAAATGACATAAGCTATAAAGGGCGCTGTACTTATTTTTATTATGTGACAGGTCTTTGAGGAAGACCACAGGAAGTTGTAAAAGTGTGACACCATCTTCTCCCATGCCTCCCTGTGCCCTGGGTCACACATTCTGAGTCTTATTAATTCTACTTTTATACTCATTTGTTTTCAAATTTATTGTTAAGTGAATGAATACTTAGAGGACTGTTTTATTTTTTTTAAAGTAAACTCCATACCCAACGTGGAGCTTGAACTCATGACCCTGAGATCAAGAGCCACACGCTCTACTGACTGAGCCAACCAGGTGGCCCCTAGTTTTACTTCTTAATAGACTGTGGAATTCTTCTCTTTCCTTCCCTTCCTACTACAATCATCCTAATCCAAATCACAGCTGGATCAAAGATGATTCAGCTCGGTAACTGACCAGGGTGCTGTATGATAAGGGAGTGCTAAAACAATTAGAAATATGAAATGGAGAAAATTGGTTAGAAGTGACAAGGGGGGAGAGAAGTGAGACCCTGCCCCTCCCATCCCCCAGTAGGGCTGCTCTGAACTGTAGCACAGACTGAAGGCTGCCTCCACAGAGAGACCTTCCCTGACACCCCAGGCCGTCAGGTCCTCTGTCAGATGCTTTCTCTTTATAGCTTGCTCTTTTGGTAGCACTTACGACCAATAGTACGAACCACTTTGTTGTCTAATTTTTTGTGTCTTGTCACTCACCCTTGCTTAATGAGGACAGGCATTCCGTCTGTCATGTTCATTATTGTATCCTTAGCAGCTAGAAATACATCTTGTATACACTAGACACCCAGAATTGATTTGGGGCAAGATATATCAATACTTGTGGCAATTTGGGAAATTTAAATGGGACCAGGCTTTTGTCCTGCCAGAAGCTGGGCATTTGCCAGGCAAGTGGGGCCTTTGCAAAGGAGGGGCCTCCTTTGGCTGAGGAGGACATCATGCTGGAGCCCTGTAAACATACCTAGCCTATGAATGGTTCCACCTACCCTAACGATGCCTTTTTAATGACGTATTATCTCTTTCAAGGCCACCTGGGCCCCAACATCTTATGGTGATGGTTCCTTTTCCTGTTTTGTCTCTTTGTTTCTAATCTGACTTGATGAATGGGAAAGGATGGAAGCTGGGTATCAGGAAACCCCCACCACCATCCTTGCCCCCTGGGCTTGGGGAAGAATTTAAAGTCCTGAGCTATAACCCTATGGATACGCTACTCCTCTGGCAGGGGATTTTGAGATGACTCTACTGCTAACGAAATTAGGCTTCTTCTCTCATTTGATCCAAGAGTCAAATTTTCAAGTAGTCTTCAGCTTTCAGTTTGAAAGCACGTGCCACTTCCTCTTTCATTGCCTTGCAGGAAACTCAGTGGGTTGAAGACGCAAATTGCTCTTGTCCAGAACCCTGCCAAAATTTCTCTGCTGCATATAGAGAAGACCATCAGTACTAGGGAAATGGAAGAGACTGAGTTAAGTGCCCAGGATGCCAGATTCTATCTAGCTTTGCCATCGGCTCAGGAATTCTTAGACAGAACTGGGTTAGATGTTCCCTAAATGCTTACTTAACACTACTTGCTGAGTGGATCGAAGAACTCTGTTTACTCTGTCTTATCTTCACGGTCATTTCTTTTTTTCTTATCCCAGGGGTTTAAGTATTTTTTTTTTTTTAATTTCTCATTTATTTTTTAAAGGCTTTTGAAGTTTCTTGTGAAGTTTTAGAGCTAGGGTGCAGGTTAACTGTGTTTGCTCAGCATCAATTAAAACCTTTTCCATGTCAAAGACCATATGGGCCTTGCTTTACCTAGGTATTGTTTCTTAAAGCTCTTTGTACATCTTCTTTCTCTCTGATCTCCTAAATTGCTTGCTTTGTTGAACTGCAAAGGAAATGCAATTTCCTGTTAATTGTGTCCTTTGAGCTATCTGCAAGATTCTGCAAGTTTGGGAGAAAGAGGTTTAGGAAATGTGCCTTGGCTTGATAGTGCCGTCCCCAGGATCATTCTTATTAAAGTACTTTTGAATGAAGCAGTCAAGCATCTTTCACCCTGGGACTGTTAAAGTGTATGTAGGGAGTTATTTAATTGTTAGGAGCACAAATGCTTGTTGTTATGCTGGGTGGGGGAGCACATTCATTTTCCTTATTGACTCTCAGGCTAAGAATACATGCATTTTTTATTAGCTAAGCATTTACATCCTCAGCCTGCTAAATAAGAAAAGCAAACGGGGCTGGCCCTGCATGATACTGCATTTATACAAAATCATTTCACTCTCTGGGAAGAGAGTTGGAAATCAAGAATGAAGGTGATGGTTAATTTTGCACAGCTGCAGAGAGTCTTGGCTCTATATCGAATTTGTTCCGGTGATGCATCCTGTTTGTTAGATATGAGTCATTAAGGCTAGTTCATATCCAGAGTTTGAAGAATTGGACTTCATGTCTCCATGACAGGAGTGTCAAAGAATTTATGGTTATAATTATTTATTTATTTTTTTAAAGATTTATTTAGTTTTTTGAGAAAGAGAGAGGGAGGGAGAGAGAGAGGGGAAGTGTGCATGTACCGTAGTGGGGCAGGGGTAGGTGCAGATGGAGAGAGAGAGAGAATCCCAAGCAGACTCCCCACTGAGCACGGGGCCCTGGGTTGGGGGCAGAGCTTGATCTCATGACCCATGAGATCTTGACCTGAGCCGAAATCATGAGAGTCAGATGCTTAACCAACTGAGCCATCCCAGCACCCCTATGGTTATGTTTTAAAACCACCACAGGTTTGTATTGTAATGTCCCCTGTACTTCCTTCATTGCTTCATTGAGCTATTTTATCCAAAGGCAGCCCAGCAAAATAAGTCTGAGACTGGCAGAGGCATGGTGTGTTCACGGGCTTACCTTTGCCGAGTTAGTGGCACGTCAAGGGCATGAGGTGAGGGAGGAGGCAGGTTGTGCAGGAAATGAGGGTGGCTGCTTAGGAGAGCTGCTCCAGGAAGGACCTGGTTTAGGTTCTTTACTTAGGCCTGTGTTTTCCAAATGGTGATGACCTTACCCCCTAGGTCATTTGAGGGAGTGTCGGGATAAAAAAGGGGCTATTCCTAGAAGGCCAGTTTTACTCAAGGATGTTCGGGAACTCTTATGAGGAAGTTGAAGATATAGTTTCTCATATTTTTTTTTTTTTTGGATAAAAAAATCTATAAAGGATTTGAGCATGGGATTTAGGAGGGTGGAGTTGCACACTGAAAGGATTGCTGTTGTGATCAGTACTGAGAAGGGGAGAGGGTGAGGTAGGTCCGTGGCACTAGCTAGCCTCCGGATGTCATTTAAAAGGTTATGGAGAGAGCCAGGGTAGGAGATAAAGAACTGAGTAGGCTGTGTAGTGTAGGAGAATAGAGAAGTCCCTAAGTGACAATGCATCTAGCTTCAGCCAGGGGGCGGTTAGTGACGCCACCCATTCACGAGACTAAAACCAGGTAGAGGACAATGTATAGGTGGGTGTGAAACATTTCTTTTTATTTGCTGTATTTGACACTTTCACATCTGGGGCCTTACTGACAGTGGAGGGGCTAGCTCTCCCGGGGTTAGCTAATTCCTACTGATAGTTAGCAACTCACCTGTTAGCATACTTTTCATATACCAATCAACCAATCCCAAATTCTCACCCCCAAACACCTCCTTTATCAGTCTCTCACACCTGGGTTACTATTCACCTGTCCTAATCACCCCAAGGCCAAGTACCAGACAGCTAAAAACAGGCTTTCTAAGCCCCAGAGCCTGCTAAAATGATCCAAACTAGACAACCTAAACTCGCTCACTGTGCTTCGCCTGCTCCTTCCTATGGAAACCGCACTAAAGGTTCTTGCCCTTATTTGACCCCCCACCCACACCCAACTCAATCCCTCCGCCTCCTGGCTGAGTGCTGTGCTTCCCTGTGTGGCTTCCCTGCAGCGCAGTGCCTCCCGTGGGAACTAGAGTACAGAGAACTTCTGCCTTCATGACAGTCATTTCTGTGTCTGTGTCTCTTACATACACAATAGGATTTAAAAACAAATCCCGGGTACCCTTAAAACAGTGGGGCTGATGGAGAGTTTTATTTTACACTTGAAGTGTTAGGGTCCTGGGATATCTGGATGGAGATGCCTGGGGGTAATCAGACACAAGGACTGGGACTTCAAGGGAAAAATGTCCCCATATATCCTTACCATCCTGTCGCATAGGGTTGCTGTGGAAAATAGGTGAGCTTATGTAGGAGAAGGGGCTGTGAGAATTATGAAGTACTACTAAATAAAAAGTAATCTTATCACTTTCCTTTACAGTCTAGGGCTGTGTGCTGTTGAAATACTGTACTTCACTGAGAGTAAGCGAAAAAGAAATTTTGCCATATCCATTTGTTTTTGAATCTCTCCAGACAGAAACTTTTACAGGAGTTCCACTGGCTGAATATCACTGGCTTGGGTTTGATTTTTAAAAGGGGAGTCTGTCCTACCAACAGAAAAGGGGACTGTTAGGAAGTGAATATTTTTCTTTGTTATGATCCAGAGATAGTAATTGGAGGTGTAAAATAAGAGTACACTAACCATGACAGCATAAAATCAAGATTTGGATTTCCTTTCTTGGAGACTAAGCCGTGTCATATAAGGGAGAAGGATGGTGGTATAAGGGAGAGAGCTAGCTTCCTTGTTCAAGGAAGCCTTGTAATTACAAGATGGCTGCTGCAGTTCCAGCCATCAAATCTACATTCAGATAGTAGGAAGTGTTAAGAATAAAAGGGAACCTGTTAGTTGAATCAGCCCCCTTTTAAAATACCTTTCATAGAAATCCACTCATGAACTTGTACATACATCATATTGGCCAGAATTTAATCACATGAACACCCATATGTGCAAAGGAGGCTGGGAAATATTTTTAAGCTGGGCACATGGCCATGTGCTTGTAGAAGCAATGAGGAGTATCTGCCAGAGGTAAAAAAAAAAACAAACCAAACCATCTCACGCTCTTTTGTATAGATTGATTGCTGATCTCACCATAAACCCATCTTTGTTATCAATAATGGGGCCTGCAAATGTGCATTTCTGATCACATGGGCCATTATTTTTAGGAAAACACATAACAAAATAAAGCCAAAATATATACTTCCCTGGATGAAATGATTTCTGGGGTCCCAGTGTTTGAGGACCATTTTACCAGGAGAATTTGTTTTCCTTATCCCATAGAAATTCAAACACTACAGCTGAAGTTTTTGTATGTGAGAGCATTCTCCATGTGAATTTTCGGCCATTATCGAATCAAGTGCTGGACATTATCCAGATTGGACAAAGAATAGGTGTGCATTCTGCTCCCTGTTTTGTAATTGGGTTAGCTAATTATCATGGAATTTTTTTTAAATGCTTGTTTGCCTAAAGCCTTATCATCCTGAAACAGAAAATAGGATGTTTAGTCCTAGTTCTACACTGAGTTCTAATTCCCTTATTATTTAAAAAATCCAAACATAAATTTAATGTCTAGAAGAGATGAGGCAAAAGGCAAAATTCTCTACTAGTTAGTATGGGAGATAGACAGTCATTTAGAATAAATTGTTAGATTAATCATGAGGGACGAGGAGGGCTTTAGATCAGTTATTCTTAAAGAAAGCATATTCCCATAAAACAAAACAAAATTTGGTGAGCTACACTAAGGTTAGTTTGTTGAAATTCCTGTACTGGAGGTTCCCCCAACATCCACTACACCAATTGGAGAAAAATCTAAGTTAGTGGAAGGATATTCTCATGCTTTAAAAAAAAAGTTTTTTGGTATCTGTTTTCACTTAAATACAGACCATTGACAAAGGAACAGGTAGCCAACAATATTAATGTGGAAAACTCAAATAGTTGATCATATTTGGTTGATTTCTTTGTTGACATTCTGACTGCCTGCTTTGTAATGATGACTGGTGTGTGTGTGTGTGTGTGTGTGTGTGTGTGTGTGTGTGTGTGTGTGTGATGGAGTTAGTTGTATGAGGACTCCTCAAAGAGCCTGGGTCGTGTCCCAGAAAAAACACTGTGCCCCGGTGTTGCTCTGCCCCCCATCCCACCGTACACTGATGGTCTCTCCCAGCTTGAGGGTGCAGCCTCCTATGACCCTTAATCGGGAAATGCACTTAATCTCTGGGTGCCGCAGGACTGTTCCTTTATTAAAATGATATACGGTAGAAGTCTTCAGGATGCCATTTATTTTTACCTTTGTCTTTTTTAAATTGGCTATTGGTGGAGAGTTTAGAAACTACATGCCCCTGAGATCAAGACTCGCATGCTCTACCGACTGAGCCAGCCAGTCGCCCCCTGCCCCCCTCAACCAAGGCCCTTTCAATGGAAGTGATGGTGCCCTTGCTGGTATAAAGTTTCACCTCAAAGTTGTAAATAAATTGTAATGAACATGTTTTAGAAAGTACAGTCATGTTCTGGCATGCATTGATAAAGAGTTGTGTAACTTGTAAGCAAGTTATGCAAACAGTTATGAAGTGAATTAGACAACTTAGGGTGAAATCAGTCAGAATATATATGACATAGCTGCAGACTGTAGAATGCTCAGGACCATTTTAGTTTGTGTCAAAGCCTGGACCACCAAACAGACACCGAGCATTTCCTCCTTACGTGTCTCTGAAGTGCACTGAGCTGGCTGGAGACTGCCGCACGCTGTAAAAAGTGAAGAGGTCACTGGATGCACCAGCTGCAAGTGAACAGCAGCTGAAGCAGAAGGAAGAATGACCGATCTCCGGACCAAGAAGCTGCCCACCTCATTTCCCTGGCTTGCTTGCAGATACTGCCTTGTTTGTTGGGGAAAAAAGAAAATGGGAGCAGAAAAGAAAAAAAGTGATGGTGGGAACCGCATGGAAGAGCCTGCAATTTACCTTGAGTGAATGTTTTCCTTCTTTCATTGTAGGAAAGGAAGTAGCGATTTCAAATCCAAAGTCACATCTGCGCCTTGGGAAGTAGTTCCGCGTGGGTGCTGGAATCCTCCGCCACACTTGCTGGTGGTGTGACCTTGGGGAAGTTACTTAGCTTATTGATGCCTCAAAATCCTCTGCTGAATGTAGAGTGAATAGTAGCATCTATTCATAGGGTGGTTTTGATTATTAAATGACTCCAAGCATGCCAAGCGCTGTGAATGGTATATTGTGAGTACATATTAAGTGCTCAATAAATTTTAGCTATTTTTTTTTAATTATTGTTAAAGCTTTTGCTATTTTTGTAACTGGAAGCCATTTTTTAGTACGTAACCCTTCAGCAGCTGGTGAGTCTTTGAATTAGTGGTTTTACTAAGATTTTTGGCTGATCTAAACAGGATTAATTTCTGGCTCAGTGTTTAATAACTTCTGTGCCAGAAGAGCAGTAGGCGTTTCTGAGGGTTTAATATGAATTTTCAATTAGTAGGATTCAGGTGCCCTAAGATTGAGTTGTGAGGAGGATCTCCCCCCTGCCTTCAAATTTTGACCATAAAATGTATCAAGCTGAATTAGGGAACATTTGCTTTATTATGCAAATAGAAATATGAGGCAGTCTAACATTTATGACCATTCAAGTCTAAGATAAGATCTATAAAGGATCTATAGGCAGCACTGACTTGAGTTATTAAGATTTTTAATTAAAAAAGAAAAACAAACAAACATGGCCAGGGCCAGTGAAATAATCTTAAAAGATGTTTTTATGGTTTATTTTTCAGATTGAAAGTCAGTTTTGAAAATGTATTCCAAGACATGCACCTGCTACAGGGCTCAAGTAGTTGTAGAAAGCAGAGTTCATTCTTACCGCGGAGCCATTATGGTCCCCATTTCAGTACCTGACTTCTGTTCTACCTCTCTTTAGCCAGCTTAATATTCAGTTATATTTAGAAGAAGCATGGAGAGCTGCAAATCTTAAGGGATTTAGAAAGATTTTGTGAAATTAGCAAAAGTACCTGCTACCAAGTGTTACCCTATGAATTCATTTGTTGAAATTTACTTTCAGAGGCTTCGGGAAGGATCTACAACATTCAGGGAGAAATGTTAGAGAGAGTGCTAAAAGATCAGTAGTGTGATACTGTCCCTGGGTGATTCTGAAACACGGCTCTGTTAAATAATGGAAGCTCCCTGGTGACTTAATCTCTAGTCGTCATGATTTAATTACATAATCATGGAGCTTTTGGACTAACAGACTCATAATTTATTGTACTGGGGTGACAAAGAATGAATTTTCATGTAATAGATCTTACATAAAACATGACCTTTTGAAGAGAAATAGCCCGTCTGTTTAAATTATGCCAGCAAGCAGCATCACACATTAGCAACAGATACTTCCCTGGGACCATGGGCTGTTGGATTACCACAAAAACCTTCTCATGGCCCTCTTGTACCATTCCAACCCATTCTCTCTCTCAGCCAGGGAGTGTCTGTAAAGATGAATTCATGGGTTCCTCTGCTTAAAGCCCTTCAGTGGCTCCTAGAGTCCTCAAAGGAAGTCCAGACTGTTACTGCATCCTTTCTCTTCAATTCTTAATTTTATTCTACCCCCCAACCCCCCATTTTATTCTTCAGACATCTTGGGTATTGAGTCAGCTCAAGGAACTCAAGATGGCCAAGCTGGAGCTGGATGCATAGGAATCCAAGAGACTGGAGCTGGATGCCTAGGAAATCTTTGAGGCCCCAGCTCTGATTCCTGGGACTCTCCCTGCCATCTGGCTCATTCTCTTTTTCTCCTTTGGCATGCTTGCAGATGGCCATCCCCAAATCCCTGGCCTAGATCTCTTCCCTGCAAGTGATCAGCTGAGATAGGGACTAGCTTCTCAGGCCCTATTGCATGTTCCTGGGAAAATGAATCTGACTGACTAGAGTAAGATGGACTCCCTGTTATTCCTTTGAGCCTGGGGGGATGGTCCCATGGGTAGTATTGGCTGTGAAAGCAGGCTGTTATTTTGCTGGATAGGAGTATTCAAAGTGTTCTGAGATAAAACCATTTCTGTTATTCAACATTTGATATCTCCCCACCCCTGCCAGTTACTCTCAGATTTATTTTATTTATTTATTTATTTATTTATTTGAGAGAGAAAGAATGAGACAGAGAGAGCTTGGGAGAGGGGAGGGTCAGAGGGAGAAGCAGACTCCCCGCCGAGTGGGGAGCCCGATGCGGGACTCGATCCCAGAACTCCAGGATCATGACCCTGAGCTGAAGGCCTTTGTTTAACCAACTGAGCCATCCAGGTGCCCTACTCTCAGATATCTTTAAATAGACTTGGGCTTTTGTCTTTGTTATCAAGAACTGTGATTGCCATCTGCATGGTTTCTTTATGAGAAGCTTTTAAAGCAACCAAGAATTTACTTTTCCAACCATGTTGTATATCTTGTGAATTTTTTCATTTACTTCTCCATTTGTTTAACAAACATTTATTCTCTAGGTTATTTAAGGTGCACTAATATATAGATGCATGGAATATGATCATATGTAGTTTAAGGTCTAGTTCATTTTTTGGAGGAAACTAATGTTACATATTTAAACTGTATTTACTTGCTTGTTCAGGGTTATAATCCTTTATTCATTAACATTTTCCCCCAGATCTTGTCCCAGTATTATGGTGGACAGTCAAATTCTTTCATCATTTGCTTATATAGATGCCTCTGACTTACTTAGGAGTTTTTATTCATTCTAGTTATATGTAGGAAAATAGACATGTTCGAAAAATAGAAATTTTCTGACAGCAACGTTGCATGACACTGAGTTTGACATTAATTAAATAACAGGAGATGGATTTTGTGTAATCTGGGAAGCTGGAGGCTTTAAGATTATGAACACAGCAACTTGCCCAAATCATTTCTAGAGTTGGAGGTAGCTCAAAGTTCAAGTTTTGACAATAAACATGCACATGCAAAGAGGAAAATCATAAAAATCATAGCCTAAATTCAAAATGAAGTTACAGCTGGCTGCTCCAAAAAAAGAGGGGTGAGCTTTGCAGGCAAAGTCAGCTATAGAGCATGTCCAAAGTGTGGGTAGCAGAGCCTAAAACAAACGGAGTTTCACCTCTCTCTTTAGTGAGTCTTCACTTAACTCTTTGTGAGAACTGCCACTGGTGGGACGTCTTGTACATGGCCGAAGGTGTAGCATTGTATTTTTAAAGTTCGATAATGTTGAAGGGGTTAAATCCCTAGATTTCTTAGGGTGATAATGGATGAAAAGTAGTAGACCTCTATAAAGAGACCAGTAGATGAACCTATTTTGTTAAATATTTGAAACCACTTTCTCCTGTAATGAGGGAGGGAGCATACTTGAACTTGAGTTCCTAAAATGGAATACTTAAAAAATATTTGGAAAAGTGTGCCATGATAACCAATGGGAAGTAAATAAGGAGAAGTAAGCCACCCACTAACAAATGCCATCAGTGGATGTGCTCAAGGTCAGCATGATTTTTTTACTCTCAAGCTTCAATGTGAAAATCAGTTTAGCATTCTTAACCTGGTTTCCTTTGTGCCCTGGTTCGAGCTCTCAGGGGACGTCTGGGGGCTTTTCATAAGAAGATGGCGTGTTGGGCGCCTGGGTGGCTCAGTTGGTTGAGCGACTGCCTTCGGCTCAGGTCATGATCCTGGAGTCCCGGGATCGAGTCCCACATCGGGCTCCCTGCTCGGCGGGGAGTCTGCTTCTCCCTCTGACCCTCCCCCGTCTCATGTGCTCTCTCTCTCTCATTCTCGCTCTCTCAAATAAATAAATAAAATCTTTAAAAAAAAAAAAAAAAAAAAGAAGATGGCGTGTTAATAATTGCATAAAGCGTCATCCAAGAGCTCAATTTGAATACATTTTGAGATGGAATGTTATTTTTGCAGTTGGTGATTTGAAAGGTTACTTTAAATCCACTGAGTAAACATACCCAAGTAGGTGAGAGGTTCTTTGTTTGGTTATGAAAATGTGCTACTGATGTATGCTAATTATGGCAAAGGTAATCTCCTAATTTTCAATATTAACTAAGTCTGTCCTGTCCTTCTTTATGGAGAGATACAAGAATTAATTAATAGGATTTCTGTCTGAGAAAATAAATATGATAAGATGTGGGACTATGTACAAAACACATTTCCATAGCAGAAGAGCTGAGTTGCTAATTGAATGTAGGTGATCTTCCTGTTTGAAGGAAAATGTAATATAAACTTGGAATCCACTCCTTAATGACAATGACATTTTGCTCATCGTAAAGACTTTTCTCATCTTGAGGTAGGACAGAATCTAACATGTTTTTTCCAGTAATGCTGATCTGTCAAATTCATACCCAATTTTCTCCTACTCCTACTCCTTTTTCTTTTTCTTTCTCTCTCTCTCTCTCTCTCTCTTTTTTTTTTTAACTATATGTTGTGTTCAGGTGCCTAGCCAAATGTAAAGGTCTAACCTCTTCTGGATCTGACTGGTTGACCAGATAATGGGTCTCTGTCTTAGCGATCATTTGTTCTAGCCAGTTTTATTTGATAATGCAATTTTTACATTCAAGGAAATTGTACAATATTCAGACCACCTACTTAGCTCTAAAAGTCCTAGACCTTAATTTGGCTTGGAGGAAAAAGCTGCTGAGATTTGTTATGACAGCCAAAGATAAAATTTAAATTGTTCTATGTATAACACTTAAACAAAAGTTAGACAAATTGCGTAGAGCAGTCTGTCTCTGGTGAATTTTTTTTTTTTTTTTAATTTTCAGGCGCTTGTGGACTGATAATTTTGTGGAATATAATAAAGATCAACTACTACTAATAAAAACCAAGACACAAGAAGTTCCAAATTTTGGGGCGCCTGGGTGGCTCAATTGGTTAAGTGACTGCCTTTGGCTCAGGTCATGTTCCCAGGGTCCTGGGATCGAGCCCCATGTCTGGCTTCTTGCTCGGTGGGGAGTCTGCTTCTCCCTCTCCCTCTGGTGCTTCTCTTGCTTGTGCTCTCTCTCTCTCTCTGTCAAATAAATAACTAAAAATTCTTAAAAAAAAAGAAGTTCCAAATTTTCCTTAAATTTAACACATATAAAATTAACCTGTCGAATGTTATAGAAGTGTTTAAATTCTTTCAGTTTCTTCACTCATTTCATTTGGGCCCATCACAACCAGTTTGCAGACTAGCATAGGTCCTGGGATTACACTTTGAAACACCAAATCTAATTATTCAGTTGAGGGTGCAAAAGTTAAATCCTATCTAGAAGCTTCTATTTGGAAAACTTCCTAGAATTGTATTTTGACCTAAAGTTGCTATATTAATACTGTTGCCCAACAGTGGCCTCCTTTTTTCTGACAGATCCTCAGTCAGGTAAATCCTGTTCACGGGAAGTCTTGAGTGTCTGCCCCATCTGGGTGAACCTTGGTTAGATTCCTTTCTCCAGTTTCCTCCAAATGATTGGTGTAGGTGGGGACCAATTTTGGTCAATGAGATGTGAGGGAAATTGGTGTACTTCTGAGAAAATTTTCTTCTCAAGAAAAAAGATACAAAGAAATAACACAAGGATATGATGCCTGGAGCTACCACAGCCATCTGGTAACCTATCAGTTTAGGAAGAAACTTGGGTTTTTAATGAATTCTTGAACTGCTAAGTAAATTAGCCATATTGCTACCTTCCAAACGTTTCATCATGTGGGGTTGAAAGAACTATTGTCTAAGCAATGTGTAGTCGATCCCTTTCTTACTCGCAGCGTAAAGCTTGCAAACAGTAATTTAAGAGTAGTTCAATGCATAAATTTTAATAATGAGTTTAGTTTTTAAGGAAAAGCAATAACCGACGAGATGCTTAAAAATCAGTTTTCCATGCAGCAGTCTACCCCAAGGCATGATTTTTTTTATCAGGTGGCAGCTCCTAGATTTGTGGGCAAAAAGCCTACAAGGAATATATGGATCTCTGTCGGATTTGTTTTGCAAGCCAACCATTTTAAGCAGCACATGTACTAAAAACAAAAACAAAAGCAGAAACACCCAAGGTGTACTGTAGCTGGAAAGGCTGTTTTGTTTTGAGATACGGGGCATTTCTAACCTTTGGGACTGGATAGGTTAAAATGAAGTCTGAATCTTTTGAATGTTGACGCAAATGTACATAATACTCTCAGAGCAGGCTGCAGGATTTAGATTATCAGTAACTGCTCGAGGCAGCTCTGACGGAAGGGTTGTACGGTCTTTCTTTTCTTCCCCTTGGGCACTCTGCTCCCAGCCTCTAAGTGTACTGAAATGCCTAGATGGAGGAAGATAGAAACTGCAGGGCTTGAGAAATACCAAGTGGTGTAAAAAGAGCTACCACAAGAACATTTTGGAAGTTGGAGTGTTTGAGAAGTGGATGAAAAGGAGAAAGGAGATGGAGGCCAAGTGAGGCCATGTAAATGTGGCTGGCCTTAGAGCTGTGAGATTTTAATTTTTTAAATTATGAAGTGGCTCTTTAAAAGTCTGACATTATTATATACTGGGTATTGTTCTAAGCATTTTTCTTATATTAATTCACTTAATCCTGAATGAAGCAGATACCATTATCATGCCTATTAGCATGTTACAGATGAAGGAAGTGAGTCCAGGGAAGTTAATAACTTGCCTGAGGTCTACCACCTCCCTAGTCTGTGCTTTTACCATCCAACTATACTCACCCTGCATGGACAAGTATGGAGAATAGTCTAAGAATAATCCAGGTAGCCAATGTTCCACTCTATCATTTAAAGGGATACAACAGGGGCGCCTGCGTGACTCTGTCGGTTGGCCATCTGCCTTTGGCTCAAGTCATGATCCCAGGGTTCTGGGATTGAGCCCCAAGTCGGGCTCCCTGCTCAGCGGGGAATCTGCTTCTCCCTCTGCCCCTCCACTGACTTGTGCTTGCTCTCTCTCTCAAATAAGTAAGTAAAATCTTAAAAAAATAAATAAAGAGATACAATATTACACAACTAGTTGGTCCCTGAGCACCTCTCCCTGCTCCCATCTGCTCCCCTCCCCCCCTTTCGGTCTGTGATCTTTCTTTCTCTGGCATGAGGTTTGGTTCAGTTTTCAGCAGAGAGGCTCCATCTACTTTTTTATACCTCTCCCGGCCCTGCTTAAGCAGCAGTTCTGAAAGCGACTGGAAGTGGTTTTCTCCTTCCTGAACCTAGAGCCACACCTCAGCTCTATACCTTAGACAGTGAGCCTACCTCTGGACCCCCATTCTAGGGTGGTTCCTTTTAGCCTTCATTTGATGCTCATTTCCCTGCAAGTGGCCGCAATGCCCCCACTGCCCACTGCCAGTCCTGGTGACCTGCTGCCCAAGATTCAGTCCCTCTTTATCACTGTGAGCCTTAGATAAGGGAAAATGAGAAGGGTGATGCCACTTTTGGTCTTGTGATTTGGGGGGGAAAAGAGGCTTCTCTTGTTCAGAGCTCACATGGACAGTGCTTATTCCTTATTCATTTAGGAAGGATATGTGAAATTATTTTAACATTAATTTGATATTGAAATGCAAGTTTTCTGCGCACCTGGGTGGCTCAGTCAGCTAAGCGTCTGCCTTCGGCTCGGGTCATGATCCCAGGGTCCTGGGATTGAGTCCCACATCAGGCTCCCTGCTTGGTGGAAGCCTGCTTCTCCCTCTGACCCTCCCCCCTCTCATGCTCTCTCTTTCTGAAATAAATAAATAAAATCTTAAAAAAAAAAAAGAAATGCAAGTTTTCCTGCAACCCTAAGGTCATAAGCAATGGAAAGTTAAAAGGTCTTCTTTAGGATTATTGATTAATACTGCTCAAACATCTCAAAGGAATTTGGAGAAGATACAGATTTTAGCCCATAACCTCCTAAACGTATGTTTACCTTAAGTAAATAAATTTAAAAAAATGATGGAGTCAGGAATGCATTAACCTGGAGTCTGTGTTATAATTTATCCTTTGATGTATTCATCAACTATTTATTGAGTTTTCACTGGCAGGTATGGGGGGATATAGCAGTAATAAAAACATAAAAATTCTTAACCTCATGGAACTTACATTCTAGTGGGAGAGACTGGTAATAAACAAGTAAGATCATGACATTTAAAATATGTAGCCTTTTAGGGCATTTGCATTTTTGGACTATCATATATTTGAGAAGGTGGGCATCTCAATAGTAGGCAACTCTTGGTACTTTCAGCCGTAGGAGCTATGGACCACTCTCTACCCTCAAGGGTGATCCTTTGCATGTTCACACTTCCTGCTCCTTCTCCCGTCTGGCCCCATCGGTAGAACTGACCATTGTAAAAAAGGAAAAAAGAGGTTTTCACACTCAAGGAGGGGGAAATGCTGAGTCTGGAAATATTTTATGGGTAGCCTGTTACCATCATTGGCAATGTTAGCACGTAGAAGTAAAAATGATTTTCCTCTTTTTGAATTTTGATTATGTGTATCTAAGTGGGCCAGGGAAAGGAAGTCAGCCTAGGAATCTGGTAAATTGAAAATGAACTTTTTTTTTTAAGATTTATTTATTTATTTGAGAGGAAAAAGAATGGGTGGGGCAGGGGCAGAGGGAGAGAATCTCGAATAGACTCCCCTCTGAACTCAGAGCCCGACTCCAGCTCAATCTCATGACCCTGAGATCAGGACCTGAGCCAAAATCATGAGTCAGGGGCTTAACAGACCGAGCCATCCAGATGCCCTGGAAATGAACATGTTATTAATGTAAAAAATCAAAATGGAGATTACTTCCCTAATGTGATTGCCATGAGTATTCATAATATTCATATTATAGATCATGTGCAGATTGTCCTCTTTAGTTTATTAATAATAGATTCCCATAAATCAAATAAAACTTTAAGAAAGCCTGCCTGCCTGTCTTCCTTCATTCTTTTAATTTAATTTCATTCATTTATTCTTATTTTTACATTTTTTCATTCATTTTTTTCATTTTAAATAAACTGTACCAGGAACAATTTTTTCCTAAGAACTTCCTTTAAGCCGAGCTCTTAAAAATCTTTTGTGATCAAACATTTTAAAATGCCTACAAGGGCATGGCTTTATAGAGATAAGTTAAATTGACTTAGACCTCGCTGTCTCAGAATAAGAAGAGAAAGCAGAAAATTGTATTTTAAAAATGCATTTTTTTTTCCTGGGAAATGGCTAATCTCCAATGATAAACTGCTTTACAGCTGATTTGTTCATGGATATGATGATGGCTTTAGAAGGTAATATACTTGATTCAGTTGCTCTGAACAATTCCAAATCCTGGATTAAATCATGGTAATTGATTTAAAGAAGATATGACTTTTTTGTTGTCTTAAAGATAGAGGGAGTAGTGTGTGCTAAACTGGATTGGAGTTAAGGTATTTTTTGACTACAAATTGGCTGGTTCTGTGGGGTTTCCACCTGGAATGTTTTGGTAGCTGGAATATTTCTGCCACCACGAACAGCCCTTTTCCAACACAGTAATTATCATTTGCTGAGGTGGCCCTCTCAAGTCACATCCTTCATATGACAGGGTTGATGGTCACTGTGAAACTACTGGAAACTGCTATAGGTGAGTCAAGTTGGCCAGTGTGGCTAAAACCTTGGATCCCCACATTGCAAAGCACAGAAGGAAGGGAACATTGGTCAGAAAGGTGATTTCAGTTAAATGAACCTTGTTGATTATTTTTATGTTCTTGATTTGAGAACTTTAAAACAAAAGAGAGTCCATTGGTCACTTGTTCATGAAGGATGGACTTGCTTAAATGGCCCATAGTGGTAATTGTTTCCTAAATGCTGACAGATGCTTTTGCATTATTCATCAAAAGTTTCTTCTATCATTAGAATCACACTGCTTTCACAGTGCTGCAAGTATTTTCTGAGATTTGAAGAAGATGTAGGCCTCATTGGTGCTTTTTTATCTTTCAGATGGGGATTGTTGGGATAAATTCTGATGTTTGAATTGCCCTTGTTCTGCTAGAGGAGAAGAATTTCTGATTACAGTAGTTATCAGCAATTGGAGTGCTGAATCAGTTGTACAAATTCAAAATAGCATGCAGACTGGGACATAATTGTCCTGTGACTAGATCTTTGGGGAAGCAGCCTTATGGGATGAGGGTCTGTATATTGTTCATTCCTGCACTGAGTATTGTGACCCAGGCAGGGTGAGCAGGCATCCTGCGAAGGCTTGTGCATCTCCTGGCTATTGACTTGTACTGCTGCTGCAAGTGCAGTGTTTTTAACTCAAGCCCTATTGCTTCAAGCGCATGCATCATGTTCGAATACAGCATACCTTGCATTTAACAACAATCTTAGCATTATAGGGGGGCCGATATAATCACTTATATGCAAGAGCACCGTCCCATTTTTAATGCTTGTAATTTGTTTGTTGGCTATCTATTCTGGGTCTACTCTGTGTTCTTGTGAGTTTACCAAATTACCAGAATTGTTTTCTATGTTATGCTTAGTTCTGGCTCTATGCCAGGCACGTAGGACATAAATGTGGACAGCATAATTTTTTTTTCTTGAGAAAGGTGCGGAGGGCAGAGGGAGAGGGAGAGAGAGAATCTTAAGTAGGCTCTATGCTCAGCGGGGAGCCTGATGCAGGGTTCAGTCTCACAACCCTGAGATCACAACCTGAGCCGAAATCAAGAGTCAGATGCTTAACCGACTGAGCCACTCAGGCGCCCCTGGACCAGTATAATTTTTGATAATAAATTTAGATCTGAATTTTAGGGTTAGATAAATAACCCTTAGAAATAACAGATATTTTTCCCTTAAAAATTAAAAATTAGAAGTTGTTTTGTGGTGAGTGATAAAGAATATTTTGAATTCTAAAATTCTCCTTCATGTTAAAGCATTTTACTATTTGTCTTTTAATTTTCAAATCTTTTTTCAGTTCTTATTCTATATGGGCAAATAGTGTATTAGTTTAAAAAATTAAGTTTTAACTTTAATTTAGTTATTTAATTTTATTATTTTATTATTTATTTATTTATTTATTTTTAAAGATTTTGTTTATTTGACAGAGAGACAGTGAGAGAGGGAACACAAGCAGGGGGAGTGGGGGAGGGAGAAGCAGGCTTCCTGCTGAGCAGGGAGCCCGATGCGGGGCTCGATCCCAGAACCCTGGGATCATGAGAGCTTTTTTGGAGGTTCTAGCAGGGGAGTGCAGCTACTCGTATACCCTTGACCGAAGAACGGTCCTCTCCTCTATCAGGGAAGGTCGTCCTCTTCGACCGAGCGCGCAGCTTCGGGAGGGACGCACGTGGAGCAGTGAGGGAGGAAGGGGACACTCGCCTAGCCAGCCAGATCAGCCGAATCAACCCTGGCGATCAATGGGGTGACAGATGTCACAGCCAGATCGCCCTAACATCCAGAACCCTGGGATCATGACCTGAGCTGAAAGCGACGCTTAATGACTGAGCCACCCAGGTGCCCCATATTATTTTATTTTTAAAAATCACTTGTTAACTGCAAAATAAAAAAAATGAAAAACCACAGAAGAGAATAAAGGAAAATATCCGTCATCTGTAATCTTGTAATCCAGAGACAACCAAAGATGGCATTTTGGTATATAGAGCCTTCTAGTCTTTTCTCCTTTTTCCATGATGTACAAATGCAATGTTAGAGCTTCATTTTTTGAGTGATTCACCTAGTGTAGGAGTCAGAAAAAAGCACATGTAGATGGTAGACAACCAAATGAGGGAGTGAATCCCAGAAAAACTGAAAGGGCCTGAACAGCAACATAATAATGCTGCCTCATCTATAACACAGTGAAATCTCATGGACAGCCCAAAGACCTGGTTTAGGAAGTTTACCTATATTGAACTTGGAGTTCTGGGAGAATAAAATATTTTGATTGGATAAGTTTTTCAACGAGCTGAGTGATTCCACTATACTCTGAAAAATTTAATAAAACACTTCCAAATCATGTTCTTCATTATTTAGCAGAAGTGACAACACATTGATTACTACGTAAGCTAATAGTTATCATTTCTCACAATTGTATTGACCCTTAGTCAGATCATAGGTTTAAATGCTAAAAATCACTGTGAGACAAACACAAACCGATTCCCAGCATTTTTTAATAAAAGATTTTATTTATTTATTTATTTGAGAGAGAGAGAATGAGAGAGAGAGAGAGCATGAGAGGGGGAAGGGTCAGAGGGAGAAGCAGATTCCCCGCTGAGCAGGGAGCCCAATGTGGGACTCAATCCCGGGACTCCAGGATCATGACCTGAGCCGAAGGCAGTCGCTTAACCAATTGAGCCACCCAGGCACCCACCGATTCCCAGCATTTATTCATAAAATACTCTTTTTTTTTTTTTTAATGGCAACATATAAGAGTTGGGGATCTTGTTTAAGATCTGTTCGTCGGGAACCACAAATTCATTAATCCAATGAACAAAAATGTATGGCATCACTGTTGTGTACCAGCCACTGCTCTAGGCATAGGAAATCATGGGTGAATAAAACATTTCTGTCCTCATGGAGCTTACATTTTAGTGGGGAGTAACAGAAAAGAAACAAGTAAGTGGCTATTAATAATTGGCAACCAGGAGGCCTCTTCAGATTTGATCGTCAGGATCTACCCTTCTGGGTTCCTTACTCAGACCTGAATTTCAAGAAGGAATCAGTCATGCAAAAATCTGGAGGGCGGGGAGCATTCCAGGGAGAAGGAGCAGTGAGTGCAAAGTGTACTGGGAAACTGTATGGATTCCACTGACCCATAGGAAGAGACTAGATAGAGTGATAATCTTATTTATCTCTCTGTTGGGGTTAATTATACTTCCTGTGGGAGGCTGTTGGCTTGTTTCAAAAAGTCTAATTGACCTTTAAAAAGTACCACATTAGGGGGCACCTGGGTGGCTCAGTTATTAAGCGTCTGCCTTTGGCTCAGGTCATGATCCCAGGGTCCTGGGATCAAGCCCTGCCTTGGGCTCCCTGCTCCGTGGGAAGCCTGCTTCTCCCTCTCCCACTCCCCCCGCTTGTGTTCCCTCTCTAGCTCTCTCTCTCTCTCTGTGTCAAATAAATAAACAAAATATTAAAAAAAAGAAAGTACCACATTAGCCATGACATGGAGAATTGCTTGTGGGGGGAAGCAGAAGGCCAGCTGTAATACTCAGACATCCAGGAGCGAGATGATGTGCGGTTTGAATCACGAGGTTTCCATCCTGATAGACATGGTGCATTTGGGTGTGCTTTAGATGAAGAGTCAAGGCTTTGTGAAGGATGGAGAAAGGAAACTGATGACTTCTTGGTTTGGGGCCTAAACCATTAGGAGATAGTGGAGCCATTTACTGAGATGGAGTGGCTGGGGGAGAAGCAGGTTTTAGGACTTATGTTTAAGATTCTTACTAGACATCTTGGCTCTGTCATCTGGCAGTTGTACATATAAGCCTAAAACTGCAGGCGGAGGATGGTGTTGGGAGAGTTACGTTTGAAGTCGTCTGAGTGCAGACTAGAATTAATACTCCAGGATAGGCCACATGGCTTGGAGTAGCACAGAAACTCAAGTTCCTTCAACATTTGGAAGCAGTTTTATTGTCCTGCCATAGAATTTTCAGTGATTCAGAATCTGCTGACAATACCTTGAGCTGCTGCTTTTTCTGAGCTCTGATATCATTTGGGAAGAAGGAAAAATAAATAGTATTTGTTGAAAGTCTGATGTGTGCTGAGCAAGACGTTTTCTGCACTTTAATCTCCTGATTCTTGTGTTTAACATGTGAGGAGACTGGTGCAGAGTCAACAGATTAGGCCAGGTAACAGTGTGACTGAGCAGAGAATCCAGATTCAAATGCAGGTCTTTTGCCTTGCTTTTTGCTTTATCATGTTTGCAGTAGGCAGAGTTACAAAGGAGTGGCAATATTTTCCTTTGCCTTTTCTTGCAAATTATGTGCAATTTTAAAGTAAATATAACATCTCCCATATGTTTCTAAAAAGATGTTTCAAAGCTGTACTTGCTCATGGCAAAGAGAAAAAAAACATACCTCAACAATACAAAAGACTTTAAGGTGGGAGTTAAGTATTCTGTCTCTTCTTCTTTAAGTATTATACTCTTTCCACAAATTCCAGAAATTTTCCAAGGCTATACACACTCAAGTAGAATCATTATGACATAAAGGGTTGTAGCTTTTTTTTTTCCCCACTTAATAATGTATCTTGGGCAACTTTCCATTTTGGCAAATTTAGTTCTATAATATTCTTTTTAATGACACCATGATATTTCATTTTATATGGTTAACCCACAATTTCTTTACTATTTCATTTTATGGTTAATCTCATGGACATTTAGATTATTTCTAATTTGTTTTAAAATAATTACAAACAAGGTGGCAGTGATTGGCCGTATTTCTTTATCACTATCTCTGCTTCATTCTGCCAGTATCTGTACAGGATAAGTCCCTGGTATTATGATTGTAAGGTCAAAATGCATGTTTCTTTTAAATTTGGATACATATTGCCAAATTGATTCAAATAATGTCACCTAATTTATAGCACCAATTTATAATCTTATTATCAGCCCCACAACTTCATCCATAATGGTTTTTAATAATATTAAAATTGGTGCTTATTAAGTAGACTACTATTTTGCCTTGACTTTAAACTTTTTTTTTTTTAAAGATTTTATTTATTTGACATAGAGAGACACAGCGAGAGAGGGGACACCAGCAGGGGGAGTGGGAGACAGAAGCAGGCGTCCCACCGAGCAGGGAGCCTGATGCGGGGCTCGATCCCAGGACCCTGGGATCGTGACCTGAACTGAAGGCAGACGCTTAACGACTGAGCCACCCAGGTGCCCCGACTTTAAACTTCTAACTACGAGTAATATTAAGCATTTTTTTCTATATTTGTATTGGTCATTTCTTCTGTGAATTGTCTTTTTATATTTTTTTTGCCTATTTTTAATTGGGTTATTTGTTTTCTTTTTCTTACTGACTTGCAGGACCCCTTTATATCATAGATATTAGTCCTTTATCCATTATGTGTCTTTGCAAATATTTTCTTTTAGTTTGTTGCTTATTTTGAATTTTGTTTATGATTTACATAGGTATTTTTATATGTCGTTAAATTTATCATCCTTTTCCATTAGGACTTCTGTCCTTGGTTTACATTATAGGAGGTGTGGAGTCCTTACTCTGGAAAAGCTTCTAGGAGGATAGACTTTGTTATATGGCATTGCCTATGTGTTAAAAACTGTGTAGTCTGTAGTGGCTGACATATATGTTCTGTATTTCCTGACCTACCAATGTCATGTATGATTCTCCCAGCAACCTATGCTTCTGACATTGAGGTGGCTATTGGGTGATCATTATTTTTCCTATCCACCTCTTACTTTTTTCCCTGGACTACAGCTCTTTCTTCTCTTTTGTGTTATCTTTCTTGTCTCTTTTTCACCATCAAAATTGTTTCCAGTTGCTTCTTGCCACTGCCACTGTTGTGCTTAATATTTCCTACTCTCTTGACCCGTCCCTAACATTCCCACTGTCCTCCATGACATTTTTTCTGTCCCTTGTCACTTGTATGCTTCCCAAGATTTACTTGAAATACTCCACTGACTATAGGGTAATTGTGGCACTTCTCCACTCTTTATTCTTGCTTGGTAGTCAGCCTCGCACTGCTAAAGATCTACATGACTGCTCATGTTCACAACATATACGTGCGTGTGTTAGTGTGTGCAATTATTTCTGAATGGAGAGAGACTCAAGAATTCTTGTATCCAGATAGTTATGGTTTTAATGCTGGCCTCTTGGATTGACTATTTAGAAAACTTTATAGCACATCTGCTCTGATTACATATGCCAACTTTGCTTCAAAGAAGCTTTCAGTTTTTTTTTCTTCTTCCATTTTTAGACTTTTCTATTTAAAAAAAATGATTTAAGATCTATAGTGCAGTGATTTGGGATAGCAACTCCAATCAAAATTGCTGCTAATAGGCTGTGTGAATGCTCTCACTCAGTGCTGTTTATGTGGTATTAAATTTAAAAAAACAGAAGCTTATGATATTAGGACCAGGGTTTGGATAAGGACAAATGTCTTTTGGAAAATAAACCTGAGAGAATTTTCCCAGGCATTTTCTTTACCACCCAGAGATCTATTTTTATGGTTTTTTTTAGCATGGATCTTTTTTCCCCCCACAAAAACACCTGCCCCAGAAATAAGTTGCCTGCTTTAAATGCCTTACAACTTGATTTCCAACAGGCTGTGGCCAGAAGGCGCCAGGCCTGCTTTAGCTCAGAAGGTGGTCTCAGAAACCTCCTGACAGGCCACCGGCCTGAGAGCAACAAAGGCTTGGAGGGAGGGACACTTTGTTTTCTAGATAAATGTGATCTCTTGTTCCATTTTCTGTTATTTGACTCTTTGATGGAGAACCTTTTAGGACCTCAGTGCACCAGATTAGGACAGTTTGCATGAAATCAGTTAAGCTTTTTTGTCTTTTTTTTTTTTTCTGTTTTTGACCAAAAAAAGGATCAATTCCATTAATCAATAGTTTGTGAAGGAAATAGGGGCTTGAGAATTGGGTACTACTACAGGTATATGAATTTGTTGGAGGACAGAATAGACTTTCTCTTTTAAAATGCAATTAAATGCAGGAGGTAGGCAGAAAGTGTGTACAGTGACTTTAAGAAATGAATGAGACAATAACCCCCTCAACAAATACTTGCTCTGTGTAGCGCACTGTGGAGATGTTTTCTTCAAGTTTTGGATGGGGGTGTGGGTGAGGTCAGATGAAATGCTGATTGGTCATTAAGGCTCAAAACTGAGAAAGCACCTCTGTCCTATTCAGCAGCTATCTCCAAGTTATAACAGACCTAAAATTGTGAGGTACTGAGCAGCTGCCAAGGACACAAGAGGTTCTAGAGAAACAGTTGTGAATGTTTATTTGAATATCAGAATTTCGTATCTTTTAACCCTTGCTTTCATTGGGAAATTTCCTATTTTATCAGGAGGGGGTGAAACCCTGTGCTACTGTCCTAATAGGCAACTGAACAGTAAGTCTTTGCTTCTTTCATATAAGTGACTGAATTAAGGCCCAGTGCCGTGCCTGGGAAACTGGCCCCCATGGACCACATGCTGAACAGTGAGCGGTGATGCTGCCCAGAGCTGTGGTCTCCAAACTTAAATGGGCCTTAGAAATACTGGGAAGAGCTTTTAAAATGCAGATTCTCAAGAAACAAGGATTTCTGGAGGTGTGGTCTAGGACTCTGAATTTAAAGAAAGGCAAGACTGGGGACCAGTTGCCGTCTTAGGGGAAGTAGGATTTGCCTTAGGAGCACATTCAAATTCTGTCTCCTAATAGCCATGTACACTTCCATTTTGACCTAACAACCAATCAGAGAATAAGCTAGCACTTTGAAATTAATGTGTGATATTGATATTGTAAACTTTTTATTCTTTTTAACATATCTGGTAGAAATACTTTTATGCTCTGCCAAGACACTGCTTGTAGAACTAAGAGAAAATATCTTGCTGGCTTTGGGGAAGGTTAAGTCTTACTCCTGAAGCTGAATAAACTGCCCTTGCCTAGTGTCACCCAAGAAACAGCCAGGAAGATTAGGAGTAAGAAATAAGTGAAACTGGCTTTCTAGTTACTAAGAACAAGAATTGGAATCTAGTATTTTATATTTTTTTATTTATACAAGATTTTATTTTAAAGTAACCTTCACACCCAACGTGGGGTTTGAACTCACAGCCCCCAGATCAAGAGTCACACGCTCTACCACTGAACCAGCTGGGCACCCCTAGAGTCTTAATTTTTTAATGTGGCTAACAGAGTATTTATAATTCATTTAAAATAATTTCAGCTACCATTTATGAATTCTAAGTGGGGAGGAAAAATGTACACAGACCTAGAACAAGAACAATTGAAAAAAAAAATGCACCAAGTGTTCTTATTATGATCTTCGGGGGCCAGGCTTAAATTTTGTCTCCTCTGGAGTTCATCCCCACCCACCCCCTATCTCCTTAGTCCTTATTGTCCTTATATTTTATATCCCACTCCCTATTTTATTGTTAATTTTTACATACTATTTGCCAGTCTTGTCATTACCATGACATAGTATCACCATGACACATGAAGTTTCTAGAAGCTAGACCTGGTATATTATAGCCTCCTAGTATTTGGTGGAAGGGGTCTCAGGAGCCAGCAAACCTAATTCCTTATTTCTATAGAGCAGAATGATGGAATCAAGACTGCTAAAAAAAGCTTACCAGCGATGAGCTAGTTAGGGGCCTGGGCAGGACCTGAAGGCAGACATTCCACGCGGTGAAATGGAGAGAGAGCTGCCCTGGAAAATCTGCGCACCTGGTTTCAGGGCTTGTCGCTGCCATTTACTAGCTTTATTATCTCTGAGAAGTTCTTCACTTCTCTGTTTTCATTCACTCTACAATGAGGGATGTTTAATTATCTCTACTTCACAGGGACATTTAGAGGAATAATTGAGATAACACGTCAGTAGTCTTATCTCTGGATTCCCAGTAGAATCCCTGGGAAGATGAAGCCAACAAACTAACAAAAAAACCCCAGATGTTGGGCACCTGGGTGGCTCAGTCGTTAAGCGTCTGCCTTCGGCTCAGGTCATGATCCCAGGTTCCTGGGATCGAGTCCCACATCGGGCTCCCTGCTCCGCGGGAAGCCTGCTTCTCCCTCTCCCACTCCCCCTGCTTGTGTTCCTGCTCTCGCTCTCTCTCTCTGTCAAATAAATAAAATCTTAAAAAAAAAAAAAAAAACCCAGATGTTCAGCCCTTTTCCCAGGGACGGTGACTTAATTAGTATGTGGTAGGGCTTTGTGCTCAACACTTCTTTTAAGAAGGTCCTCAGTGATTTTGATGTACATACAGCCAGGGTGGGGAACCACGAGAGAACCTTGTTAGGTGGCGATATTCCCTGTAAGTAAAGGCCAGTATTTACTATGGCTTAGGAATTTTGCTTCCACATATCCAGTGCCATGTCATCTCACTGAATAAATGATGGAACAAAATTTTTAGTCTTTTATATGTGTGTATTTTATAACCATATTGTGGAATGGTGAAGACACTGCCATTCCTTATGTTGAGGCAGAAAATTCTTTACATATTAGATAGAACTAAATTTAGAATTTTAAAATTAATTTATATTCCCCTCCCCCATGGGATAACATTAAATAAAACCAACAAAATCCTATTGTTATGAATTCTGTCTTGTATTTCATTTGTTTCCCTGGGCTAATGATTATGGAGCAGAAACAGTTGTTGAATGCAAAATAGGTCTCATTAAAAAAGAAAATGTTATGTGGAAGGCTTTAACAAAAAAGAAGAAAAGGTTCTGACATTTAAGAGTGACTGATAAATTCCTTTCACCCTTTCTTTGATTTAAATCCCCCATGCGTATTTATCAACTTTGCAAACATATTGACTATGTGCGCATAAGGTTTGCAAACAAGTTCCAGAATGTTACCGCTAACCAATTAGTTTCTAAAAACCTTTCAAATAAACTTATCTTCTCCACAAGAGTGATTTAAGCATTGGAAAGAAAAATCAATGAACTCTGCATTGTTTGCTCTTCACTGGGAAGAATCGTGACTTAGTAAGAGTGGAGCACTCCCATGGTTGTTTGTAAGCACATTTATTCATAAGCTGGTATGATTGGACTTTGAGGCTCAACCACTGTCAAGGAAGAGCTTTTCAAGTGAAGCCATCCCCTGTGAAGAGTGCTTATATTTTCTTTTTTTTTTTTTTAAGATTTTATTTATTTATTTGACAGAGAAAGGGAGAGAGGGAACACAAGCAGGGGGAGCGGGAGAGGGAGAAACAGGCTTCCCGCTGATCAGGGAACCCGACACGGGGCTCTATCCACTTGAGCCGAAGGCAGACGCTTAATGACTGAGCCACCCAGGCGCTCCGAGCAGTTATATTTTCTATACAGATCATTTTAAAAATTCATGTCTCTAGTAAGACACCCAGATGTTAATCAGTTTTTTTTTCTTTTAAGTTATTCTGAGAAGCTTTTGGATGAACAAGAATTTTGAAAGATAAAATAATACTTATGAAAGCTAGATCAGCTCTTTTATAGACTTGCAGAACTCAGAGGAAAATGTACTTTTAGGTTGAGTGTGGAGGGATATTCAGAGATACTCTGTGACCTTCAGAAGTGCACACAGCCAGTTAGTGACAGAGTGTCCCCCTCTCCTTCCGCTCCTGGACCTGAGCCCTGACCGCCATCCGGGGGCACGGCCCATCAATGACATGCCTCCGTACTTCCTGTGTCGTGGGGCCGAAAATATGTTTCCCTCTTCTTCTGCTCTGATGATTTTAGGAAATCTCCCTTTCCTTCCTTCGAGAGAAGCATTATCTGCATTATTTGGCACTTTTTCCACATAGAAATGGAATTGTTTTCAGAAGCTAATCTCTTTCTGTCACTCAGATTTACTCTACTCTGTGGATGCTGGCAAGAAATCAATTCACATTTTTCATGTACCTTTTGCTGAAAGATTCTCTTGCAGAGGATCTGGGCTTTTTTTTTTTTTTTTTTTTTTTTTTGGTTTGCTAATGCACAGTTTGGTGATCACTGTCCCAAAATAGATGTGTTTACAAAAGTGCACAAGTGATATTCTTGTATGGCCTTAACACAGGCCTGCTTGGGGCCCTGTATGTGAGAAGGTGTCTTGGGGTGACATTTAGAGCAGAGAATGAGCAAGGCCCCAGCTTTGCTTATTACTGCTGGAGGTGATATTGCTTCTTGGCCTTTTAAAAGAACAGAGCTAGGAAACGTATGCGGGTGTTTGTGTGTGTGTATACATATATGCATACATACCCATGCAAATATATATACACAAATACTTACATATGTATGTGTATGTTTCTGTTTGCTTTCTCTATTTGTTTTCCCCTCTTCTCATTCTTACTGACCTAATTTTAATTTTGAACATGTAGGGCATGAAGAGAAGTCACTCCCTTATCCCTTCTACTTGATTTTCTCCCACTCTTGAGAGTAACCAGCTACATTGTTGTCTGCGTTATCCTTCTTGTGTTTCTTTTTGTAAAGATAAGTATTTGTATCTCTAAAAATTTCCCAAGCTTTTCTTACACCAAAGTAGCATACTATAGATATATGCTTATTTATACTTTGCCTTTTTCACTTACTAATATCTTCTAGAAATTAACCCATATCAGTGTATAGAGGTCTTTTTTATTATCTTGTACAGTTATATAGTAGTCCACTGCGTGGAGGTATATATTATTTTATTCAACCAGTTTCCTATTCAGGATCATTTTTACCCTAAATGGCAGAGGAAGAGTTTAATGTGAATCTAATGTTAAGAGTTTAATTGGGGGCGGGGGGAAGAGAAGACAAAAAACAGATAAACACAGTCATCATAAGAACCTCAAAAATATGCTGAGTGAAAGAAGCCAGAACCACAGGACCGCAGATTATAAGATTTTCATTTATGTGAAATATCTAGAGAAGACCCATCCACAGAGACAGCAGGTTAATGGTTGTCTAGGGCTGTGGGTGAAATGGGGGAATGAAGGCAAATGGGCATGAGGTTTCTTCTTGGGGGTGATGGAGATGTTCTAAAATAGGATCAGCTCACAACTCTGTAGATATACTAAAGTCATTAAATTACACATTTAAAACAGGTATATTTTAATGTATATAAATTGTACCTCAATAAAGCTGTTAAAAAATTAGCATCAGGTGGTATGTTAGACATTCCTAGAATATGATGACTTCTAATTCCAGCATGGCTTGAAGAGTTAAACTCTCTTAGATGTCATATATACTTAGTGGAAATGTTGGGAATCTCTCCTCCAATGATATATGGTCTCTTATACCTCAAATCAGAAGTTGCTGTTTTTTTTGTTTGTTTGTTTGTTTGTTACAGCATTTTCTGCTTGAGGGTTTTAGTGAACTGATAACCCCTAAGGACATTTACTTATTTTAAACTGACTGTGACAAAAATTGATTTAATACTTTTTTTTTTAAGATTTTATTTATTTATTTGACAGAGAGAGACACAGCGAGAGAGGGAACACAGCAGGGGGAGTGGGAGAGGGAGAAGCAGGCTTCTGCTGAGCAGGGAGCCCGACGCAGGGCTCGATCCCAAGACCCTCTGGGATCATGACCTGAGCTGAAGGCAGACGCTTAATGACTGAGCCACCCAGGCGCCCCTGATTTAATACTTTTAAAGAATTGAATTCTAAAGGACCTTGTAGACCACTTTGTTATGCCTTTCATTTTACAGATAAAACTGTTAAGAGTTTTAAAACTCTAATTATGTAATAAAGTTAGAAATACAGTCTTCTACTCATCTGTTCTGCTCTTTAAATATTTATGCTATTCTGTTAGGCAGCCATTAAAATGATAATTATTAAGACTGTGTAGAAACATGGAAAACTATTATACAAATGAAAAAAAGCAGCGTGCCAAATGACCTAAATATCATGATTGCAACCAGTATGTCAATTTTGTGTACATATTGAGGCCTAGAGCATAATAGACAAAAACACTATGTGTGTTGTGGGTGTTTCTCTTTTAATATTCCAGAATGTGGCTGCATTATATCAAAATAAACTTCTTTTCTAAAAATATTAAGGCTACCATAGAAAGAATGTGGAAACAAAGGGATGGTGCTTATGTTGGTAGCTACCTAAATTTGTGGCCTGCCTTTGCAGACTTTCCCAGACACCTTCTGGCAGTGGGAATGTGTGTGATAAGGTTGTATCATTCTAAGCTCCTGGAACTCTTCCCTTGTTTACCTGCCCCTGGAAGTCTTCCTTTGTTCCCTTGTTTCTCGTCCTATTTTATGGAATCTACGGATCTGGCGTGGTTGAAGAATGACTTCTATGTGGGTGGTAACTACTGTTATCTATCTCTACAGAAGGCAGAACATAAAGAAATTGGCTTAAGCTAACACTTCGTGGTTTAGATGACATTGGAAGAATAGTTCATCTCCAACATTGAATGAGTTACAAAGAATGACTGAGGGTGTTCCTTCTCTGGTTAGCTTTACAACTCAATGGATTGTGTACAATGAGGTCTGAGGAATGGAGAAGTACATTAGGGAGTCTCTCAAGACTCCCTTGGACTTGATTTTTCACTTTGACTCTAACTAAATGGCTTTTCCATGTGATAAGAAGCATAAAGGAGCTACCTAAACAATTTAAGCAGTACACTGTTTCAGAGCCTAGCTCTGCCAAATACATTTCAATCATATATACCTATTTACTGCAGTGGATGAAACTCGAGTCTTAGCCCAAGGCTGAGTTGGTGGGATAAATGTGAAGCTAGTGAATTTTAACATATTATATAAATGCCCTTCCTTGAGGGATTGGATCCTACTTTCTAAAATATTTGGGTTTCTCTGAATGATGATTTTGCTAAATGGTAGATGGTATTTATTAGCTCAAATAATTGATTACACTTTTATATCATTGTGCTCTTTCTGTTAAAGTGTTGAGATTTGGGGCGCCTGGGTGGCTCAGTCGTTAAGCGTCTGCCTTTGGCTCGGGTCATGATCCCGGGGTCCTGGGATCGGGTCCCACATCAGGCTCCCTGCTGGGTGGGAGGCCTGCTTCTCCCTCTCCCTCTGCCCCTGCTTGTGTTCTCTCTCTTGCTGTGTCTCTCTCTGTCAAATAAATAAATAAAATCTTAAAAAAAAAAAGTGTTGAGATGTTATGGCCATAGCAGTTCCATTTTAGGTTAAGAAAAGGAGGGGGGGCTACTGTGGAAAGGAAAGTGAAGGAAGGGGCAGTGTGAACAAAGCAGAGGACACTATGTCAGATGTATAGGCAGTGCTTGCTGTTAAACCTTTGATATTATAGTTAATTCAGTTTTCCACTCTGGTTTAAACAATTTATTTTATTCTCTCTTCCCAAAGAGACATCTTCCTGAATTATGTTGTTTTTTTTTTAAATTTTAATCCCACCAATCCTTTGCTCAGAAATGTCTGGTGAATCTCTCATGCCAATGGATTAAGATCTTATTCTACCAACATCCCTGACTTCCTACAGCCTAGTTTTATCCAGCCCTTGGAATCTTATGTCCCATCATTTTTCTTTTGAGTCACTCTTCCAAAGTTGGAGACCCATTGTTCCCTACCCTCTGAGCATACCTCTACACTTTCCTGTCCCCAGGCATCCAATACTATGTTATTATCACACTTCTCCTCGTTCTAGCCCACTGTATTCTCCTTTCTCTATGGAATCCCATAGTATTTTTGTCTTTACTTTTGACTTGGCATTTATTTTTTTAAAGTTTTCAAAAATAAAACCATAATAGTAGCTACCATTGATAGTGTTTATGATATGCCAGGCACTGTTTTCAGTACTTTACATGAGTTGATTCATTCAGTCCTCAACAACATTTCAAGATTGTTATCCTTCTTTTATAGGTAAGGAAATGGAGGCACACAGGGACTAGGTAACTTGCCCAAGGTCATACAGCTAGTTAAGTGGCAGATCTGGAATTCTATCCCAGGCTATCTAGATTCAGACTCTGTGTTCTTGACCACAGCTCTAAGCTACCATTAATAAATTATCTTTTTAGATGTTTTATTGTCTTAAAGTTAACCTCTTTAAGTCAAGGACAAAGTCTCCTTGTTCTCTGCTTTGTGCCTGAAACAAGGAGTTGCTCTGTGAACATCTGTTTATTGATATGACCTATTATTATTATTATATATTTTTAATTATTATTTTCTTAAAGATTTTTAATTTTAAGTAATCTGTATGCCCAACGTGGGGCTTGAACTTATAACCCTGAGATCAAGAGTCACATGTTCTACCAACTGAGCCAGCCAGGAGCCCTGATGTGACCTATTATTATCAGTGGTCAGTCAAATTCTCAGGTTTTTCTAGGAGTTTTGGCTTTGTTGGTTTGACTTCATGATTTTATCCTGATACACTGACACTCTGTTCTCTAATTACTGGTGTGAGATGGTCAGTGTGGCTGCCAAGAATTCAAATCTGGGGCTTTTGTTACCTAAACGAATGGTGCTCAGTAGTGGGTGACTACTAATGTGTGCGAAACCAAATCTCAAATTTTGCTCTGTGTTTTGAAGTAAATATTTTAAGTTTGTGTGTTTGTTTTCTTCAGCATATTTTTATTACTTTTGGATTTTTGATATGTCAGATAAAATGAGAAAGAGCAACCTATACGTCACTTTCCTTGCAATATTAAATCCTAAAACCATACTTAATTTTATGCAGTTCCTCCTTGATTTCTTTGGAGAAGAAAAAGCTCTTCATGCAGGGAAGAGTGAAAGTTGGTTACGTTGAAGTTCCTTTTAGCGAGTACCCTGCACGTATAACGTTAAGCTTTAAAATCACATTATCTCTCCTGGTAAGGACAGATACATAGTCAAAAAAGCTGAAGTCTCATGTTGTTGGAGTTTATTTTTTGTGTTTCTTTTATCTGTTTCTAATGGCATACCACTTGATAAGAGGTACTCAAAGCCAGATGTTTCTAGTGCTCCAGTGGTTATATATGTGCCTGTGTGTTGGTTAGTGAAATAAACACTATCTCTGGCTAATGTAATAAGAAAGTATTTGGAAGAATATTGAATAACTTGCAGAATCAAGGGGAAAATGTCAGCCTCAAGGATATCCGTAACAACTATGGAATCTTAGGGTGCCCAGGCAGGAACATCTCTTAAGTTTTGGCCATTGAAATGCTCAGTTCTGTTTCCTGTCCATGCTCAGCTCAGGATTTGTGTTCTTTGGAAGGGAGTCAGATTTGCTCTTAGCTTAAGTCAGTCAGGTGCCCATTTCTTAGTTGGTGTGATTGATAGGCCATCAAAAGCACATGAAATGGGAAAGGAGTATTTCCAGTTACTGAAGAAGGGGAAACGGGAAACACCGACAGATGCCCACATCTAACAAGGTTCATCTCAAAGCAGAGAGAATTTAAATGATAGTTTTAACTTGGACAATGAGAGATTTGGACATTATCTGGATTAAATCACTAAGTTATTCTTCTAGGTGGAAAATCTTAGCAGTTTATTTCATTAAACAACAAGTGTTTTATGTTGAATTGCAAAAAAGTGATTTTTTCTGGTCACATTTTAAAAATATTTATTTTCATGTTTATTTAAATTTTTTAAAAAGATTTTTTTATTTATTTATCAAAGAGAGAGAGAGCACAAGCAGGGGGAGCGGCAGGCAGAGGGAGAAGCAGACTCCCCATTGAGCAGGGAGCCCGATGTGGGGCTCGATCCCAGGACCCTGGGATTATGACCTGAGCCGAAGGCAGACGCTTAACCGACTGAGCCATCCAGGCGTCCCTAAATATTTTCATATTTATTCTGTCTTCAAATATATACAAAAATATAATATGAACCCATAAGTAACCATTATCCAACTTCAAAAATTGTTAACATTTTGTCAATCTTGTTTTTGTTGATTGCATTTGAAAGAATTAGCATAAGATGTTTTTACAACTGACTATATAAAAACTCACAAGATTTACTCTGAAGCCTGAGAAATGCTTTTTGAACATAAATCCAAGCATCAAACAATCAATCTCAAACCAAAAAGTATGTTGCCAGTGAGAACAAAAGATGACCCTGATTAATGCAGTGTTTATCAGGAAGTAAAATTTTCTTTCAATCACGAAGGCTTTTTACTGGCTTAAGACTGGTGAATCAATGCCTCAATGACTCTTTCCAGATTACCTTTCCCAACTTTGTCTTCTGGTCCTTGGAATCTTTGGGGGTGAATCTGAGGTTTCATTTGACAGTAATTTTTCAGAACACCAGTCTGCATGTGTACTGTGTAACAGCTGAATGTGTTCTAATCTCTTTTGCAGTTGAAAGATGCATGAGTGTGATGCAGTCCGGGACACAGATGATCAAACTGAAACGTGGGACCAAAGGGCTAGTCCGGCTCTTTTACCTGGATGAGCATCGGACCCGCCTCCGATGGAGACCCTCTAGGAAGAGTGAGAAGGCAAAAAGTAAGACCAACCTTTGAATTCTTTGCTTGACTTGATATAGTAACACATAGGTTATATTTGCTGGGCTCTCTGGAAGTTTCAGATCTATGAAACTTTGATATTTTTGTAAGTTTTGGGGTCAGTTGCTAAAGGATGCGGACAGACTGAATAAGTAATGACCATTTTTGCCTTTTTATTTGTTCTGTTTTTGTTTTTTTTAAAGATTTTATTTATTTATTCGAGAGAGAGAGAATGAGAAATAGCACGAGAGGGAAGAGGGTCAGAGGGAGAGGCAGACTCCCCGCTGAGCAGGGAGCCTGACATGGGACTCGATCCCGGGACTCCAGGATCATGACCTGAGCCGAAGGCAGTCGCCCAACCAACTGAGCCACCCAGGCGCCCACCATTTTTGCCTTTTTAATTCCTTGGGAATTTTAATCCATAAAAGTTTTCTTGTCCATGAATGCTGTACATGTTAACATTTCCCCTGTGGTGGAGACATGGTAACTGTTTTTAGTTGGGATATGAGGTTTTATAGCCTGAGGCTTTTTATTTATTTATTTTCTTGATAAAAGGTGAGGGGTATTATAAATCTAATGGACCTAAAAGTGTATTGCCATATTCTGAGCACAGGTAACTGATTAGTGAGTTAACTTTTAATGAGATCAAGCAAAAGAACTTTGATCTGACCCCTACTTAAAGCCTCTCTCCCACACCTTGTACCTTCATCACCAAGTTGGTGTTGGGTCCTGTGTAATGGCTCTCTCATCTCCTTCCTTCCTGTTTTCTTAGGAACCTCCCTGGTCTAGGGTCTCTTCACCTATCTGGCCTATTGAAAAGTCTCCTAACCAGTCTCCATTTTGCTAGTTTCTTCTGCTTTTGTCTGTTACGATGCTTTCATCTTCAAATAGCAGAAGACTTTGACTAAATTAGACTTACATGAAAAATAAATGTGTCATCTCACATAACAAGAAACTCAGAGATTGGCAGGTCCAGGTGTGGGACATTGAGTCTTTAGTTCTGTTTTCCTCGGGGCTCTTGGCTCTCTCCCTTGTGTTGGCCCTGTAGTCAAGGCAGCAGCAACATGGTGCTTCCTTTTTAGGAGAGAGGAACCCCTTTCCAGAATTTTCTCTCAAAGCAGACTGCCCCATGTCTCCTTGGTTAGAACTGAGATATATTCCCACACCTAAATCAATCATAAGAGATAGGAATGGGGCCACCCCCAATGGCTTAGACATACCAGAACCTGCCCTGGGCTGGGCCTCAGCTCATTTCTCTGTGAATCATGTGGGGAATGAGTTGATACCAGAAGAAAATCATGACTTTGCCACGAAGGCAGAGTGGAGGAGAAGATGATGTATAGAGGCAATCAATGAGATTGCAACACTTCTGATTCACGCTTAAACACAAGCAAGCAAACAAATAAAAAAGTACTCTTCTAATCGAAGTAATCATCCCTGCTAGTGCTGT
Source organism: Zalophus californianus (assembly GCF_009762305.2). Classification (NCBI taxonomy): domain Eukaryota; kingdom Metazoa; phylum Chordata; class Mammalia; order Carnivora; family Otariidae; genus Zalophus; species Zalophus californianus. The sequence goes on along the minus strand of NC_045595.1, from coordinate 109,623,302 downwards.
TCTGATCCAAATCTGCAGTGTTGTTCCATTACCTAAATGATGCTCATCTGTGGTCTCTTATTCCAGGCTTTCTGTGATCCAGCCTCTACCTACCTTTCCAGCTTTATCTCCCACCACTCTCTCTCTTGAGCTCTCCAGTCTAGCATAAGTGGCCTATTTAACATGCCTGGAGTGGACCTCATGTTTCTGTATCTTATGCTTTTTCTTCTGGGACACCACCTTATTCCTCTCTACCTCTCTAAGCCCTGCTCGACCTTTACCATCCTGGCATTCTTTCTGGAGATGCCAATCACATTTAGCTGTGTTACTCAGTTACCACCAAATGTTTTTTTCCTTCTAATTTTTAACTGTTGTCTTACGCATAACTCCAAAGTTGGTTCTAGGTCTTTGTATGTTTTCCCTGGGCAAATATGTAAACTATAAGTTTGATATATTTATAGTCTCCTTTTCTACCAGTCTTTTTGCCCTGATGTGTGTATCGCTCTTCCTATCATAAATTTCAACATGTCCTGACTCAGTGCCTGGGAAGGCATTGTCCAGGCTGCCCAGGAAGGTAAAGTGGTATGTGGAGAAGGTTCCTAGCAGGAAATGATAGGGCTTGTATTTCACATTTGAACTTAATACTGCAATTTACAGACAGTGAACTTGTTCATGCTTATTTTTTCTTTTTTAGATTTATTTATTTATTTGAGAGAGGGAGAGAGAGAGAGAGAGAGAGGGAGTGTGTGTGAATGTGGGAAGCAGCAGAGGGAGAGAATCTTCAAGCAGACTCCCTGCTAAGTGCGGAGCCCAATGCGGGGCTCGATCATATGACCCATGAGATCGTGACCTGAGCCGAGACCAAGAGTCAGGTGCTCAACCGACCGAGCCACCCAGGCGTCACTGTTCATGCTTATTTTTAGAATTTAAGATGATTTTGCCATTTTTTTCTAAATCCATTATACATATCTTCACCTGCCATGTAACTGTGTGTTTTACTTTCCTCACAGTACTTATTGACTCCATTTACAAAGTCACCGAAGGTCGGCAGTCTGAAATTTTCCACAGACAAGCTGAAGGGCACTTTGATCCCAGCTGCTGCTTCACCATCTACCATGGTAATCACATGGAGTCTCTGGATCTCATCACATCCAACCCCGAGGAGGCCCGCACCTGGATCACAGGCCTCAAGTACCTGATGGCCGGCATCAGTGATGAAGATTCCCTTGCCAAGCGGCAGAGGACCCACGACCAATATCCTCCCTAGAATGTTAATTTTGAGCTGTGTGTGTGTGTGTGTGTGTGTGTGTGTGTGTGTGTGTGTGTGTGTATTAGACTGTGTTTTATTTTTTCCTATAATTTTAAGGCTTAAACCTGCTTTCCTTTCTTTCCTCTTCTTTCCCCCTAGCACCTTTCTGCCCCCTCCTCCCTCTCACCCCAAGTAGATGAATGCATAGAACATATAGAAACAAACTTGCATGAACTCAGGAGCAGACTTCTCTGGAGGAGATTGATTTTAGCTCCAAATTCTGAGAGGTCTCCAAATGTAGCTTAAAGTTTCCTAAGAGAGGTGAGGTAGCTGGGCAGGTGTTTATTTGGATTAGAGAAAATCCTGCTTTGTGATCAAATCAGTTTAGTTTAACAAGTACTTTTTGAGTTCTAATTACATATGAGGTATTAAACTCCTTCCTGCTTTTTCTCTCTCTCTTTAATTTATAGTTTGGAAACTGATTGATATGGAAGGGGAAGTTATTTTTTACTTCATACCATTTACCTTCTCTAAATTGTTCAAGAAACTAAGGACTCATCTGAGTCTCCTTGATTAAGCCCATTCTTGAGGTCCTGTAGTACTGACAAGATAAATAGTTAACATGCTTGGTCTGAAGGCACCTCTTCTGCTGGTATTGAGTGGCTCATGGGATATGGCCTTTGTGGCCTCAATTTCCTTATCTGTAAAGTGAAGGCAATAGAGTTGTTGACTGCTTTGGTTCCCTTTTTCACATTTCTTTTTAAATATTTTATTTATTTATTTGTCTTTGAAAGAGAAAGAGAGAGCACAAGCAGGGGGAACCACAAGCAGAGGGAGAAGCAGGCTCCCCGCTGAGCAGGGAGCTCCACGTGGGGCTCAATCCCAGGACCCTGAAATCGTGAGCTGAGCTGAAGGCAGATGCTTAACCGACTGAACCACCCAGGCACCCCCTTTTTCACATTTTGAATGATCTTAAATTACACGTGCCCCTGTGTATGAAGGGAATAGGACTACTTCCTTGCTGTCATTGGAATGTATGCCCTAATTTTTTCCCCCAGAGTAGTGATAAATTTGTGCTGCTCTACTTATAATTCCTCACCCAGGGTATTGTTTGAGCAGAGTGGAAATATTCAGCCCATGAAAGGAATTTTGACAGTGTGAAGGTCTGAGCTGATGAGCCATGATGTTTTCATCAATATTCACAGCATGCAGATAAATGCACCTGGGATTCATAAATGAACAGAACACAAACATAGAAACTAACTTTCTGTGCTTTATTCTGTTAATTTAGTTCTTCACTCCTTAACATTTGGTAAAAAACAAAAATACTGAATAAAATTGCTTTCTGGTATAAGCCACGGACCTGTACTAACAGTGTCCCGAACTAAAGAAATATTCATTTTTCATGAACAGGACATGTGAGATGGGGCAGTTCTCAGGTTGGTTAATCAGTGGCTCAGGGATGTCGTCGGAGACCGGGGTTCTGCCAGGCTCAGCCTGTCGGTGTGGTCCTTCAGTGGCTGCCCCTTCGTCAGACAGAGGTATAGCTACTTCAGGTAGCAGCTCCAAACACAGCCCTGTTGAGAGGGATCATAGTTTCTTCTCACAGACCTTTTTTTAAGAGCAAAGTAAAGACCCCCCTCAAAAGACCCCATCATTGGCCAGAATTGCTGTTACAGGCCCATTCCTAAACCAGTCTTCAGCAAGATAAAGCAATTAACATAACTGGAGCTCTGACTCTTGCACTCTTAAAAACTGAAAGGGTTTTTGTTTATGTGGGTTTCATCTATTGATACTGTCATATTAGAAATTAAATCTGAGAATTAAAAAAATACTTAATTCACTTAAAATTATAAACTATTACATGTTAACATATTTTTATGAAAACTTTTTCAAAACAAATTAGTGACAAAGAGTAGTGTTGCTTTCCTCTTTTGCAAGTCTCTTTAATATCTAGCTGAATAGAACACATATATTTTCCTACCTGCTTCTGCATTCAATCTGTATGTTGTATTGTTTTGGTAGAAATACGTGAGGAAAATTTAGCCTGACACAGATAAATGGTTGGAAAAGGGGGGGAACCTCATGGTTATGGGGATGCTTTGGATTATACTTTGGGGACGGCTGTACTAAGGCCAATCAAGATTCACCCTCTGCCTCCATTGGAGCATGTTTGTTTTTTTTTTTTTAATTTTTTATTAACATATAATGTATTATTTGTTTCAGGGCTACAGGTCTGTGATTCCTCAGTCTTACACAATTCACAGCGCTCACCATAGCACATACCCTCCCCAATGTCTATCACCCAGCCACCCCATCCCTCCCACCCCCCACCACTCCAGCAACCCTCAGTTTGTTTCCTGAGATTAAGAGTCTCTTATGGTTTGTCTTCCTCTCTGGTTTTGTCTTGTTTCATTTTTTCCTTCCTTCCCCTATGATCATCTGGAATATTATACAACCCTCAAAAAATGAAATCTTGCCATTTACAACGACGTTGGTGGAACTGGAGGGTATTATGCTAAGGAAATAAGTCAATCAGAGAAAGACAAGTATCATATGATCTCACTGATATGAGGAATTTGAGGAAATTGGAGCACATGGTTCTTGCATACCTGAACAAAACCGAGGTTTTTCAACAAGGAAGAAGGAAGGAAAACAGTTGTAGGGGAAGACAAGCAATTCTAGAAGTTGCTATCCTCACCCAGTTAACTAGGACAAGTTCACAATGTTCCAGAGCTTTTAGCCACTTATATAAATGCCTCTCATAAGCTCTGCAGTAGACCAGTAAGAGCAATGGGCATCTTGTTGTTTCTTTTTTTCTTTTTAAAGATTTTATTTATTTATTTGAGAGAGAGAATGAGAGAGAGAGAGAGCACATGAGAGGAGGGAGGGTCAGAGGGAGAAGCAGACTCCCTGCTGAGCAGGGAGCCCAATGCGGGACTTGATCCTGGAACTCCAGGATCATGACCTGAGCCCAAGGCTTAACCAACTGAGCCACCCAGGCACCCTTGTGGTTTCTTTCTAAATGGTGGCAACATTTACCCCTTTATTAGATTTTCCTAGCTACGTGAGAAATGCATGCTCATTGCAGTAAGCCAAAGAATACAGAGCTACATAAAGAAAAGATCAATCATCTTTATCCCTGTCTATGAATTTTGCACCTTCTCCTCCAAGGTTACTGATGTTAACAATTTGATGCACACCCAATTGGGTTGTCTGTTTTTCTGTTGTTGAGTTTTAAGAGTTCTGTATATTAATTCCTTATTAGTTACATGATTTGCAAATATTTTCTTTCGTTCTGTTGGTCTTTTTACCTTATTGATAGTGTCCTCGGTGCACAAAATTTTAAAATTTTCATGAAGTCCAATTTGTCTGTTTTTTCTTTTGTCACCTGTGCTTTAGTGTCATACCCAAGAAATCCTTGCCAAATCCCATGCTGTGAAGATTCTATTCTGTTTTCTGTTAAGAGTTTTATTGTTTTAGGTCTTACATTTATGTCCTTGATCCATTTTAATTAATTTTTGTGGATGGTATTAGGTAATGATCCAACTTCATTCTTTTACATGTCAATATCCAAGCTTTCCAGGCCCATTTGTGGAAAAAACTGTCTTTTTTTTTTTTTTATAAAATGGTCTTGGCGGCCTTGTCAAAAATCATTTGACCATAGGTGTGAAGGTTTATTTCTGGGCTATTTTGTTCTATTGGTTTATATGTTTGTCTTCACGCTAATACAACACTGTTTTGATTACTGTAGCTTCAAGATAAGTTTTGAAATCAGGAAGTGTGAGTCTTCCAGTTTTGTTCTTTTTCAAGATAGTTTGGCTACTCATAGTTCCTTGATATTCTGTATGAATTTTTGGATGGATTTTTCTATTTCTGCAGAAAGTGTCACTGGGATTTGGATAGAAATTGCATTGAATCTGTAAATTGCTTTGGGTAGTATTGACATTTTAACTAAATTGTCTTCCAGTCCATGAACATGGATTTCATTTAGTTATGTCTTCTTTAATTTCTTTCAGCAACGCTTTGTAGTTTTCATTGTGCAAGTTTTCGACCTCCTTTATTAATTCCTAAGTATTTTGTTATTTTGATGAGATTGTAAATGGAATTGTTTCTGTAATTCCTTCTCAGATTGTTAATGTTCATATATAGAAATGCAGCCAATTTTTGTGTGTTGACTTTGTGGTCCTGCTACTTTGCTGAATTCATTTATTCTAATAGCTTTTTTATGGAGTCTTTAAGGTTTTCTATATATAAGATCATATCATCTGCAAACAGATAATTTTACTTCTTTCTAACTTAGATGCCTTTTCCTTCCTCCTTCCCTCCTTCCTTCCTTTCCTCCTTCCTTCCTTTCCTCCTTCCTTCCTTCCTTTCCTCCTTCCTTCTTTCCTTCCTTCCTTCCTTCCCTCCTCCCTTCCTTCCTCCTTCCCTTCCTTCCTTCCCTCCTTCCTTTCTTTCCTCCTTCCTTCCTTCCTTCCTTCCTTCCCTCCTTCCTCCCTCCCTTCCTCCCTCCCTCCCTTCCTTCCCTCCTTCCTTCCTTCCTTCCTTCCTTCCTTCCTTCTTTCCTTCCTTGCTTCCTTCTTTCCTTCCTAATTGCTCTGGCTAAAACTTAGCACTGTGTTGAATCAAAGAAGTCAAAGCTGGCACCCTTGCCTTGTTCCTGATTATAGAGGAAAAGCTTTCAGTCTTTCACCATCGAATATGATATTTATTGTTTTTTTCATATGTATCTTTTATTATGTTGGGGTAGTTTTCTTTTATTCCTGTTGTGTTGAGTGCTTTTATCATGAAAAGTGTTGGATTTTGTCAAATGCTTTTCTGCATCAGTTGAGATGATCATTTGGTTTTTTTCCCTTCATTATGTTGATGTTGATCTATTTTCATATGTTGAACCATCAGTATATTCCAGGAATAAATCCCACTTGGTCAAGGTGTATAATTCCTTTAATATACTGCTGAATTTTATTTGCAAGTATCTTGTTGAGGATTTTGCACTACTGTTCATTGGTCTGTATATATTTTTTTTCTTGTGGTATCTTTGTCTGGGTTTGGTATCAGGGTAATGCTGGCCTCATAGAATGAGCTAGGAAATGTTCCCTCTTCAATTTTTTGAGACGGTTTGGTGTTAGTTCGTTTAATGTTTAGTAGAATTCAGTGGAGCTATCAAGTTCAAGCATCAAATATCGAGTTTTCTTTGTTAAAAGATTTTTGGTTACTGATTGAAACTCCTTACTGGTTATAGATCTATTCACATTTTATTTTCTTTGTGATTTAGTCTCTGTAGGTTTTGTGTTTCTAGGATTTGTCCATTTCATTTAGGTTATCCACTTTGTTAGCATGCAATTTTTCATAGTACTCTCTTAAAATCCTTTTTATTTCTGTAGAATTGGTAGTAATGTCCTCTCTTTTGTTTCTGATTTTAGTAATTTGAATCTTTTCTCTTTTTTTGTTAATCTAGGTAGCTAAATGTTTGCTAATGCTGTTGATATTTTCAAAGAGCCTGCTTTCGGTTTCATTGATTTTTCTCTGTTGCTTTTCTGTCTCTATTTCATTGCTCTTTCCTCTAATCTTTCTTTTTTTTTTTAAGATTTTATTTATTTATTTATTTGAGAGAGAGAATGAGAGAGAGAGAGAGCACATGAGAGGAGGGAGGGTCAGAGGGAGAAGCAGACTCCCTGCTGAACAGGGCCCGATGTGGGACCCGATCCCGGAACTCCAGGATCATGACCTGAGCCGAAGGCAGTCGCTTAACCAACTGAGCCACCCAGGTGCCCCTAATCTTTCTTATTTTCTTCCTTTTCTGCTAGCTTTGGATTTAGTTTGTCTTCTTTATTTTTTTTTTCTAGTTCCTTAAGTTGTAAAGTTGATGGTTACCTTGAGATCGTTCTTGAATTTTATTTTTAGTTATTATTTTAAAAACTTATTTATTTTTAAATCAAAGTATAGTTGCCATGCAATGTTATATTAGCTTCAGGTGTATTTTCTTTTTTGTTTGTTTGTTTGAATGTAAGCATTTGTAGCTGTAAATCTCCCCCTTAGCACTGCTCTCACTGTATAAGTTTAGTATGTTGTGTTTCATTCATCTTTAAGTGTTTTCTAATTTCCTTTATGATTTCTTCTTTGATCCATTCGTTGTTTAAAAGTGTGTTGTTTAATTTTCATAATTTTGTGAATTTTCTAGTTTTCCTTGTTAGTGGTTTCTAACTTCATCTCATTGTGGTCAAAGAAGATACTTTGAATGATATCTATGTTTTAAAGTTGGAGACTTAAATATGATCTAACCTGGAAAATGTTCTGTCTGCACTTGAGAAGAATGTGTATGCTATTGTTGGTTAGAGTGTTCTGTTCATGTCTGTTAGACCTAACTGGTTTATTGTGTTTGTATCCTCTGTTTCCTTATCTTCTGTCTATTTGTTCTATCCATATTGTTAGTGGGGTATTGATTTCTCCAACTATTATGTAGAAGTGTCTACATCTCCCTTCAATTCTATTAGTTTTTGCTTCATATATTTTGATTTGTCATCAGATGTATCACTGTTATAATCATCGTATCTTTGAACCTTTTATCAATGTATAATGTTCTTATTTATCTCTTAAAAACTTTTTTTGATTTAAAGTTTATTTTGTCTGATATTAGAGCCACCTCTGTTCTCTTTTGGTTACTATTTGCATGGAATATCTTTTTCCATCATTTCACTCTCAATCTGTCCAGGTTTTCTGGATCTTAGTTGAGTCTCTTAAAGTTGGGTCTTGTGTTTTTATCCATTCTGCCAGTCTCTGTCTTTTGATTGGAGAGTTTAATCCATTTACATTTAAAGTACTTACTGATAAGGAGGGACTTATTTCTGTCATTGTGCTATTTACTTTCTATATGCTTTATAGCTTTTTTGTCTCTTGTTTCCTGCATTACTTTTTTTTGTTTAGTTGATTTTTTTTTGGTAGAGAAATTTTAAATTCCTTTCTCATGTCCTTTTATGTATAATTTACAGTTGTTTTCTTTATGGCTACCATGGGGATTACGTTTAACATCCTAAAGTTATAATAATATTCTAACATGAATTTACACCAGCTTAGCTCAATAGCTTTTTGAATCTGATTTTGTTTGTCCATACGTACTGGCAGTAGGAAGTTTTCATGTTTCAGTTAACCAGGTTGACAGCTGAGGGATTTCACGTTCTGAAAATCTGCTACCTGGAAAGCAAGTGTACCCCAGAACTGCACAGGGAACAATTTTATGAGAAATAGAGAAACAGGTGATGCTTGTGTCAGTGAGGAGAGAAAAGGAAAGAGGAAATTAATGAATAATAAAGAAGAAGCTGATGTCAAAAATAGGGAAAGTTAGGTTGAATCAGGGAATGATTCTCATACAGATTTGTCAGAATTTGATAGGGTTTTAGGTAATATTCTCATAACAGAATAACATCCTTGATTGGGCATACATTTAATTACATTAGTTGAGGAGAACAGCTTTGGAATGTTCATTATTATTACATTTCAAATACGCCTGAAACTTTCAACTGTGAATGAATACTGCGAATAATGAATCTTCAGTGGCTGTATGAAAAAAAATCCATCCAGTGTAAAATGTAATTCAGGTTATTTCTGCAATATGGCTATGTTTCATGGAGGTAGATGCAGTACTCGTATCTATTACAAGCAATATAGTATTGTGTGTAAGGACTCAGACTGGCATTTCACTGCCTGGCATTCAGCCCCAATTCTGCCATGTACTGTGTAACTTTGGATAAGTCACTTAAATTCTTTTGCCTTAGAATCTTTGTCTGTCATGGTGATATTAATCATGGTGTGTGCCTTATGTAGTTTTGTGAAGATCAAATGAGTTGATATACACAGAGTGCTTAGAACACTGTTATTAAACACATAGTAAGCACTTATAAATAATAGCTACTATTTTTATTGCTAAAGAGAGGTAAGTACTGACAAATTTTTTGCTTTCGTTTTCAGATAGAGTCTGAAATCTCAGTGGCCCCAGCCTGCAAGCCTCACCAATTTTCTCCATCAGTCCATTCTCCTCCATGATTTCACCACCTTATCTCTTGACCCTACAAGGGAAATTATTACCTCTAGAAGACTTTAGGCAGTCCCTTATGGATGTTGTGAACTAAAGGTTCACACCTTCCCTATGAATCAGGAATCCTGCAAACTGCAGCCTGTAGGGCACATCTGGCCTATCGCCATTTTTGTATGTGCTCCTGAGCTAGGAATTGGTTTTCAATGGCTGAAAAAAAATCAAAAGAAGAGGAATATTTTGTGAAATTGTGAAAATTATATGAAATTCAAATTTCAGTGTCCGTAAGTACAATTTTATTGGAACATAACCATGCCAATTAATTTCTGTTTTGCCTGTAACCACTTTCATGTCACAGGGGCAGAATCGAATAGCTTG